>NC_143026.1:81830000-82155000 GCF_057628025.1 Oncorhynchus mykiss
AGGACAGGATATTATGATCAGACAGTTGCTCCTGGACACTTTTGATGATTCTGTCCTCTGTCATTCCCAGGAGGACTTTCACTGAGGTCTGGGAACTTTAAAACGAACAAGCAAAGCATGATAATTCCTGTCTTAACTTGGCAAATCGGTCAAGCGTTGTAATTTTAGTATTCTAAATATCTACATGTACTTTTGATCACTTTACATGCTCATTCATTTGAATATGCTCAAAGGCTGATACATTACATTTTGTACTACATCAGATAGAGTAAATTGCATTGGCTAACACTGGGATAGATGATCTCGGTGAAATCCATACATGAAAACCTTGAGGGGAACATACCTCTTAGAAGAGGGTGTTAAGGACCTGAGATGTTGAGCCCCTGTGCCGCCCTTATACATTTTCTTCGCCAGATATCTAACTTCCTGGATGAGCTCCAGTCTTTCCTGATCAAAGGCAGCAAAGGATCTTGCACTGCCACCCCTCTTGGGTGAGTCAGTGTCGTCGTCAGCAAAGTCCTTTACCCCAAGTACGCGGGCCAGGGCTGGCAGCAGGATCTGCAGGGTGGTCTGTGCGATGAAGGTTACAATTGTCTTGCACAATTTGGCAAGCTGTTCCTTCGTCATCTGTTTTGAACAAACAGAACAAAAACAGTCTTTTCAATGGAACTGTGATGTAAAGTATTCTAGATCGAACAGAATGCATTTGATCAACATTGTTATTCTTGTCTGTGACTGAATTCAAATTTTGATGAAGTCTGACAGAGAACATGAATAACAGAATATGACTTGATGGCTAATCTCTGAATTCAACAGATCATTCACACATCAAAGGTCAAAGGCAGGTAGGGAAACTTACAGGGTTTTTTAGTCCTTTGTAGATCACTTGCCACTGCCTAGACAATTTAAAATAAGTGTTTTAGTTAGTGTTTAGTTCCCACTGCACAATATTTCATAAATGTTGAACATTACAGAAAAACTTTTAACATACTCATCAGTAAGATTGCGCAGGAATGAGATGAGGATTGGGTAGGAGTATTCCATCTCATCCTTGTTGCCTGGGCCGAATGCAGCCTTAACAGCTTTCTTCTCCAGGAGCTCAATTACAGATCCTCTATCCAGGTGTTTATTCCTGGAGACTAAAGATGTGATTGCCGAAGAGGAAGTAGAAACAAAATTAAAGAGAAATCAGAAGTTTTATCTCTTAATACTCTGATTTCATTGTTTTAGGGTTTTAGAATAGGCCTATTTGAATAAAGCTATCTATGTGACCTTTCTTACTGATTACAGTAGACTACAGTTTCATTGAAAATGGATAATACAACCTCACATCACAGACAGAATAGAGAAACAATGTAGTACTACAGAGGTAAATCTCTGACCTGCATCATTGTCAGTGCCCAGCTTCCTTGACTTCTTGCCACTCCTCTTACTTTTTGCCTAGGATAGAACAGAACAGATTCTAGATCTCAAATGATGGCAGACATGTAACACCAGGGCCCGTATACATAAAGTTCATCAGATAAGGTGTGTGCTCAACCTTGCCCAAATAATTGTATTCATTATGATCTCAAATGCAAAACTGATCCTAGATAAGCACTCCTACTCTGAGACAATTTATGAATAGCCAGGGGCCAGGTCAAAGCAGCTCTTAAAACACGTTTTGAAAACAGCTACTACGTATGTTGTTATCTGAGATATATAGATATCTATGGTATGACTGCTATCAGGTACAGAGTGTAACCCAGTAGGCCTATTATGTGCTCTGTCACTCCTGCCATCTTACCTTCGTTCCCTTCTTGGCCTCCTCTTTGGGCGTGGCCACCGGTTCTTCCTCAACAACTTCCTTTCCTTCCCTCTGAGGATCACCATCCTCCCTCTGTGCTACCTGAAGGACAGACATTCCAATAAGTAATAATATGTCAATGTCAGAGTAGATCTGTGCAGAGGACATCATAAATAGAGCTACAGCCATATCAGAGCTAAGCTGGTGACTTTATAAAGAATGGTACATTTGCTTTACAATATGTTATAGCTTTTTACAAGAAAGATCCGCTTATATTGCTTTACCCTTTTTTACTTTCCCCCCAATATTGTATGAAGTAATTTAGCTTACCTTTTCTTCATCCATTCAAGCTATTTTATATCTCAAAAAGCATGTCATTGTCTGTGTTGGTTACATTCAAGTTGAGTTCAGGTCGAGAGTGAGGACAATATTGCAAGCAGGGACTGTAATTTAGGGCTACATGCTACGTCATGGAACGTTAGACCTTTATGACATCACAAATAGTATTTTTTAGGAAGAGCGCGGGAAAGGTTACTTGCCCACTCAGTAGGACTAGCTAATATTGACAGAAATTTCCCCGTCAAACGTTTTCGATTGCCTACCCCTACGCCTTCCATCGAACATGGTCCTGCCTTTGCAATATTGTCTCTCTTGTGGGTTTACTTACGTATGACATGTAGGCTTACTGTGTCGGATCAAGTTGATTGATCTGTCCTAGTCAGCCTTAGGTTGAACCCAAAATCTTCTGGGAAATATTTGTTAATACTATTCATTTCAATATCGTTTTATTCTTTGATTTAGTCCCAATCCAATCCTATTGTTGGCTGCCAATCCCCACCAAAT
Organism: Oncorhynchus mykiss; assembly: GCF_057628025.1. Classification (NCBI taxonomy): domain Eukaryota; kingdom Metazoa; phylum Chordata; class Actinopteri; order Salmoniformes; family Salmonidae; genus Oncorhynchus; species Oncorhynchus mykiss. Next base: position 81,832,630 of record NC_143026.1, read on the forward strand.
ATGTCATTGTAGGACATACTGTAGCGGGAGAAAGTGAGATCTGCAACGCGGACGCGTTCGGTGGCTCCTTCAGTGCAGAGGCAAGCGCGTATGCCAGTGCCACTAAAGCCCGGGCTTGTGAGGCAGTAGTCTACAACGCTGACAGGCAACACCTTGTCATTTTATTAACTCACTAGAATTACATTGTCTTCTTCATTCATTTCGATTGCACTTCCTTTCGTGGTGAAATTAGTTTTGATTACTATTAACTTTTATCTACAGAGTTTAAGTGTTTATGTTGCCCACGTCATCATGTGATGCTGTGAGCAAACAATTTATGCCCAGCCTTCCTAGATAGGCCTGGGCTGCATAACACTATGAATATGGGAAAACATAACACTTAAAAAAAAAAAAGTTTTACAGTGCAAAAATAGCGTAGGCCTACTTGTGTACTATTCAAATCCACACTAAAGCCACACCTCTTCACACAGACGTACCCAGATTCTGTTGTTTTAGCTTTAACCTCTGTTAAATTCACTTCCCTGGTTAATCTGTCATCATGTTTTGTGTTCTCCATGGTTAATCTGTCTCTATGTTTAGTGCACTTTAATATAGCCTGTTTACTTATTTGAATGTTTGATTATATTTATTTTTATCCTGCAGATTTTGTTGTGGATTTAAATTGACTTTGGGTGTCTTGAAAATCACTTAAAATAGCACTGTTGGGGATCACGTGACCCTTGGGCGAGATGGCCGCATGAACTAAGAGCTCCGCACAAGTAGTTTCCAATTCCTAATCTTACCTGCACTCCAAGTTCAAACTCATTTAGCTTTAGTAAGAAAAAGTCATGGCGGCGACACTATGGGTGACATTTTTACCCGGACTCGAGTATTAGCGACGGAAAAAGCCTCCAAGAAGAAGCTAGCTTCAGAAAAAACTAGCGCCATTAGCCAGGAGCAAGAGAACCCGCTCCCCCACGAGGCACAACGAATGCCAACCTCGCACTCTATCGAAGACATCCTTTCTGAGTTGAGATCCCAACGTACAGAACTAAACACTAAATTAGATGCCATTAACTCTCAGCTCAGTGCGATAGGGGGCAAGGTGACAATCCTGGAAAACGCTTTGCCTGACATCAACAACAAGATGTCCAGGCGCCCCGCGTTTATGGTTGAGGCAGAGGGGCGAATCCTATCCATGGAAAACTTATTGACAGATGCCATGGAAACAATAGCATATGCTAAAAAGAAAATCGAGCATCTGGAAGAGAAAACAGAGGACCTGGAAAACAGGGGGCGAAGGAATAATTGTGTTCTATTCAATCTGGGCGAAAAAGAAGAGAGAAACATGCCACTGATCCGCTACCTGCAAGACAAACTTCCCGAGTGGCTCCACATGTCCACCGACAGGCCCATAGAACTCGAGAGAGCTCACCGAGCACTGAGGCCCCCACCAGCAGCCAGACAACCACCGCGCCCAATCACCATACGTTTCCTGAGATTCACCGACAAGGAACGAGTCCTACAGGCGGCGAAAAACAACACCATCACAGTGGGAAACGCCAAACTCGCTTTACACCAGGACCTGTCAGCTGGAATACGCCGAAAGCGCCGAGAATTTGACGAAGTGAAGAAATACTCCATTGACCGAGGCATCTTCAGGGGATTCAAATACCCAAACGAGCTCAGGATTCTTCACCAAGGAGCCTTGCGACACTTCAAAACTCCCGAAGAGGCAAAACGTTTTTTGAAAGACAATCCTGGCCAATGAGAAACAGACCAATGACTAAATGCGATTAATGCCATTACTAAAGGAGGTAAGACGACAGACGACGGCTATCGACATAGCCGATATCCAGAGACCCACCCCCTAAAGGTCATTATAGCAGTCCAATTTATATTTATTTTCCTTTAACTGAGAGTGATGGGTTTTATAGCCTAACCTAGGCCTACTAATGTTTCAGCCTACTTTTATTTCCCTGTTTTTTTGTTGTTGTTGCTATTATTACTTGGGGTTCCCTATGTCCCTCGGGGGAGGTATATGTAGGCTTGGCTATTGATTTTTATTTTTCTCCCCTCTTTTACTGTGGTCTGGACGAGGGCAACTATGTTATTTACTCAATGCGGGGTGGAGAGGATGAGGCATTTCTTTGGTGGGGAGACGTTGTGCGTTGCTAACTGTTCCCGGTTTTTGTTTTATTCGGAACACAGAATTGAGACTGAGCGGGGGGGGGGTAATAGATCCAACGGGATGTGTCGAGTTGTTTGGGAACTCGGCTGGGGTGTTCAGAGATTATTATTTTATGTACACCATTTATTTTCCTTTTATGTGAACGCAGCTGTAATTACTATCCATTTTTACCCAGCGATGACTTGCACTAAAGTTCGATTACTGCTCGATGACGATGACTAGTACCTTGAATCTATTGACATGGAACTGCCATGGTCTAGGGCATGCAATAAAACGAAAAAAGATACTATGTGCTCTAAAAAAGGAAAAAGCAGACATCGCTATTACAAGAGACACACTTCTGTGATGCTGAACATGCCAAACTCCGCAGAGCTTGGGTGGGACAGGTGTATTTCTCATCTTTCAAATCAAACAGTAGAGGCACAGCCATACTTATCCATAAAAATGTTCCATTCATAATTGACAAAAACATATCTGATCCGGAGGGGAGATTTATTTTGATAACTGGGTCACTATATGGTCAACCAATTACTATATTAAACATATACGCCCCTAACACAGATACTCCTGCCTTCATGTCAAAAATGATAACCCTGTTCAATGAGCATTGTGTCTCCTTTGGCGTGGTGGCCGGAGATTTTAATTGTACCCTTAACCCAACCCTAGACAAATCATCTCAAGTCCCCACCACAAATCCTAGATCTGCAAAGATGTTGAACTCTCTTACTAAAGAGATGGGACTGATAGATATCTGGAGAGAGACTAATAGCTCATCTATGGACTATACATACTACTCTAATGTCCATAACACCTACTCCCGTATAGATTACATTTTTATCCCAAAGAGTTTCATAAATTCAGCCACTTGTACAATCGGACCCATAGCACTTTCAGATCACGCCTTTGTCCACTTCCGCTTTGACCTCTGCAAAAACATCCCGAGGTCAAAGAGCTGGAAATTCAACACCTCCATGCTATCAAACAAAGCGTTCCATACATTAGTAACTACATGGATAGACAACTACACACAAGACAATAAAGATTCTCCTGTTTCTCTGGCCACAATGTGGGACGCTGCTAAAGCCACACTAAGAGGTCATCTAATTGCATATGCTTCCTCTAAGAAAAAAGCAATGGAAGCACACAGGCTAGATCTTGAGAGGGAGCTGGAATGCTGTGAAAAAATACATAAACAATCCCTAGACAGCACCTCCTGGAGTCATCTTAAAGCATCCAAAGCCAAACTGAATTTGGACTACACTCGGGAGATAAAAAAAAAAAGTTTTCTTTACTAAACAGAAATACCATGAGTATAGCAATAGGCCCAGTAGATTGCTTGCTTACCAATTAAGAAAGGAGCAGTCAGAGCGTACAATCATGGCTATCCGAACAGCAGAGGACGAGGTCACATATGACCCAAAAAAGATCCATTTAACTTTTCATGATTTTTACTGCAAACTATATACCTCTGAGAGAAAACACACGGAGGCAGAACTCCACTCTTTCCTAGAGGGAATCTCGCTACCTAAACTATCAGAGACCGACCAAGAATATCTCAACTCCCCCTTCACTCCTGAGGAGATCCTGGAGGCAATTACCTCCATACCACCTAATAAGTCCCCAGGCCCAGATGGATTCCCCAGAGAGTTCTACAAAGCTTTTTGGCCCCAGCTCAGCCCTATCTTCATGCCAATGCTGGAGGATTTTTGCAAAAACTGAGTTCTCCCAGACTCAATGCACACAGCTCGCATTACAGTGTTGCTAAAAAAAGACAAGGACCCCCTATCCTGCTCGTCCTTCCGGCCCATAAGCTTGTTGGATTTCGACTATAAAATAATTACCAAATTGCTCTCCAAAAGACTTAACACTCTTCTTCCCAAAATAATAAAAGCGGACCAAACTGGATTTATTAGAGACAGATACTCTTCTGATAACATTCGGCGTCTTTTTGATATTATTGATCAAGTAAACACACAGAAGACCCCTGTCCTACTGGCTTCACTGGATGCTGAGAAGGCGTTTGACAGGATGGAGTGGAGATTTCTGTTTTCAGTCTTAGAAAAGTTCAATATGGGCCCAAATTTTATTAAATGGATCAAATCACTATACTCTCATCCAAATGCCATAGTGACTACTAATGGACTGAACTCTGACAGATTCCCTCTGGAACGGGGCACAAGACAAGGGTGCTCGCTGTCCCCGCTGCTCTACTTGTTGGGGGCGGAGCCTCTGGCAGAGCTGATAAGGAGCAATCCAAGTATTATGGGTGTTTCTGCAGGTGGCCTGCAGCACAAGATTTCGCTTTACGCGGATGATGTCTTGCTCTACATATCCAACCCTGAGAAATCCCTCCCTCTCATTTTAGACACAATTGCTCAGTATGGCAAGTTTTCAGGTTATAAGATCAATTTTAACAAATCCACTGCCTGCCCTCTCAATATTACACTCACCAGCTCTATGAAGACACTTTGTCCTTTCCAATGGAAAACACAGGGGTTTCAATACCTCGGGATCTTCATAACACCAGATCTGAATAGCCTTTTTAAGGAAAATTATCTTCCACTCCTGGACCGAATCAAGAACGATCTCCAAACCTGGATCTCCCTCCCAATTAGCTTAGTAGGAAGAATTAATGTAATCCGTATGAACGTCCTCCCTAGACTGAACTACTTATTTCAGATGCTCCCATGCTATCTCCCAGTAGGTTCCTTTTTCAAAACAACTAACCAAAGCATCACCAAATTTATATGGGGCAATAAAAAACCTAGGATCAAGTTTTCCACTCTATCGAAACCTGAATCTAAGGGTGGTCTTGCCCTTCCCTCCCTTCAATTGTACTACTGGTCTGCCCAAATCCGCAACATGCTAACATGGATCACAAACAGACAAGAGTCAACGTGGATTCAGATAGAAGCCCAATCCTGTGGTTCATTGCCCTTAAGCTGAATTATATTCATTAATAACTTTAGTGAAGTGGGCAACATAGCCAAAACCTTTGTGATTTACAGCACCCTACTAGCGTGGAGGGACTGTAAGAAATACCTGGGCATTTCCTCCCAAATATGTTCTCACTCGCCTATAGTGGGCAACCCAGACTTGCCAAAAGCCCTGAGGGAGGCCAACTTTAATCTTTGGCATACTCTATGAATCAGGACCTTTTCAGACCTATTTCATCAGAAAACCACTACACTGAAATCCTTTCAAGAGCTCTGCAGTGAATTCGATGTGCCAAGATCCCATTTTTTCAAATATCTTCCAAATTAGACATGTAATTTCCTCATTTACCTCCGAGAGGAGGTTTAGAACTCAGTTGAATGAAGTTGAAACCCTTCTTGTCACAGCACAATCCATTAAAGGCAAAATATCTTACATCTATAGACTCCTTTCTGAGAAAGGAAGCTCCTCCTTTACTCCTTTGAAAATAATCTGGGAAAAGGACCTTGGTCTGACTATCAGTGATGAGTTATGGGCGGAGGTTTGCGACAGGGTATACTGCTCCTCTACCAGTGTAAAAATGAAATAATCTAATTACAAATTTTTGTACAAATGTTATTATACTCCTTTGAGACTCCATAGAATGAAAACAGATATGTCTCCTAACTGTAAAAGATGTACCTCTGAAAGTGGAACCTAAATGCATGTATTTTGGAGCTGTAGGGAGATTGCCAGATTCTGGCAATCTACATACTGCTGCACAGAAAATACTAGAGGTACTGTTTGATATGACCCCGTGTATCTATCTTCTTAATGCCCAGCAGGACTTTGTTCTTGATCCTGACAGAGAAAATTTGCTTATGACTATTACATACTTTGCTAAGAAATGTATTCTTCTATTGTGGGCCTCAAATACCCCGCCTACATTTAAAATGTGGATTGACCAGATTGTTGACTTTCTACCTCTTGAAAAGCTCACTTATGACCTCCACAAGAGACAGCCCAAGTTTGATAGACTCTGGTCTTCACTATTCAACTATATTTCAAACTGGACAGAGTGAACGGGTTGACTAGGGAAATGCGCAGATACATGTTGTGTAAGGTACTGTAAAACCTAAAAACAAATTATTGGCCCGTCGTCTCAGCGAATGCTTGAAATAGCTGATAAGAACCTTGATAGTGCTGCTGCAAGTGTTAAATGTTTTTTTTTGTGTGTTTTTATTTGAATTTCGTTTTTGAGTACGTGTGCACCAAGGAAAATAAATGCTTTTATTTGACTTTATCATTCATTTTAATTGTATTTTTATTTTTTCATATGTATTATTATTTTTTGACTTTTTCTTTTTTTAAAGCCTGTGAATGTGGAATGTGTTTTGTTGGTTGATTGAAAAACAAGAACTTTAATAAAACTTTAAATTGAAAAAAAAAAAATAGCACTGTTGTTCTAATCGTCAGATCGCAGGTATTCTGATCTTCACTGTCCATGGTGCTGAATCTGGCTGGGTAGATTAGTTTGAATGCTGAAAAGTTGTTTGCCTACATTTAAAGGCCCTGTGAAGTCAAAATAATTAGATTTCATATTGTACAACAGCTGATGAAACTAACACTGTAAATGTGTTTTACAAAAATGTGATCGGGGTTGCTTCCTGATAGTTCTGGTTGAAAATACGGAGCATGTTCCTCTGCCCAGGCCTTGCTGACACTTGCCAGATCTTACACTGCCTGGATAGGTATTTTGTGTGTCAGCTAACCACATTATATGTTATAGCAATTTGTCAGTCGATGACACAATGGATGATTTGGCACACAACCATTGGTTGATGCATGCAACACCTGAGCAGGGACACATTCTTTTCACAGCACTTCAATGCAAAGTAATTTTAGTAGAAGGTTTGGAGAGCATTTTCACTAACCCTAACCCTTTTCCTAACCTTAACCTCAGTTTCCTAACCTGCTACGAAAAATTCACTTCGATATTGAAGTGCCATGAAAAAAGATTTTCTCACATCTATACAGCACCTTCTAATCAGCAGGTTTGCATGGGCGAGAGTTTTGGCTTTCCATGGCGACATCACCATGTGTAAATTGGTTTATAGACCAACGACAAAGAGAGTGCCAATAACAGCTAGTTTTAATTTCCCCTCCACACTGACCACTCCCAGACAGTCCTAGCAAAATTATTGCTTGAGAAAGTTTTTTTTGCAAAAAATACATTTTTCACCATTTTCATCGTAATCTATTGCAGTAAGGTACTTAATTGTTACCCAGAAATGATTTGATATTGATATAAAAACGTCTGCTTTGGGCCTTAAAAAGATATGTGCACTACATACTCAGAAATCACATATATTGACATTTTAGAATGTATTTTATCAAGAAAGTAAGTTATACATGTCTTTTTTAATCTTACTCTTAGTTGCAAATAATTAATTTGGCTGTGGTTCATTTGATTTTCAGCACAACCCTGTTTGATAACGTATAGTATTATAGTGACTTCTTGTGGTAAAATGTCAAACTCACAACTAAACTCATTAAAATTGAGGTTTTCTTTACCCTGTCTTATCAAACAGTGCAACATTTGACTGATGGAATAGCATTCTTCTAAAATTCTTACACTTCTAGATGCAAAATACAAGTCACTATTCCAATACTGTTTGATTCTGCCATTTTTGAAATACTATTTACAAATATGAGCGTAAATGTCTGAGATCGAGACACCAACATTTAACATTTCAGTTAAAAACCCTTTGGATAATATCAACATTAATTACTTAACATCTTAACACATACACACCATGTAAATATCAATAAACAGAGGAACACATGCTACAAATAGTTAGTGACTACCTACCAGTCAATTAAATTAGATTATTCAGAAAAATAACATTGTTATAAGAGACAAATTGCCTTTAGACAACATAAATGACTGTATCTGGACACAGGTCAAAACTACTCTGCCGAGCTCAAGTTACCAGCTATGTATGGTTTCAACACTTACATTTGAGTTATTGAAAAGTATCCTACAAACATTGTTCGAATGTGAAAGTGATCAGGTTTTCTGAAACAGGTGTGTTTGTATTGAAGAACCCTGCGATTGTGGACAGTAGGACTTGTGTGAACAGGTGTGAACAGACTGAAGATAATGATGTTTTCCTTTCTCTGTCTTTCGAAACTCAGGAACAGTTTGAATGTTTTTTTATTGTAATTTAAACAATGGTATGGATGATTAAGCTGGATCTTTCTCTCTGAATCAGGAGTGCACTTTCACTCTCCCAATTTTTCCAAAAGCCCAATCTGAGCAACCTTTGCTATAAACCCTGTCTTTCCCATTGTTGTTTCAAAAGTGGAAAATGATCAATTCGATAATCACACATAATGGGCATTTCACAGCCAAGACTTTTGATCCTTCCCATCAAGGCCATGTTGGCCAGTTTAACCTTCACCCGTTCCCTCTCTTCCGGAGTCCTCTTGGAGGTGCACTCCACAGTAGAGTCGGTCTCAAAAGAGATGGCTGGGACGTGAGTGAGCAGGTGGCCCCCAGCCTTCTCCTGGGACATGGGCGTGGGAGTCTGCAGGACCAGCCCGTGCGTCGCTTGTTGATGTCGAAGGTAAAAGCTAAGAGGATACACACAAACATTGACCATATAATGTAATGTTGTTACATGTAACTAACTAGCGTGACTTGCCACCGTGTGAAACATGTATGCTACCATATGTTACTAAAAAGAGCTGACAATATTATAAAATGTAATCCAGGAGTTTATGTTTGAATTCTGGTTCTCTCACAACACAAGTCACTCAGAAAAGCATCTGTAGGCAGAAGCATGCTACATGTACATTTGGCATTTGAAAAAACTACAGCTGTGCTATGCTACCGAATGCAAAATGTATCTGTATCATAAAAGTGTAGTGCAATATTCCCTTTTCTTGCCACACACACACACACACACACACACACTCTCTCACTAGGGACAAATGTTTCGGCTCCTTGTCCAGAGAGGTTTGAGCTTTAGAAGAGGATCTGCAGCAAAAGTAGACCTTTACTGCCATCTACAGGTCAAAGGTCAGACTGGCATTCAGTAAAATGTAAACATGGGCGATCCACAGAAAATGGAAATGTGTGTGTTTCTGTTTGAGAAGTTAAACCAGTTAATTCCCTTATAACTGAGTGTCCTGCATCATGTATTATTTTATTGGTTGTAAATTAAATACGGTTTATTTTACAGTACATGTATTTTACACTGAATCATTGATATCTGGTTGAATGTTGGTTGTGGGACATAACTGAAGTACTATGTGTGTGTGTTCAATGAATCACACTGTTTGTGTGTGTGTGGGTGGGGGTGCATGTTCTATACATTATTCAGGACAACATTACTTTGTTTAGCCTACACCGTGACTATGACTGCATAATAAACTAAACTAAATATACTATGTATTTTCTAATCAAATGTGTTAACAGGGCAACACAAAAGAAGACAAAGGCCATCAATTCAATGCAAATATTACTGTATTAAAGGAAATTGTTGTATTAAGCTTGCTTTGAAAACCGTTTGAATGGCTTGGATAGGCCTATGGAGATGGTGGAAAACATCCTGATTAGAAGGGGACGTTTGCGAGGCTTCTCCTGTTGAGAGGTGGAGGGAAGACCCTCTGGGAGTCCAAATGTGGCAGGATGTGCCACTATGTTGGGCGACAGAAGAGAGAGAGTTGACATGCACTTTCATTTAGAAATGATGGTATATTGTATTCTTAGTTTCAACTCATTATTACTTTCACAAATAAATGAGAACCAGAATCTTGAGATTTGGAAACTATAAATAATTTTACATAAGAGATTACTATCGATAATATATAATGTACTGTATATAGGGTTTAATATTTTTGCAATAGCAGCTTTGTACACCAATATCTCAAACAGTAAATGTCCTGCTGTATGGACTTACACATGATCTCTTCAGCAGTAGTCTGGTCTTTGGATTCAGAATGGCGGGAATTCTTCTTGTTTCCCATCATGAATGGCTAAAACAAAAACATGTCAAAACAACTGTCACAGCAGAACAATCTCACGGTAATAACGATCACATCTTACACACCAGCACAACAAGATTTATAAATGGTTTTGGAATTAATGGATGGTTTTACATTTTCTCTAAATAACATTGTTTACTCACATTGACACAATTGTTAACTTAAATAAGTGTGATGTACCTTTAAGTTGAATTTCAGTCTGGCAAGCCTTTGTAGGAAAGACAGCTTCCCTCTGGTAGCCTTCACATCTTCAGCCATGAGAAGAGCTTCTGGCCTGGTGGCTTCGAAAGATGTTCTTGAGGCTGCTCTTGATGCCTCGTTACAACTGTGGAGAAGCTCCTTGCTCAATGACTTCACAAGAATCCTATTGAAAGTGGAGTCCTGAGTCGACACGGCCAGTTGGAGTATTTTCTCTGAGCCAAACTCCTTCAACAGATGTTTGTAGACGGTGCTGTATACTTTGTGACTCTTCAGGTTCTTGGGATAAGCTTGGGTCTCAGAGCAGCCTGACCATGCACAGAAGGCAGCTATAACTTTTGGAATCAGGTCTTGTGACGTGCGTGTGACGTCAGTTGGGTACAGATCAGTTTGGGTTTGTATTTTTGACAGAAGTCTCACCACTAACATGCTGATGAGGCCGGTGAAGTCATCATCACCGACTAAGTTAACAGTGGATGGGGTTGAAAGCGAGGCAACATCCGGGCTGGTTGAATTCTGATCACAAACAATGCTCTGAGGTACACCGAAACAACTGATGGTATCCCTTTCCTCAGCATCTATGTTGGCCTCAAAGCCTTGTGCAGCATTGGAGGTCCCACTTGTTGTCATGCTGATGGCAGAGAAAGATGGCAGAGGGTAGGACTTACCACTCAGTAGACTGCCTATATCAGTTACAGTTCCGGTTGGAGATGACCCTCTGCTTTGTGCATCAGAAACCACAGAGTCCATGACCTGACTTACCATTACTTTGGTAAACAGACTGACTGTGTCACTAAATGCTGATGTAGAAAAAGAACATGAAATCCTATCTTCAGATACGCTAGCCGGCACACTAACTCCCTGAGCCAAACTCATTGAAGCTGTAGAGGGCACAAGGCTAGGAAGCAAGAGGCGCTTCACAGACTCCTCTGCAAAAAGCTGAACCAGCTTGTAAGCTGTGGGCTTCCCCACCGTCTTGTCATTCCTCTTCAGCTCAGTAAGGACTGTATCGGATGCACTCTTTCCAGCCGCCACTGTCAGAACCAGAGGGGTCAAGTTGCTCTCAGAAATGATGCGGTTGACTTGGTGAGTAAGATCACGTGAGAGAGCACCAATCCTACCCTGAGATATGAGCTCCTCCAGTCTTGCTATTGCAGCTGTTAGATCAGGGTGGAATGCAACCTCCCCTTCTTCCTCTGGATGTACCTCCTTTATGATGGTATCCACTATTGCAGACATGCTTTCCCTGGCATCACACACCAATGTTTTTGGCTTAGTAGATTTGCCCATGTCGATGACTGAGCATCTCACAATGGGCTGAGTAATACTCTCTGGTAAATCAGAAGAGATGGGAGTGCCAGGGAGTGAAAATTCCCACTCTGACTTATTTGATCTGGCAGATGAGGATGACAACGAGGAGGAAGAACGCTGTGGCGCTTGATAGATCAGTTCCTCACCACATTCACTGCTTACCCTTTCAACATCCTTCAGCATCATTCCAACCACATTCTCTATTTGTGAAAGCGCAGTCACCGTTTGGTCAGATTTTGACAGCTCTTTCTGAATTAAAACCAGAATATGGCTGAGGGTCTTTTTGGCTTGAGCCGTTGTTGCTTTGACTTGATTTTGCCATGTAAAATAATTCATCATCTTTGTCTTCACATTGTGGTAAATAGTCTTTGCAGTTGTCCAGATCTTCTTCTCAGATACTTCCAAACCAGACTGTGAGCCTTTGGGTGTGGCCTCAGTGTACTCTGAGGTTTTCTCATCACTCTGTTGAAGCATAGAGTCTGCCTGCCATAGAGTAGTAGAAGACTCTGTGGGTGGGAAAAGGCTCTTCATGTCATTTGTAATTGATCCAACGATTTCAAAAGCAGTTATATCTGTATGCCTTAAGGAAATTGTTGATTTTGCTGGCAACATCTGAGAATCTGTCTGGCTGGAACTGACTTTGCTGGGAAAGCTACTGACTGATTTGATCAGTATTTTTCGCACTTCGTTGGTAGCGTTCATCTGGAACTCCTCACTGGAGAGTTTCTCAATGACTGAGGCTGGAGTATCTCTTAATCCTTCCAACCATGAAGAACCAGACACAGGCATGTCTTCTAGATAAGACATGACACTGTCCAAAAAGCCACAGACTTCAAGGGAGTTGTAAGAGGAACCCTCTGCAACAGATGATGTGCATTCCAAATCTGCCACCTCTGACCTATACATGGTCACAATCTTGGACAATACCTCTTTGGTGCAGGGCACCATGTTGGAATCACAGAGAGACAGTAATGGTTGAGAGTTCTCACTTTGGCATTTACGGAGAGAACCAAGTCCTGTTGAGTTGACCACTTGCAGTATTGCCTCACTCTTACTGGTTTCAGGTTGCTCTGGTGTTTTCTCTCCTACAGAGTCAGTTGAATCACATCCATCAGATAAAGAAGATGAACTACGTTCTGATATAGGGGATTCACTCCTACATGGGGAAGGCAAGCTCAGGATTGAAACAGGCAGATCACTGGAGTCAGTATGCTCCAGAAGCACAGCACTGGAGTCAGCTTTTTCCATAAGTTCTTCCCCTTGGACTGGAGCTCCACCCATTCTGAGGAACAATGTCTCCAGCTTTGCCTGAAGTCTCTCGCAGAGTCTACGAGCTGCATGGAAGGGTTTCCGCTTTGTCGTACAGTGTCCCACTTGGGTATCTCTCTGGGTGCTTGTTGGCTGATCTAATTCAGCATACTGCACAATGTCCTTGACATCTTCAACAAAGTTATCAATTATTTGTGATGCCTCAGATTCTACTTTGGTCTGTATGAGCTCAGTGGCCGCAGAATCAAGGATCCTGTCAGATGGGCTAGATGCATTCATCAAGCTTGGAGTGGTACTAAACGAATGAGAAGGTTGAACCATACCAGAGATATCGCTCATTAACCTTCTCACAAGAATTTCACTCACAGCCTTTGAGGCTTTGGTCTTGAACTTCACACTAAACAGAGTGCCAAGATTTTGCATCATTGCTTTGCAAGATGTACATATTATGTTCAGCTCCTCTGGAACAGGAGAGTCTTCAACATCCAGGTGCTCCACTACAAGGTCACTGCCAGATGCCAACATTTTAACTTTCACAGCCACATCTCGAAAAACCTTAGCCAATTCCGGATCTTCTTTTTCCAATTCACCCACCATCTCTGCGATAACAGTCATCACTTCTTCTGTTGCAGGTGGAATGCATGACTCTAATACAGAGGTAGAGCTCTGGTCCTCTGGGGTGGTGTGATCATCAAAACATTTCTGGACCATGTTGACCATTTGTTCAGCGGCCTGGGTACCAGAAGAAATAGGGGAGGACCGCCCTGAAATGGCTCTGCTGATGGTCGCAGAGAGGGCAGAGTTAAGCTGTTCGACCACCACCTTGATAAGACCAACAGTCAGCTCAGGTGGGCAAGAGGACAGGATATTATGATCAGACAGTTGCTCCTGGACACTTTTGATGATTCTGTCCTCTGTCATTCCCAGGAGGACTTTCACTGAGGTCTGGGAACTTTAAAACGAACAAGCAAAGCATGATAATTCCTGTCTTAACTTGGCAAATCGGTCAAGCGTTGTAATTTTAGTATTCTAAATATCTACATGTCCTTTTGATCGCTTTACATGCTCATTCATTTGAATATGCTCAAAGGCTGATACATTACATTTTGTACTACATCAGATAGAGTAAATTGCATTGGCTAACACTGGGATAGATGATCTCGGTGAAATCCATACATGAAAACCTTGAGGGGAACATACCTCTTAGAAGAGGGTGTTAGGGACCTGAGATGTTGAGCCCCTGTGCCGCCCTTATACATTTTCTTCGCCAGATATCTAACTTCCTGGATGAGCTCCAGTCTTTCCTGATCAAAGGCAGCAAAGGATCTTGCACTGCCACCCCTCTTGGGTGAGTCAGTGTCGTCGTCAGCAAAGTCCTTTACCCCAAGTACGCGGGCCAGGGCTGGCAGCAGGATCTGCAGGGTGGTCTGTGCGATGAAGGTTACAATTGTCTTGCACAATTTGGCAAGCTGTTCCTTCGTCATCTGTTTTGAACAAACAGAACAAAAACAGTCTTTTCAATGGAACTGTGATGTAAAGTATTCTAGATCGAACAGAATGCATTTGATCAACATTGTTATTCTTGTCTGTGACTGAATTCAAAGTTTGATGAAGTCTGACAGAGAACATGAATAACAGAATATGACTTGATGGCTAATCTCTGAATTCAACAGATCATTGACACATCAAAGGTCAAAGGCAGGTAGGGAAACTTACAGGGTTTTTTAGTCCTTTGTAGATCACTTGCCACTGCCTAGACAATTTAAAATAAGTGTTTTAGTTAGTGTTTAGTTCCCACTGCACAATATTTCATAAATGTTGAACATTACAGAAAAACTTTTAACATACTCATCAGTAAGATTGCGCAGGAATGAGATGAGGATTGGGTAGGAGTATTCCATCTCATCCTTGTTGCCTGGGCCGAATGCAGCCTTAACAGCTTTCTTCTCCAGGAGCTCAATTACAGATCCTCTATCCAGGTGTTTATTCCTGGAGACTAAAGATGTGATTGCCGTAGAGGAAGTAGAAACAAAATGAAAGAGAAATCAGACATTTTATCTCTTAATACTCTGATTTCATTGTTTAAGGGTTTTAGAATAGGCCTATTTTAATAAAGCTATCTATGTGACCTTTCTTACTGATTACAGTAGACTACAGTTTCATTGAAAATGGATAGCACAACCTGCACATCACAGACAGAATAGAGAAACAATGTAGTACTACAGAGGTAAATCTCTGACCTGCATCGTTGTCAGTGCCCAGCTTCCTTGACTTCTTGCCACTCCTCTTACTTTTTGCCTAGGATAGAACAGAACAGATTCCAGAGCTCAAATGATGGCAGACATGTAACACCAGGGCCCGTATACATAAAGTTCATCAGATAAGGTGTGGGCTCAACCTTGCCCAAATAATTGTATTCATTATGATCTCAAATGCAAAACTGATCCTAGATAAGCACTCCTACTCTGAGACAATTTATGAATAGGCTATGGGCCAGGTCAAAGCAGCTCTTAAAACACGTTTTGAAAACAGCTACTACGTATGTTGTTATCTGAGATATATAGATATCTATGGTATGGCTGCTATCAGGTACAGAGTGTAACCCAGTAGGCCTATTATGTGCTCTGTCACTACTGCTATCTTACCTTCCTTCCCTTCTTGGCCTCCTCTTTGGGTGTGGCCACCGGTTCTTCCTCAACAACTTCCTTTCCTTCCCTCTGAGGATCACCATCCTCCCTCTGTGCTACCTGAAGGACAGACATTCCAATAAGTAATAATATGTCAATGTCAGAGTAGATCTGTGCAGAGGACATCATAAATAGAGCTACAGCCATATCAGCGCTAAGCTGGTGACTTTATAAAGAATGGTACATTTGCTTTACAATATGTTATAGCTTTTTACAAGAAATATCCGCTTATATTGCTTTACCCTTTTTTACTTTCCCCCAATATTGCATGAAGTAATTTAGCTTACCTTTTCTTCATCCATTCAAGCTATTTTATATCTCAAAAAGCATGTCATTGTCTGTGTTGGTTACATTCAAGTTGAGTTCAGGTCGAGAGTGAGGACAATATTGCAAGCAGGGACTGTAATTTAGGGCTACATGCTACGTCATGGAACGTTAGACCTTTATGACATCACAAATAGTATTTTTAAGAAGAGCGCGGGAAAGGTTACTTGCCCACTCAGTAGGACTAGCTAATATTGACAGAAATTTCCCGGTCAAACGTTTTCGATTGCCTACCCCTACGCCTTCCATCGAACATGGTCCTGCCTTTGCAATATTGTCTCTCTTGTGGATTTACTTACGCATGACATGTAGGCTTACTGTGTCGGATCAAGTTGATTGATCTGTCCTAGTCAGCCTTAGGTTGAACCCAAAATCTTCTGGGAAATATTTGTTAATAATATTAATTTCAATGTCGTTTTATTCTTTGATTTAGTCCCAATCCAATCCTATTGTTGGCTGCCAATCCCCACCAAATATGTAATTGTAGGACATACTGTAGCGGGAGAAAGTGAGAGCTGCAACGCGGACGCGTTCGGTGGCTCCTTCAGTGCAGAGGCAAGCGCGTATGCCAGTGCCACTAAAGCCCGGGCTTGTGAGGCAGTAGTCTACAACGCTGACAGGCAACACCTTGTCATTTTATTAACTCACTAGAATTACATTGTCTTCTTCATTCATTTCGATTGCACTTCCTTTCGTGGTGAAATTAGTTTTGATTACTATTAACTTTAATCTACAGAGTTTAAGTGTTTATGTTGCCCACGTCATCATGTGATGCTGTGAGCAAACAATTTATGCCCAGCCTTCCTAGATAGGCCTGGGCTGCATAACACTATGAATCTGGGAAAACATAACACTTAAAAAAAAGTTTTACAGTGCAAAAATAGCGTAGGCCTACTTGTGTACTATTCAAATCCACACTAAAGCCACAGCTCTTCACACAGACGTACCCAGATTCTGTTGTTTTAGCTTTAACCTCTGTTAAATTCACTTCCCTGGTTAATCTGTCATCATGTTTCGTGTTCTCCATGGTTAATCTGTCTCTATGTTTAGTGCACTTTAATATAGCCTGTTTACTTATTTGAATGTTTGATTATATTGCTTTTTATCCTGCAGATTTTGTTGTGGATTTAAATTGACTTTGGGTGTCTTGAAAATCACTTAAAATAGCACTGTTGTTCTAATCGTCAGATCGCAGGTATTCTGATCTTCACTGTCCATGGTGCTGAATCTGGCTGGGTAGATTAGTTTGAATGCCGAAAACTTGTTTGCCTACATTTAAAGGCCCTGTGTAGTCAAAATAATTGTATTTCATATCGTACAACAGCTGATGAAACTAACACTGTAAATGTGTTTTACAAAAATGTGATCGGGGTTGCTTCCTGATAGTTCTGGTTGAAAATACGGAGCATGTTCCTCTGCCCAGGCCTTGCTAACACTTGCCAGATCTTACACTGCCTGGATAGGTATTTTGTGTGTCAGCTAACCACATCATATGTTATAGCAATCTGTCAGTCGATGACACAATGGATGACTTGGCACACAACCATTGGTTGATGCATGCAACACCTGAGCAGGGACACATTCTTTTCACAGCACTTCAATGCAAAGTAATTTTCGTAGAAGGTTTGGAGAGCATTTTCACTAACCCTAACCCTTTTCCTAACCTTAACCTCAGTTTCCTAACCTGCTACGAAAAATTCACTTCGATATTGAAGTGCCATGAAAAGAGAGTTTCTCACATCTATACAGCACCTTCTAATCAGCAGGTTTGCATGGGCGAGAGTTTTGGCTTTCCATGGCGACATCACCATGTGTAAATTGGTTTACAGACCAACGACAAAGAGAGTGCCAATAACAGCTAGTTTTAATTTCCCCTCCACACTGACCACTCCCAGACAGTCCTAGCAAAATTATTGCTTGAGAAAGTTTTTTTTGCAAAAAATACATTTTTGACCATTTTCATCGTAATCTATTACAGTAAGGTACTTAATTGTTACCCAGAAATGATTTGATATTGATATAAAAACGTCTGCTTTGGGCCTTAAAAAGATATGTGCACTACATACTCAGAAATCACATATATTGACATTTTAGAATGTATTTTATCAAGAAAGTAAGTTATACATGTCTTTTTTAATCTTACTCTTAGTTGCAAATAATTAATTTGGCTGTGGTTCATTTGATTTTCAGCACAACCCTGTTTGATAACGTATAGTATTATAGTGACTTCTTGTGGTAAAATGTCAAACTCACAACTAAACTCATTAAAATGGAGGTTTTCTTTACCCTGTCTTATCAAACAGTGCAACATTTGACTGATGAAATAGCATTCTTCTAAAATTCTTACACTTCTAGATGCAAAATACAAGTCACTATTCCAATACTGTTTGATTCTGCCATTTTTGAAATACATTTAACATTTCAGTTAAAAACCCTTTGGATAATATCAACATTAATTACTTAACATCTTAACACATACACACCATGTAAATATCAATAAACAGAGGAACACATGCTACAAATAGTTAGTGACTACCTACCAGTCAATTAAATTAGATTATTCAGAAAAATAACATTGTTATAAGAGACAAATTGCCTTTAGACAACATAAATGACTGCATCTGGACACAGGTCAAAACTACTCTGCCGAGCTCAAGTTACCAGCTATGTATGGTTTCAACACTTACATTTATTGAGTTATTGAAAAGTATCCTACAAACATTGTTCGAATGTGAAAGTGATCAGGTTTTCTGAAACAGGTGTGTTTGTATTGAAGAACCCTGCGATTGTGGACAGTAGGACTTGTGTGAACAGGTGTGAACAGACTGAAGATAATGATGTTTTCCTTTCTCTGTCTTTCGAAACTCAGGAACAGTTTGAATGTTTTTTTATTGTAATTTAAACAATGGTATGGATGATTAAGCTGGATCTTTCTCTCTGAATCAGGAGTGCACTTTCATTCTCCCAATTTTTACAAAAGCCCAATCTGAGCAACCTTTGTTATAAACCCTGTCTTTCCCATTGTTGTTTCAAAAGTGGAAAATGATCAATTCGATAATCACACATAATGGGCATTTCACAGCCAAGACTTTTGATCCTTCCCATCAAGGCCATGTTGGCCAGTGTAACCTTCACCCGTTCCCTCTCTTCCGGAGTCCTCTTGGAGGTGCACTCCACAGTAGAGTCGGTCTCAAAAGAGATGGCTGGGACGTGAGTGAGCAGGTGGCCCCCAGCCTTCTCCTGGGACATGGGCGTGGGAGTCTGCAGGACCAGCCCGTGCGTCGCTTGTTGATGTCGAAGGTAAAAGCTAAGAGGATACACACAAACATTGACCATATAATGTAATGTTGTTACATGTAACTAACTAGCTTGACTTGCCACCGTGTGAAACATGTATGCTACCATATGTTACTAAAAAGAGCTGACAATATTATAAAATGTAATCCAGGAGTTTATGTTTGAATTCTGGTTCTCTCACAACACAAGTCACTCAGAAAAGCATCTGTAGGCAGAAGCATGCTACATGTACATTTGGCATTTGAAAAAACTACAGCTGTGCTATGCTACCGAATGCAAAATGTATCTGTATCATAAAAGTGTAGTGCAATATTCCCTTTTCTTGCCACACACACACACACACACACACACACACTCTCTCACTAGGGACAAATGTTTCGGCTCCTTGTCCAGAGAGGTTTGAGCTTTAGAAGAGGATCTGCAGCAAAAGTAGACCTTTACTGCCATCTACAGGTCAAAGGTCAGACTGGCATTCAGTAAAATTTAAACATGGGCGATCCACAGAAAATGGAATGTGTGTGTTTCTGTTTGAGAAGTTAAACCAGTTAATTCCCTTATAACTGAGTGTCCTGCATCATGTATTATTTTATTGGTTGTAAATTAAATACGGTTTATTTTACAGTACATGTATTTTACACTGAATCATTGATATCTGGTCGAATGTTGGTTGTGGGACATAACTGACGTACTATGTGTGTGTGTTCAATGAATCACACTGTTTGTGTGTGTGTGGGTGGGGGTGCATGTTCTATACATTATTCAGGACAACATTACTTTGTTTAGCCTACACCGTGACTATGACTGCATAATAAACTAAACTAAATATACTATGTATTTTCTAATCAAATGTGTTAACAGGGCAACACAAAAGAAGACAAAGGCCATCAATTCAATGCAAATATTACTGTATTAAAGTAAATTGTTGTATTAAGCTTGCTTTGAAAACCGTTTGAATGGCTTGGATAGGCCTATGGAGATGGTGGAAAACATCCTGATTAGAAGGGGACGTTTGCGAGGCTTCTCCTGTTGAGAGGTGGAGGGAAGACCCTCTGGGAGTCCAAATGTGTCAGGATGTGCCACTATGTTGGGCGACAGAAGAGAGAGAGTTGACATGCACTTTCATTTAGAAATGATGGTATATTGTATTCTTAGTTTCAACTCATTATTACTTTCACAAATAAATGAGAACCAGAATCTTGAGATTTGGAAACTATAAATAATTTTACATAAGAGATTACTATCGATAATATATAATGTACTGTATATAGGGTTTAATATTTTTGCAATAGCAGCTTTGTACACCAATATCTCAAACAGTAAATGTCCTGCTGTATGGACTTACACATGATCTCTTCAGCAGTAGTCTGGTCTTTGGATTCAGAATGGCGGGAATTCTTCTTGTTTCCCATCATGAATGGCTAAAACAAAAACATGTCAAAACAACTGTCACAGCAGAACAATCTCACGGTAATAACGATCACATCTTACACACCAGCACAACAAGATTTATAAATGGTTTTGGAATTAATGGATGGTTTTACATTTTCTCTAAATAACATTGTTTACTCACATTGACACAATTGTTAACTTAAATAAGTGTGATGTACCTTTAAGTTGAATTTCAGTCTGGCAAGCCTTTGTAGGAAAGACAGCTTCCCTCTGGTAGCCTTCACATCTTCAGCCATGAGAAGAGCTTCTGGCCTGGTGGCTTCGAAAGATGTTCTTGAGGCTGCTCTTGATGCCTCGTTACAACTGTGGAGAAGCTCCTTGCTCAATGACTTCACAAGAATCCTATTGAAAGTGGAGTCCTGAGTCGACACGGCCAGTTGGAGTATTTTCTCTGAGCCAAACTCCTTCAACAGATGTTTGTAGACGGTGCTGTATACTTTGTGACTCTTCAGGTTCTTGGGATAAGCTTGGGTCTCAGAGCAGCCTGACCATGCACAGAAGGCAGCTATAACTTTTGGAATCAGGTCTTGTGACGTGCGTGTGACGTCAGTTGGGTACAGATCAGTTTGGGTTTGTATTTTTGACAGAAGTCTCACCACTAACATGCTGATGAGGCCGGTGAAGTCATCATCACCGACTAAGTTAACAGTGGATGGGGTTGAAAGCGAGGCAACATCCGGGCTGGTTGAATTCTGATCACAAACAATGCTCTGAGGTACACCGAAACAACTGATGGTATCCCTTTCCTCAGCATCTATGTTGGCCTCAAAGCCTTGTGCAGCATTGGAGGTCCCACTTGTTGTCATGCTGATGGCAGAGAAAGATGGCAGAGGGTAGGACTTACCACTCAGTAGACTGCCTATATCAGTTACAGTTCCGGTTGGAGATGACCCTCTGCTTTGTGCATCAGAAACCACAGAGTCCATGACCTGACTTACCATTACTTTGGTAAACAGACTGACTGTGTCACTAAATGCTGATGTAGAAAAAGAACATGAAATCCTATCTTCAGATACGCTAGCCGGCACACTAACTCCCTGAGCCAAACTCATTGAAGCTGTAGAGGGCACAAGGCTAGGAAGCAAGAGGCGCTTCACAGACTCCTCTGCAAAAAGCTGAACCAGCTTGTAAGCTGTGGGCTTCCCCACCGTCTTGTCATTCCTCTTCAGCTCAGTAAGGACTGTATCGGATGCACTCTTTCCAGCCGCCACTGTCAGAACCAGAGGGGTCAAGTTGCTCTCAGAAATGATGCGGTTGACTTGGTGAGTAAGATCACGTGAGAGAGCACCAATCCTACCCTGAGATATGAGCTCCTCCAGTCTTGCTATTGCAGCTGTTAGATCAGGGTGGAATGCAACCTCCCCTTCTTCCTCTGGATGTACCTCCTTTATGATGGTATCCACTATTGCAGACATGCTTTCCCTGGCATCACACACCAATGTTTTTGGCTTAGTAGATTTGCCCATGTCGATGACTGAGCATCTCACAATGGGCTGAGTAATACTCTCTGGTAAATCAGAAGAGATGGGAGTGCCAGGGAGTGAAAATTCCCACTCTGACTTATTTGATCTGGCAGATGAGGATGACAACGAGGAGGAAGAACGCTGTGGCGCTTGATAGATCAGTTCCTCACCACATTCACTGCTTACCCTTTCAACATCCTTCAGCATCATTCCAACCACATTCTCTATTTGTGAAAGCGCAGTCACCGTTTGGTCAGATTTTGACAGCTCTTTCTGAATTAAAACCAGAATATGGCTGAGGGTCTTTTTGGCTTGAGCCGTTGTTGCTTTGACTTGATTTTGCCATGTAAAATAATTCATCATCTTTGTCTTCACATTGTGGTAAATAGTCTTTGCAGTTGTCCAGATCTTCTTCTCAGATACTTCCAAACCAGACTGTGAGCCTTTGGGTGTGGCCTCAGTGTACTCTGAGGTTTTCTCATCACTCTGTTGAAGCATAGAGTCTGCCTGCCATAGAGTAGTAGAAGACTCTGTGGGTGGGAAAAGGCTCTTCATGTCATTTGTAATTGATCCAACGATTTCAAAAGCAGTTATATCTGTATGCCTTAAGGAAATTGTTGATTTTGCTGGCAACATCTGAGAATCTGTCTGGCTGGAACTGACTTTGCTGGGAAAGCTACTGACTGATTTGATCAGTATTTTTCGCACTTCGTTGGTAGCGTTCATCTGGAACTCCTCACTGGAGAGTTTCTCAATGACTGAGGCTGGAGTATCTCTTAATCCTTCCAACCATGAAGAACCAGACACAGGCATGTCTTCTAGATAAGACATGACACTGTCCAAAAAGCCACAGACTTCAAGGGAGTTGTAAGAGGAACCCTCTGCAACAGATGATGTGCATTCCAAATCTGCCACCTCTGACCTATACATGGTCACAATCTTGGACAATACCTCTTTGGTGCAGGGCACCATGTTGGAATCACAGAGAGACAGTAATGGTTGAGAGTTCTCACTTTGGCATTTACGGAGAGAACCAAGTCCTGTTGAGTTGACCACTTGCAGTATTGCCTCACTCTTACTGGTTTCAGGTTGCTCTGGTGTTTTCTCTCCTACAGAGTCAGTTGAATCACATCCATCAGATAAAGAAGATGAACTACGTTCTGATATAGGGGATTCACTCCTACATGGGGAAGGCAAGCTCAGGATTGAAACAGGCAGATCACTGGAGTCAGTATGCTCCAGAAGCACAGCACTGGAGTCAGCTTTTTCCATAAGTTCTTCCCCTTGGACTGGAGCTCCACCCATTCTGAGGAACAATGTCTCCAGCTTTGCCTGAAGTCTCTCGCAGAGTCTACGAGCTGCATGGAAGGGTTTCCGCTTTGTCGTACAGTGTCCCACTTGGGTATCTCTCTGGGTGCTTGTTGGCTGATCTAATTCAGCATACTGCACAATGTCCTTGACATCTTCAACAAAGTTATCAATTATTTGTGATGCCTCAGATTCTACTTTGGTCTGTATGAGCTCAGTGGCCGCAGAATCAAGGATCCTGTCAGATGGGCTAGATGCATTCATCAAGCTTGGAGTGGTACTAAACGAATGAGAAGGTTGAACCATACCAGAGATATCGCTCATTAACCTTCTCACAAGAATTTCACTCACAGCCTTTGAGGCTTTGGTCTTGAACTTCACACTAAACAGAGTGCCAAGATTTTGCATCATTGCTTTGCAAGATGTACATATTATGTTCAGCTCCTCTGGAACAGGAGAGTCTTCAACATCCAGGTGCTCCACTACAAGGTCACTGCCAGATGCCAACATTTTAACTTTCACAGCCACATCTCGAAAAACCTTAGCCAATTCCGGATCTTCTTTTTCCAATTCACCCACCATCTCTGCGATAACAGTCATCACTTCTTCTGTTGCAGGTGGAATGCATGACTCTAATACAGAGGTAGAGCTCTGGTCCTCTGGGGTGGTGTGATCATCAAAACATTTCTGGACCATGTTGACCATTTGTTCAGCGGCCTGGGTACCAGAAGAAATAGGGGAGGACCGCCCTGAAATGGCTCTGCTGATGGTCGCAGAGAGGGCAGAGTTAAGCTGTTCGACCACCACCTTGATAAGACCAACAGTCAGCTCAGGTGGGCAAGAGGACAGGATATTATGATCAGACAGTTGCTCCTGGACACTTTTGATGATTCTGTCCTCTGTCATTCCCAGGAGGACTTTCACTGAGGTCTGGGAACTTTAAAACGAACAAGCAAAGCATGATAATTCCTGTCTTAACTTGGCAAATCGGTCAAGCGTTGTAATTTTAGTATTCTAAATATCTACATGTCCTTTTGATCGCTTTACATGCTCATTCATTTGAATATGCTCAAAGGCTGATACATTACATTTTGTACTACATCAGATAGAGTAAATTGCATTGGCTAACACTGGGATAGATGATCTTGGTGAAATCCATACATGAAAACCTTGAGGGGAACATACCTCTTAGAAGAGGGTGTTAGGGACCTGAGATGTTGAGCCCCTGTGCCGCCCTTATACATTTTCTTCGCCAGATATCTAACTTCCTGGATGAGCTCCAGTCTTTCCTGATCAAAGGCAGCAAAGGATCTTGCACTGCCACCCCTCTTGGGTGAGTCAGTGTCGTCGTCAGCAAAGTCCTTTACCCCAAGTACGCGGGCCAGGGCTGGCAGCAGGATCTGCAGGGTGGTCTGTGCGATGAAGGTTACAATTGTCTTGCACAATTTGGCAAGCTGTTCCTTCGTCATCTGTTTTGAACAAACAGAACAAAAACAGTCTTTTCAATGGAACTGTGATGTAAAGTATTCTAGATCGAACAGAATGCATTTGATCAACATTGTTATTCTTGTCTGTGACTGAATTCAAAGTTTGATGAAGTCTGACAGAGAACATGAATAACAGAATATGACTTGATGGCTAATCTCTGAATTCAACAGATCATTGACACATCAAAGGTCAAAGGCAGGTAGGGAAACTTACAGGGTTTTTTAGTCCTTTGTAGATCACTTGCCACTGCCTAGACAATTTAAAATAAGTGTTTTAGTTAGTGTTTAGTTCCCACTGCACAATATTTCATAAATGTTGAACATTACAGAAAAACTTTTAACATACTCATCAGTAAGATTGCGCAGGAATGAGATGAGGATTGGGTAGGAGTATTCCATCTCATCCTTGTTGCCTGGGCCGAATGCAGCCTTAACAGCTTTCTTCTCCAGGAGCTCAATTACAGATCCTCTATCCAGGTGTTTATTCCTGGAGACTAAAGATGTGATTGCCGTAGAGGAAGTAGAAACAAAATGAAAGAGAAATCAGACATTTTATCTCTTAATACTCTGATTTCATTGTTTAAGGGTTTTAGAATAGGCCTATTTTAATAAAGCTATCTATGTGACCTTTCTTACTGATTACAGTAGACTACAGTTTCATTGAAAATGGATAGCACAACCTGCACATCACAGACAGAATAGAGAAACAATGTAGTACTACAGAGGTAAATCTCTGACCTGCATCGTTGTCAGTGCCCAGCTTCCTTGACTTCTTGCCACTCCTCTTACTTTTTGCCTAGGATAGAACAGAACAGATTCCAGAGCTCAAATGATGGCAGACATGTAACACCAGGGCCCGTATACATAAAGTTCATCAGATAAGGTGTGGGCTCAACCTTGCCCAAATAATTGTATTCATTATGATCTCAAATGCAAAACTGATCCTAGATAAGCACTCCTACTCTGAGACAATTTATGAATAGGCTATGGGCCAGGTCAAAGCAGCTCTTAAAACACGTTTTGAAAACAGCTACTACGTATGTTGTTATCTGAGATATATAGATATCTATGGTATGGCTGCTATCAGGTACAGAGTGTAACCCAGTAGGCCTATTATGTGCTCTGTCACTACTGCTATCTTACCTTCCTTCCCTTCTTGGCCTCCTCTTTGGGTGTGGCCACCGGTTCTTCCTCAACAACTTCCTTTCCTTCCCTCTGAGGATCACCATCCTCCCTCTGTGCTACCTGAAGGACAGACATTCCAATAAGTAATAATATGTCAATGTCAGAGTAGATCTGTGCAGAGGACATCATAAATAGAGCTACAGCCATATCAGCGCTAAGCTGGTGACTTTATAAAGAATGGTACATTTGCTTTACAATATGTTATAGCTTTTTACAAGAAATATCCGCTTATATTGCTTTACCCTTTTTTACTTTCCCCCAATATTGCATGAAGTAATTTAGCTTACCTTTTCTTCATCCATTCAAGCTATTTTATATCTCAAAAAGCATGTCATTGTCTGTGTTGGTTACATTCAAGTTGAGTTCAGGTCGAGAGTGAGGACAATATTGCAAGCAGGGACTGTAATTTAGGGCTACATGCTACGTCATGGAACGTTAGACCTTTATGACATCACAAATAGTATTTTTAAGAAGAGCGCGGGAAAGGTTACTTGCCCACTCAGTAGGACTAGCTAATATTGACAGAAATTTCCCGGTCAAACGTTTTCGATTGCCTACCCCTACGCCTTCCATCGAACATGGTCCTGCCTTTGCAATATTGTCTCTCTTGTGGATTTACTTACGCATGACATGTAGGCTTACTGTGTCGGATCAAGTTGATTGATCTGTCCTAGTCAGCCTTAGGTTGAACCCAAAATCTTCTGGGAAATATTTGTTAATAATATTAATTTCAATGTCGTTTTATTCTTTGATTTAGTCCCAATCCAATCCTATTGTTGGCTGCCAATCCCCACCAAATATGTAATTGTAGGACATACTGTAGCGGGAGAAAGTGAGAGCTGCAACGCGGACGCGTTCGGTGGCTCCTTCAGTGCAGAGGCAAGCGCGTATGCCAGTGCCACTAAAGCCCGGGCTTGTGAGGCAGTAGTCTACAACGCTGACAGGCAACACCTTGTCATTTTATTAACTCACTAGAATTACATTGTCTTCTTCATTCATTTCGATTGCACTTCCTTTCGTGGTGAAATTAGTTTTGATTACTATTAACTTTAATCTACAGAGTTTAAGTGTTTATGTTGCCCACGTCATCATGTGATGCTGTGAGCAAACAATTTATGCCCAGCCTTCCTAGATAGGCCTGGGCTGCATAACACTATGAATCTGGGAAAACATAACACTTAAAAAAAAGTTTTACAGTGCAAAAATAGCGTAGGCCTACTTGTGTACTATTCAAATCCACACTAAAGCCACAGCTCTTCACACAGACGTACCCAGATTCTGTTGTTTTAGCTTTAACCTCTGTTAAATTCACTTCCCTGGTTAATCTGTCATCATGTTTCGTGTTCTCCATGGTTAATCTGTCTCTATGTTTAGTGCACTTTAATATAGCCTGTTTACTTATTTGAATGTTTGATTATATTGCTTTTTATCCTGCAGATTTTGTTGTGGATTTAAATTGACTTTGGGTGTCTTGAAAATCACTTAAAATAGCACTGTTGTTCTAATCGTCAGATCGCAGGTATTCTGATCTTCACTGTCCATGGTGCTGAATCTGGCTGGGTAGATTAGTTTGAATGCCGAAAACTTGTTTGCCTACATTTAAAGGCCCTGTGTAGTCAAAATAATTGTATTTCATATCGTACAACAGCTGATGAAACTAACACTGTAAATGTGTTTTACAAAAATGTGATCGGGGTTGCTTCCTGATAGTTCTGGTTGAAAATACGGAGCATGTTCCTCTGCCCAGGCCTTGCTAACACTTGCCAGATCTTACACTGCCTGGATAGGTATTTTGTGTGTCAGCTAACCACATCATATGTTATAGCAATCTGTCAGTCGATGACACAATGGATGACTTGGCACACAACCATTGGTTGATGCATGCAACACCTGAGCAGGGACACATTCTTTTCACAGCACTTCAATGCAAAGTAATTTTCGTAGAAGGTTTGGAGAGCATTTTCACTAACCCTAACCCTTTTCCTAACCTTAACCTCAGTTTCCTAACCTGCTACGAAAAATTCACTTCGATATTGAAGTGCCATGAAAAGAGAGTTTCTCACATCTATACAGCACCTTCTAATCAGCAGGTTTGCATGGGCGAGAGTTTTGGCTTTCCATGGCGACATCACCATGTGTAAATTGGTTTACAGACCAACGACAAAGAGAGTGCCAATAACAGCTAGTTTTAATTTCCCCTCCACACTGACCACTCCCAGACAGTCCTAGCAAAATTATTGCTTGAGAAAGTTTTTTTTGCAAAAAATACATTTTTGACCATTTTCATCGTAATCTATTACAGTAAGGTACTTAATTGTTACCCAGAAATGATTTGATATTGATATAAAAACGTCTGCTTTGGGCCTTAAAAAGATATGTGCACTACATACTCAGAAATCACATATATTGACATTTTAGAATGTATTTTATCAAGAAAGTAAGTTATACATGTCTTTTTTAATCTTACTCTTAGTTGCAAATAATTAATTTGGCTGTGGTTCATTTGATTTTCAGCACAACCCTGTTTGATAACGTATAGTATTATAGTGACTTCTTGTGGTAAAATGTCAAACTCACAACTAAACTCATTAAAATGGAGGTTTTCTTTACCCTGTCTTATCAAACAGTGCAACATTTGACTGATGAAATAGCATTCTTCTAAAATTCTTACACTTCTAGATGCAAAATACAAGTCACTATTCCAATACTGTTTGATTCTGCCATTTTTGAAATACATTTAACATTTCAGTTAAAAACCCTTTGGATAATATCAACATTAATTACTTAACATCTTAACACATACACACCATGTAAATATCAATAAACAGAGGAACACATGCTACAAATAGTTAGTGACTACCTACCAGTCAATTAAATTAGATTATTCAGAAAAATAACATTGTTATAAGAGACAAATTGCCTTTAGACAACATAAATGACTGCATCTGGACACAGGTCAAAACTACTCTGCCGAGCTCAAGTTACCAGCTATGTATGGTTTCAACACTTACATTTATTGAGTTATTGAAAAGTATCCTACAAACATTGTTCGAATGTGAAAGTGATCAGGTTTTCTGAAACAGGTGTGTTTGTATTGAAGAACCCTGCGATTGTGGACAGTAGGACTTGTGTGAACAGGTGTGAACAGACTGAAGATAATGATGTTTTCCTTTCTCTGTCTTTCGAAACTCAGGAACAGTTTGAATGTTTTTTTATTGTAATTTAAACAATGGTATGGATGATTAAGCTGGATCTTTCTCTCTGAATCAGGAGTGCACTTTCATTCTCCCAATTTTTACAAAAGCCCAATCTGAGCAACCTTTGTTATAAACCCTGTCTTTCCCATTGTTGTTTCAAAAGTGGAAAATGATCAATTCGATAATCACACATAATGGGCATTTCACAGCCAAGACTTTTGATCCTTCCCATCAAGGCCATGTTGGCCAGTGTAACCTTCACCCGGTCCCTCTCTTCCGGAGTCCTCTTGGAGGTGCACTCCACAGTAGAGTCGGTCTCAAAAGAGATGGCTGGGACGTGAGTGAGCAGGTGGCCCCCAGCCTTCTCCTGGGACATGGGCGTGGGAGTCTGCAGGACCAGCCCGTGCGTCGCTTGTTGATGTCGAAGGTAAAAGCTAAGAGGATACACACAAACATTGACCATATAATGTAATGTTGTTACATGTAACTAACTAGCTTGACTTGCCACCGTGTGAAACATGTATGCTACCATATGTTACTAAAAAGAGCTGACAATATTATAAAATGTAATCCAGGAGTTTATGTTTGAATTCTGGTTCTCTCACAACACAAGTCACTCAGAAAAGCATCTGTAGGCAGAAGCATGCTACATGTACATTTGGCATTTGAAAAAACTACAGCTGTGCTATGCTACCGAATGCAAAATGTATCTGTATCATAAAAGTGTAGTGCAATATTCCCTTTTCTTGCCACACACACACACACACACACACACACACTCTCTCACTAGGGACAAATGTTTCGGCTCCTTGTCCAGAGAGGTTTGAGCTTTAGAAGAGGATCTGCAGCAAAAGTAGACCTTTACTGCCATCTACAGGTCAAAGGTCAGACTGGCATTCAGTAAAATGTAAACATGGGCGATCCACAGAAAATGGAATGTGTGTGTTTCTGTTTGAGAAGTTAAACCAGTTAATTCCCTTATAACTGAGTGTCCTGCATCATGTATTATTTTATTGGTTGTAAATTAAATACGGTTTATTTTACAGTACATGTATTTTACACTGAATCATTGATATCTGGTCGAATGTTGGTTGTGGGACATAACTGACGTACTATGTGTGTGTGTTCAATGAATCACACTGTTTGTGTGTGTGTGGGTGGGGGTGCATGTTCTATACATTATT
Source organism: Oncorhynchus mykiss (assembly GCF_057628025.1). NCBI lineage: Eukaryota > Metazoa > Chordata > Actinopteri > Salmoniformes > Salmonidae > Oncorhynchus > Oncorhynchus mykiss. The sequence continues at coordinate 81,863,124 of NC_143026.1, forward strand.
CAGGACAACATTACTTTGTTTAGCCTACACCGTGACTATGACTGCATAATAAACTAAACTAAATATACTATGTATTTTCTAATCAAATGTGTTAACAGGGCAACACAAAAGAAGACAAAGGCCATCAATTCAATGCAAATATTACTGTATTAAAGTAAATTGTTGTATTAAGCTTGCTTTGAAAACCGTTTGAATGGCTTGGATAGGCCTATGGAGATGGTGGAAAACATCCTGATTAGAAGGGGACGTTTGCGAGGCTTCTCCTGTTGAGAGGTGGAGGGAAGACCCTCTGGGAGTCCAAATGTGTCAGGATGTGCCACTATGTTGGGCGACAGAAGAGAGAGAGTTGACATGCACTTTCATTTAGAAATGATGGTATATTGTATTCTTAGTTTCAACTCATTATTACTTTCACAAATAAATGAGAACCAGAATCTTGAGATTTGGAAACTATAAATAATTTTACATAAGAGATTACCATCGATAATATATAATGTACTGTATATAGGGTTTAATATTTTTGCAATAGCAGCTTTGTACACCAATATCTCAAACAGTAAATGTCCTGCTGTATGGACTTACACATGATCTCTTCAGCAGTAGTCTGGTCTTTGGATTCAGAATGGCGGGAATTCTTCTTGTTTCCCATCATGAATGGCTAAAACAAAAACATGTCAAAACAACTGTCACAGCAGAACAATCTCACGGTAATAACGATCACATCTTACACACCAGCACAACAAGATTTATAAATGGTTTTGGAATTAATGGATGGTTTTACATTTTCTCTAAATAACATTGTTTACTCACATTGACACAATTGTTAACTTAAATAAGTGTGATGTACCTTTAAGTTGAATTTCAGTCTGGCAAGCCTTTGTAGGAAAGACAGCTTCCCTCTGGTAGCCTTCACATCTTCAGCCATGAGAAGAGCTTCTGGCCTGGTGGCTTCGAAAGATGTTCTTGAGGCTGCTCTTGATGCCTCGTTACAACTGTGGAGAAGCTCCTTGCTCAATGACTTCACAAGAATCCTATTGAAAGTGGAGTCCTGAGTCGACACGGCCAGTTGGAGTATTTTCTCTGAGCCAAACTCCTTCAACAGATGTTTGTAGACGGTGCTGTATACTTTGTGACTCTTCAGGTTCTTGGGATAAGCTTGGGTCTCAGAGCAGCCTGACCATGCACAGAAGGCAGCTATAACTTTTGGAATCAGGTCTTGTGACGTGCGTGTGACGTCAGTTGGGTACAGATCAGTTTGGGTTTGTATTTTTGACAGAAGTCTCACCACTAACATGCTGATGAGGCCGGTGAAGTCATCATCACCGACTAAGTTAACAGTGGATGGGGTTGAAAGCGAGGCAACATCCGGGCTGGTTGAATTCTGATCACAAACAATGCTCTGAGGTACACCGAAACAACTGATGGTATCCCTTTCCTCAGCATCTATGTTGGCCTCAAAGCCTTGTGCAGCATTGGAGGTCCCACTTGTTGTCATGCTGATGGCAGAGAAAGATGGCAGAGGGTAGGACTTATCACTCAGTAGACTGCCTATATCAGTTACAGTTCCGGTTGGAGATGACCCTCTGCTTTGTGCATCAGAAACCACAGAGTCCATGACCTGACTTACCATTACTTTGGTAAACAGGCTGACTGTGTCACTAAATGCTGATGTAGAAAAAGAACATGAAATCCTATCTTCAGATACGCTAGCCGGCACACTAACTCCCTGAGCCAAACTCATTGAAGCTGTAGAGGGCACAAGGCTAGGAAGCAAGAGGCGCTTCACAGACTCCTCTGCAAAAAGCTGAACCAGCTTGTAAGCTGTGGGCTTCCCCACCGTCTTGTCATTCCTCTTCAGCTCAGTAAGGACTGTATCGGATGCACTCTTTCCAGCCGCCACTGTCAGAACCAGAGGGGTCAAGTTGCTCTCAGAAATGATGCGGTTGACTTGGTGAGTAAGATCACGTGAGAGAGCACCAATCCTACCCTGAGATATGAGCTCCTCCAGTCTTGCTATTGCAGCTGTTAGATCAGGGTGGAATGCAACCTCCCCTTCTTCCTCTGGATGTACCTCCTTTATGATGGTATCCACTATTGCAGACATGCTTTCCCTGGCATCACACACCAATGTTTTTGGCTTAGTAGATTTGCCCATGTCGATGACTGAGCATCTCACAATGGGCTGAGTAATACTCTCTGGTAAATCAGAAGAGATGGGAGTGCCAGGGAGTGAAAATTCCCACTCTGACTTATTTGATCTGGCAGATGAGGATGACAACGAGGAGGAAGAACGCTGTGGCGCTTGATAGATCAGTTCCTCACCACATTCACTGCTTACCCTTTCAACATCCTTCAGCATCATTCCAACCACATTCTCTATTTGTGAAAGCGCAGTCACCGTTTGGTCAGATTTTGACAGCTCTTTCTGAATTAAAACCAGAATATGGCTGAGGGTCTTTTTGGCTTGAGCCGTTGTTGCTTTGACTTGATTTTGCCATGTAAAATAATTCATCATCTTTGTCTTCACATTGTGGTAAATAGTCTTTGCAGTTGTCCAGATCTTCTTCTCAGATACTTCCAAACCAGACTGTGAGCCTTTGGGTGTGGCCTCAGTGTACTCTGAGGTTTTCTCATCACTCTGTTGAAGCATAGAGTCTGCCTGCCATAGAGTAGTAGAAGACTCTGTGGGTGGGAAAAGGCTCTTCATGTCATTTGTAATTGATCCAACGATTTCAAAAGCAGTTATATCTGTATGCCTTAAGGAAATTGTTGATTTTGCTGGCAACATCTGAGAATCTGTCTGGCTGGAACTGACTTTGCTGGGAAAGCTACTGACTGATTTGATCAGTATTTTTCGCACTTCGTTGGTAGCGTTCATCTGGAACTCCTCACTGGAGAGTTTCTCAATGACTGAGGCTGGAGTATCTCTTAATCCTTCCAACCATGAAGAACCAGACACAGGCATGTCTTCTAGATAAGACATGACACTGTCCAAAAAGCCACAGACTTCAAGGGAGTTGTAAGAGAAACCCTCTGCAACAGATGATGTGCATTCCAAATCTGCCACCTCTGACCTATACATGGTCACAATCTGGGACAAGACCTCTTTGGTGCAGGGCACCATGTTGGAATCACAGAGAGACAGTAATGGTTGAGAGTTCTCACTTTGGCATTTACGGAGAGAACCAAGTCCTGTTGAGTTGACCACTTGCAGTATTGCCTCACTCTTACTGGTTTCAGGTTGCTCTGGTGTTTTCTCTCCTACAGAGTCAGTTGAATCACATCCATCAGATAAAGAAGATGAACTACGTTCTGATATAGGGGATTCACTCCTACATGGGGAAGGCAAGCTCAGGATTGAAACAGGCAGATCACTGGAGTCAGTATGCTCCAGAAGCACAGCACTGGAGTCAGCTTTTTCCATAAGTTCTTCCCCTTGGACTGGAGCTCCACCCATTCTGAGGAACAATGTCTCCAGCTTTGCCTGAAGTCTCTCGCAGAGTCTACGAGCTGCATGGAAGGGTTTCCGCTTTGTCGTACAGTGTCCCACTTGGGTATCTCTCTGGGTGCTTGTTGGCTGATCTAATTCAGCATACTGCACAATGTCCTTGACATCTTCAACAAAGTTATCAATTATTTGTGATGCCTCAGATTCTACTTTGGTCTGTATGAGCTCAGTGGCCGCAGAATCAAGGATCCTGTCAGATGGGCTAGATGCATTCATCAAGATTGGAGTGGTACTAAACGAATGAGAAGGTTGAACCATACCAGAGATATCGCTCATTAACCTTCTCACAAGAATTTCACTCACAGCCTTTGAGGCTTTGGTCTTGAACTTCACACTAAACAGAGTGCCAAGATTTTGCATCATTGCTTTGCAAGATGTACATATTATGTTCAGCTCCTCTGGAACAGGAGAGTCTTCAACATCCAGGTGCTCCACTACAAGGTCACTGCCAGATGCCAACATTTTAACTTTCACAGCCACTTCTCGAAAAACCTTAGCCAATTCCGGATCTTCTTTTTCCAATTCACCCACCATCTCTGCGATAACAGTCATCACTTCTTCTGTTGCAGGTGGAATGCATGACTCTAATACAGAGGTAGAGCTCTGGTCCTCTGGGGTGGTGTGATCATCAAAACATTTCTGGACCATGTTGACCATTTGTTCAGCGGCCTGGGTACCAGAAGAAATAGGGGAGGACCGCCCTGAAATGGCTCTGCTGATGGTCGCAGAGAGGGCAGAGTTAAGCTGTTCGACCACCACCTTGATAAGACCAACAGTCAGCTCAGGTGGGCAAGAGGACAGGATATTATGATCAGACAGTTGCTCCTGGACACTTTTGATGATTCTGTCCTCTGTCATTCCCAGGAGGACTTTCACTGAGGTCTGGGAACTTTAAAACGAACAAGCAAAGCATGATAATTCCTGTCTTAACTTGGCAAATCGGTCAAGCGTTGTAATTTTAGTATTCTAAATATCTACATGTCCTTTTGATCGCTTTACATGCTCATTCATTTGAATATGCTCAAAGGCTGATACATTACATTTTGTACTACATCAGATAGAGTAAATTGCATTGGCTAACACTGGGATAGATGATCTCGGTGAAATCCATACATGAAAACCTTGAGGGGAACATACCTCTTAGAAGAGGGTGTTAGGGACCTGAGATGTTGAGCCCCTGTGCCGCCCTTATACATTTTCTTCGCCAGATATCTAACTTCCTGGATGAGCTCCAGTCTTTCCTGATCAAAGGCAGCAAAGGATCTTGCACTGCCACCCCTCTTGGGTGAGTCAGTGTCGTCGTCAGCAAAGTCCTTTACCCCAAGTACGCGGGCCAGGGCTGGCAGCAGGATCTGCAGGGTGGTCTGTGCGATGAAGGTTACAATTGTCTTGCACAATTTGGCAAGCTGTTCCTTCGTCATCTGTTTTGAACAAACAGAACAAAAACAGTCTTTTCAATGGAACTGTGATGTAAAGTATTCTAGATCGAACAGAATGCATTTGATCAACATTGTTATTCTTGTCTGTGACTGAATTCAAAGTTTGATGAAGTCTGACAGAGAACATGAATAACAGAATATGACTTGATGGCTAATCTCTGAATTCAACAGATCATTGACACATCAAAGGTCAAAGGCAGGTAGGGAAACTTACAGGGTTTTTTAGTCCTTTGTAGATCACTTGCCACTGCCTAGACAATTTAAAATAAGTGTTTTAGTTAGTGTTTAGTTCCCACTGCACAATATTTCATAAATGTTGAACATTACAGAAAAACTTTTAACATACTCATCAGTAAGATTGCGCAGGAATGAGATGAGGATTGGGTAGGAGTATTCCATCTCATCCTTGTTGCCTGGGCCGAATGCAGCCTTAACAGCTTTCTTCTCCAGGAGCTCAATTACAGATCCTCTATCCAGGTGTTTATTCCTGGAGACTAAAGATGTGATTGCCGTAGAGGAAGTAGAAACAAAATTAAAGAGAAATCAGACATTTTATCTCTTAATACTCTGATTTCATTGTTTAAGGGTTTTGGAATAGGCCTATTTGAATAAAGCTATCTATGTGACCTTTCTTACTGATTACAGTAGACTACAGTTTCATTGAAAATGGATAATACAACCTCACATCACAGACAGAAGAGAGAAACAATGTAGTACTACAGAGGTAAATCTCTGACCTGCATCATTGTCAGTGCCCAGCTTCCTTGACTTCTTGCCACTCCTCTTACTTTTTGCCTAGGATAGAACAGAACAGATTCCAGAGCTCAAATGATGGCAGACATGTAACACCAGGGCCCGTATACATAAAGTTCATCAGATAAGGTGTGGGCTCAACCTTGCCCAAATAATTGTATTCATTATGATCTCAAATGCAAAACTGATCCTAGATAAGCACTCCTACTCTGAGACAATTTATGAATAGGCTATGGGCCAGGTCAAAGCAGCTCTTAAAACACGTTTTGAAAACAGCTACTACGTATGTTGTTATCTGACATATATAGATATCTATGGTATGGCTGCTATCAGGTACAGAGTGTAACCCAGTAGGCCTATTATGTGCTCTGTCACTACTGCTATCTTACCTTCCTTCCCTTCTTGGCCTCCTCTTTGGGTGTGGCCACCGGTTCTTCCTCAACAACTTCCTTTCCTTCCCTCTGAGGATCACCATCCTCCCTCTGTGCTACCTGAAGGACAGACATTCCAATAAGTAATAATATGTCAATGTCAGAGTAGATCTGTGCAGAGGACATCATAAATAGAGCTACAGCCATATCAGCGCTAAGCTGGTGACTTTATAAAGAATGGTACATTTGCTTTACAATATGTTATAGCTTTTTACAAGAAATATCCGCTTATATTGCTTTACCCTTTTTTACTTTCCCCCCAATATTGCATGAAGTAATTTAGCTTACCTTTTCTTCATCCATTCAAGCTATTTTATATCTCAAAAAGCATGTCCTTGTCTGTGTTGGTTACATTCAAGTTGAGTTCAGGTCGAGAGTGAGGACAATATTGCAAGCAGGGACTGTAATTTAGGGCTACATGCTACGTCATGGAACGTTAGACCTTTATGACATCACAAATAGTATTTTTAGGAAGAGCGCGGGAAAGGTTACTTGCCCACTCAGTAGGACTAGCTAATATTGACAGAAATTTCCCGGTCAAACGTTTTCGATTGCCTACCCCTACGCCTTCCATCGAACATGGTCCTGCCTTTGCAATATTGTCTCTCTTGTGGATTTACTTACGTATGACATGTAGGCTTACTGTGTCGGATCAAGTTGATTGATCTGTCCTAGTCAGCCTTAGGTTGAACCCAAAATCTTCTGGGAAATATTTGTTAATAATATTAATTTCAATGTCGTTTTATTCTTTGATTTAGTCCCAATCCAATCCTATTGTTGGCTGCCAATCCCCACCAAATATGTAATTGTAGGACATACTGTAGCGGGAGAAAGTGAGAGCTGCAACGCGGACGCGTTCGGTGGCTCCTTCAGTGCAGAGGCAAGCGCGTATGCCAGTGCCACTAAAGCCCGGGCTTGTGAGGCAGTAGTCTACAACGCTGACAGGCAACACCTTGTCATTTTATTAACTCACTAGAATTACATTGTCTTCTTCATTCATTTCGATTGCACTTCCTTTCGTGGTGAAATTAGTTTTGATTACTATTAACTTTAATCTACAGAGTTTAAGTGTTTATGTTGCCCACGTCATCATGTGATGCTGTGAGCAAACAATTTATGCCCAGCCTTCCTAGATAGGCCTGGGCTGCATAACACTATGAATCTGGGAAAACATAACACTTAAAAAAAAGTTTTACAGTGCAAAAATAGCGTAGGCCTACTTGTGTACTATTCAAATCCACACTAAAGCCACAGCTCTTCACACAGACGTACCCAGATTCTGTTGTTTTAGCTTTAACCTCTGTTAAATTCACTTCCCTGGTTAATCTGTCATCATGTTTCGTGTTCTCCATGGTTAATCTGTCTCTATGTTTAGTGCACTTTAATATAGCCTGTTTACTTATTTGAATGTTTGATTATATTGCTTTTTATCCTGCAGATTTTGTTGTGGATTTAAATTGACTTTGGGTGTCTTGAAAATCACTTAAAATAGCACTGTTGTTCTAATCGTCAGATCGCAGGTATTCTGATCTTCACTGTCCATGGTGCTGAATCTGGCTGGGTAGATTAGTTTGAATGCCGAAAACTTGTTTGCCTACATTTAAAGGCCCTGTGAAGTCAAAATAATTGTATTTCATATCGTACAACAGCTGATGAAACTAACACTGTAAATGTGTTTTACAAAAATGTGATCGGGGTTGCTTCCTGATAGTTCTGGTTGAAAATACGGAGCATGTTCCTCTGCCCAGGCCTTGCTAACACTTGCCAGATCTTACACTGCCTGGATAGGTATTTTGTGTGTCAGCTAACCACATCATATGTTATAGCAATCTGTCAGTCGATGACACAATGGATGACTTGGCACACAACCATTGGTTGATGCATGCAACACCTGAGCAGGGACACATTCTTTTCACAGCACTTCAATGCAAAGTAATTTTCGTAGAAGGTTTGGAGAGCATTTTCACTAACCCTAACCCTTTTCCTAACCTTAACCTCAGTTTCCTAACCTGCTACGAAAAATTCACTTCGATATTGAAGTGCCATGAAAAGAGAGTTTCTCACATCTATACAGCACCTTCTAATCAGCAGGTTTGCATGGGCGAGAGTTTTGGCTTTCCATGGCGACATCACCATGTGTAAATTGGTTTACAGACCAACGACAAAGAGAGTGCCAATAACAGCTAGTTTTAATTTCCCCTCCACACTGACCACTCCCAGACAGTCCTAGCAAAATTATTGCTTGAGAAAGTTTTTTTTGCAAAAAATACATTTTTGACCATTTTCATCGTAATCTATTACAGTAAGGTACTTAATTGTTACCCAGAAATGATTTGATATTGATATAAAAACGTCTGCTTTGGGCCTTAAAAAGATATGTGCACTACATACTCAGAAATCACATATATTGACATTTTAGAATGTATTTTATCAAGAAAGTAAGTTATACATGTCTTTTTTAATCTTACTCTTAGTTGCAAATAATTAATTTGGCTGTGGTTCATTTGATTTTCAGCACAACCCTGTTTGATAACGTATAGTATTATAGTGACTTCTTGTGGTAAAATGTCAAACTCACAACTAAACTCATTAAAATGGAGGTTTTCTTTACCCTGTCTTATCAAACAGTGCAACATTTGACTGATGAAATAGCATTCTTCTAAAATTCTTACACTTCTAGATGCAAAATACAAGTCACTATTCCAATACTGTTTGATTCTGCCATTTTTGAAATACATTTAACATTTCAGTTAAAAACCCTTTGGATAATATATTAATATATATTAATATTAATTACTTAACATCTTAACACATACACACCATGTAAATATCAATAAACAGAGGAACACATGCTACAAATAGTTAGTGACTACCTACCAGTCAATTAAATTAGATTATTCAGAAAAATAACATTGTTATAAGAGACAAATTGCCTTTAGACAACATAAATGACTGCATCTGGACACAGGTCAAAACTACTCTGCCGAGCTCAAGTTACCAGCTATGTATGGTTTCAACACTTACATTTATTGAGTTATTGAAAAGTATCCTACAAACATTGTTCGAATGTGAAAGTGATCAGGTTTTCTGAAACAGGTGTGTTTGTATTGAAGAACCCTGAGATTGTGGACAGTAGGACTTGTGTGAACAGGTGTGAACAGACTGAAGATAATGATGTTTTCCTTTCTCTGTCTTTCGAAACTCAGGAACAGTTTGAATGTTTTTTTTATTGTAATTTAAACAATGGTATGGATGATTAAGCTGGATCTTTCTCTCTGAATCAGGAGTGCACTTTCATTCTCCCAATTTTTACAAAAGCCCAATCTGAGCAACCTTTGTTATAAACCCTGTCTTTCCCATTGTTGTTTCAAAAGTGGAAAATGATCAATTCGATAATCACACATAATGGGCATTTCACAGCCAAGACTTTTGATCCTTCCCATCAAGGCCATGTTGGCCAGTGTAACCTTCACCCGTTCCCTCTCTTCCGGAGTCCTCTTGGAGGTGCACTCCACAGTAGAGTCGGTCTCAAAAGAGATGGCTGGGACGTGAGTGAGCAGGTGGCCCCCAGCCTTCTCCTGGGACATGGGCGTGGGAGTCTGCAGGACCAGCCCGTGCGTCGCTTGTTGATGTCGAAGGTAAAAGCTAAGAGGATACACACAAACATTGACCATATAATGTAATGTTGTTACATGTAACTAACTAGCTTGACTTGCCACCGTGTGAAACATGTATGCTACCATATGTTACTAAAAAGAGCTGACAATATTATAAAATGTAATCCAGGAGTTTATGTTTGAATTCTGGTTCTCTCACAACACAAGTCACTCAGAAAAGCATCTGTAGGCAGAAGCATGCTACATGTACATTTGGCATTTGAAAAAACTACAGCTGTGCTATGCTACCGAATGCAAAATGTATCTGTATCATAAAAGTGTAGTGCAATATTCCCTTTTCTTGCCACACACACACACACACACACACACTCTCTCACTAGGGACAAATGTTTCGGCTCCTTGTCCAGAGAGGTTTGAGCTTTAGAAGAGGATCTGCAGCAAAAGTAGACCTTTACTGCCATCTACAGGTCAAAGGTCAGACTGGCATTCAGTAAAATGTAAACATGGGCGATCCACAGAAAATGGAAATGTGTGTGTTTCTGTTTGAGAAGTTAAACCAGTTAATTCCCTTATAACTGAGTGTCCTGCATCATGTATTATTTTATTGGTTGTAAATTAAATACGGTTTATTTTACAGTACATGTATTTTACACTGAATCATTGATATCTGGTCGAATGTTGGTTGTGGGACATAACTGACGTACTATGTGTGTGTGTTCAATGAATCACACTGTTTGTGTGTGTGTGGGTGGGGGTGCATGTTCTATACATTATTCAGGACAACATTACTTTGTTTAGCCTACACCGTGACTATGACTGCATAATAAACTAAACTAAATATACTATGTATTTTCTAATCAAATGTGTTAACAGGGCAACACAAAAGAAGACAAAGGCCATCAATTCAATGCAAATATTACTGTATTAAAGTAAATTGTTGTATTAAGCTTGCTTTGAAAACCGTTTGAATGGCTTGGATAGGCCTATGGAGATGGTGGAAAACATCCTGATTAGAAGGGGACGTTTGCGAGGCTTCTCCTGTTGAGAGGTGGAGGGAAGACCCTCTGGGAGTCCAAATGTGTCAGGATGTGCCACTATGTTGGGCGACAGAAGAGAGAGAGTTGACATGCACTTTCATTTAGAAATGATGGTATATTGTATTCTTAGTTTCAACTCATTATTACTTTCACAAATAAATGAGAACCAGAATCTTGAGATTTGGAAACTATAAATAATTTTACATAAGAGATTACCATCGATAATATATAATGTACTGTATATAGGGTTTAATATTTTTGCAATAGCAGCTTTGTACACCAATATCTCAAACAGTAAATGTCCTGCTGTATGGACTTACACATGATCTCTTCAGCAGTAGTCTGGTCTTTGGATTCAGAATGGCGGGAATTCTTCTTGTTTCCCATCATGAATGGCTAAAACAAAAACATGTCAAAACAACTGTCACAGCAGAACAATCTCACGGTAATAACGATCACATCTTACACACCAGCACAACAAGATTTATAAATGGTTTTGGAATTAATGGATGGTTTTACATTTTCTCTAAATAACATTGTTTACTCACATTGACACAATTGTTAACTTAAATAAGTGTGATGTACCTTTAAGTTGAATTTCAGTCTGGCAAGCCTTTGTAGGAAAGACAGCTTCCCTCTGGTAGCCTTCACATCTTCAGCCATGAGAAGAGCTTCTGGCCTGGTGGCTTCGAAAGATGTTCTTGAGGCTGCTCTTGATGCCTCGTTACAACTGTGGAGAAGCTCCTTGCTCAATGACTTCACAAGAATCCTATTGAAAGTGGAGTCCTGAGTCGACACGGCCAGTTGGAGTATTTTCTCTGAGCCAAACTCCTTCAACAGATGTTTGTAGACGGTGCTGTATACTTTGTGACTCTTCAGGTTCTTGGGATAAGCTTGGGTCTCAGAGCAGCCTGACCATGCACAGAAGGCAGCTATAACTTTTGGAATCAGGTCTTGTGACGTGCGTGTGACGTCAGTTGGGTACAGATCAGTTTGGGTTTGTATTTTTGACAGAAGTCTCACCACTAACATGCTGATGAGGCCGGTGAAGTCATCATCACCGACTAAGTTAACAGTGGATGGGGTTGAAAGCGAGGCAACATCCGGGCTGGTTGAATTCTGATCACAAACAATGCTCTGAGGTACACCGAAACAACTGATGGTATCCCTTTCCTCAGCATCTATGTTGGCCTCAAAGCCTTGTGCAGCATTGGAGGTCCCACTTGTTGTCATGCTGATGGCAGAGAAAGATGGCAGAGGGTAGGACTTACCACTCAGTAGACTGCCTATATCAGTTACAGTTCCGGTTGGAGATGACCCTCTGCTTTGTGCATCAGAAACCACAGAGTCCATGACCTGACTTACCATTACTTTGGTAAACAGACTGACTGTGTCACTAAATGCTGATGTAGAAAAAGAACATGAAATCCTATCTTCAGATACGCTAGCCGGCACACTAACTCCCTGAGCCAAACTCATTGAAGCTGTAGAGGGCACAAGGCTAGGAAGCAAGAGGCGCTTCACAGACTCCTCTGCAAAAAGCTGAACCAGCTTGTAAGCTGTGGGCTTCCCCACCGTCTTGTCATTCCTCTTCAGCTCAGTAAGGACTGTATCGGATGCACTCTTTCCAGCCGCCACTGTCAGAACCAGAGGGGTCAAGTTGCTCTCAGAAATGATGCGGTTGACTTGGTGAGTAAGATCACGTGAGAGAGCACCAATCCTACCCTGAGATATGAGCTCCTCCAGTCTTGCTATTGCAGCTGTTAGATCAGGGTGGAATGCAACCTCCCCTTCTTCCTCTGGATGTACCTCCTTTATGATGGTATCCACTATTGCAGACATGCTTTCCCTGGCATCACACACCAATGTTTTTGGCTTAGTAGATTTGCCCATGTCGATGACTGAGCATCTCACAATGGGCTGAGTAATACTCTCTGGTAAATCAGAAGAGATGGGAGTGCCAGGGAGTGAAAATTCCCACTCTGACTTCTTTGATCTGGCAGATGAGGATGACAACGAGGAGGAAGAACGCTGTGGCGCTTGATAGATCAGTTCCTCACCACATTCACTGCTTACCCTTTCAACATCCTTCAGCATCATTCCAACCACATTCTCTATTTGTGAAAGCGCAGTCACCGTTTGGTCAGATTTTGACAGCTCTTTCTGAATTAAAACCAGAATATGGCTGAGGGTCTTTTTGGCTTGAGCCGTTGTTGCTTTGACTTGATTTTGCCATGTAAAATAATTAATCATCTTTGTCTTCACATTGTGGTAAATAGTCTTTGCAGTTGTCCAGATCTTCTTCTCAGATACTTCCAAACCAGACTGTGAGCCTTTGGGTGTGGCCTCAGTGTACTCTGAGGTTTTCTCATCACTCTGTTGAAGCATAGAGTCTGCCTGCCATAGAGTAGTAGAAGACTCTGTGGGTGGGAAAAGGCTCTTCATGTCATTTGTAATTGATCCAACGATTTCAAAAGCAGTTATATCTGTATGCCTTAAGGAAATTGTTGATTTTGCTGGCAACATCTGAGAATCTGTCTGGCTGGAACTGACTTTGCTGGGAAAGCTACTGACTGATTTGATCAGTATTTTTCGCACTTCGTTGGTAGCGTTCATCTGGAACTCCTCACTGGAGAGTTTCTCAATGACTGAGGCTGGAGTATCTCTTAATCCTTCCAACCATGAAGAACCAGACACAGGCATGTCTTCTAGATAAGACATGACACTGTCCAAAAAGCCACAGACTTCAAGGGAGTTGTAAGAGAAACCCTCTGCAACAGATGATGTGCATTCCAAATCTGCCACCTCTGACCTATACATGGTCACAATCTGGGACAAGACCTCTTTGGTGCAGGGCACCATGTTGGAATCACAGAGAGACAGTAATGGTTGAGAGTTCTCACTTTGGCATTTACGGAGAGAACCAAGTCCTGTTGAGTTGACCACTTGCAGTATTGCCTCACTCTTACTGGTTTCAGGTTGCTCTGGTGTTTTCTCTCCTACAGAGTCAGTTGAATCACATCCATCAGATAAAGAAGATGAACTACGTTCTGATATAGGGGATTCACTCCTACATGGGGAAGGCAAGCTCAGGATTGAAACAGGCAGATCACTGGAGTCAGTATGCTCCAGAAGCACAGCACTGGAGTCAGCTTTTTCCATAAGTTCTTCCCCTTGGACTGGAGCTCCACCCATTCTGAGGAACAATGTCTCCAGCTTTGCCTGAAGTCTCTCGCAGAGTCTACGAGCTGCATGGAAGGGTTTCCGCTTTGTCGTACAGTGTCCCACTTGGGTATCTCTCTGGGTGCTTGTTGGCTGATCTAATTCAGCATACTGCACAATGTCCTTGACATCTTCAACAAAGTTATCAATTATTTGTGATGCCTCAGATTCTACTTTGGTCTGTATGAGCTCAGTGGCCGCAGAATCAAGGATCCTGTCAGATGGGCTAGATGCATTCATCAAGATTGGAGTGGTACTAAACGAATGAGAAGGTTGAACCATACCAGAGATATCGCTCATTAACCTTCTCACAAGAATTTCACTCACAGCCTTTGAGGCTTTGGTCTTGAACTTCACACTAAACAGAGTGCCAAGATTTTGCATCATTGCTTTGCAAGATGTACATATTATGTTCAGCTCCTCTGGAACAGGAGAGTCTTCAACATCCAGGTGCTCCACTACAAGGTCACTGCCAGATGCCAACATTTTAACTTTCACAGCCACTTCTCGAAAAACCTTAGCCAATTCCGGATCTTCTTTTTCCAATTCACCCACCATCTCTGCGATAACAGTCATCACTTCTTCTGTTGCAGGTGGAATGCATGACTCTAATACAGAGGTAGAGCTCTGGTCCTCTGGGGTGGTGTGATCATCAAAACATTTCTGGACCATGTTGACCATTTGTTCAGCGGCCTGGGTACCAGAAGAAATAGGGGAGGACCGCCCTGAAATGGCTCTGCTGATGGTCGCAGAGAGGGCAGAGTTAAGCTGTTCGACCACCACCTTGATAAGACCAACAGTCAGCTCAGGTGGGCAAGAGGACAGGATATTATGATCAGACAGTTGCTCCTGGACACTTTTGATGATTCTGTCCTCTGTCATTCCCAGGAGGACTTTCACTGAGGTCTGGGAACTTTAAAACGAACAAGCAAAGCATGATAATTCCTGTCTTAACTTGGCAAATCGGTCAAGCGTTGTAATTTTAGTATTCTAAATATCTACATGTCCTTTTGATCGCTTTACATGCTCATTCATTTGAATATGCTCAAAGGCTGATACATTACATTTTGTACTACATCAGATAGAGTAAATTGCATTGGCTAACACTGGGATAGATGATCTCGGTGAAATCCATACATGAAAACCTTGAGGGGAACATACCTCTTAGAAGAGGGTGTTAGGGACCTGAGATGTTGAGCCCCTGTGCCGCCCTTATACATTTTCTTCGCCAGATATCTAACTTCCTGGATGAGCTCCAGTCTTTCCTGATCAAAGGCAGCAAAGGATCTTGCACTGCCACCCCTCTTGGGTGAGTCAGTGTCGTCGTCAGCAAAGTCCTTTACCCCAAGTACGCGGGCCAGGGCTGGCAGCAGGATCTGCAGGGTGGTCTGTGCGATGAAGGTTACAATTGTCTTGCACAATTTGGCAAGCTGTTCCTTCGTCATCTGTTTTGAACAAACAGAACAAAAACAGTCTTTTCAATGGAACTGTGATGTAAAGTATTCTAGATCGAACAGAATGCATTTGATCAACATTGTTATTCTTGTCTGTGACTGAATTCAAAGTTTGATGAAGTCTGACAGAGAACATGAATAACAGAATATGACTTGATGGCTAATCTCTGAATTCAACAGATCATTGACACATCAAAGGTCAAAGGCAGGTAGGGAAACTTACAGGGTTTTTTAGTCCTTTGTAGATCACTTGCCACTGCCTAGACAATTTAAAATAAGTGTTTTAGTTAGTGTTTAGTTCCCACTGCACAATATTTCATAAATGTTGAACATTACAGAAACACTTTTAACATACTCATCAGTAAGATTGCGCAGGAATGAGATGAGGATTGGGTAGGAGTATTCCATCTCATCCTTGTTGCCTGGGCCGAATGCAGCCTTAACAGATTTCTTCTCCAGGAGCTCAATTACAGATCCTCTATCCAGGTGTTTATTCCTGGAGACTAAAGATGTGATTGCCGTAGAGGAAGTAGAAACAAAATTAAAGAGAAATCAGACATTTTATCTCTTAATACTCTGATTTCATTGTTTAAGGGTTTTAGAATAGGCCTATTTTAATAAAGTTATCTATGTGACCTTTCTTACTGATTACAGTAGACTACAGTTTCATTGAAAATGGATAATACAACCTCACATCACAGACAGAAGAGAGAAACAATGTAGTACTACAGAGGTAAATCTCTGACCTGCATCATTGTCAGTGCCCAGCTTCCTTGACTTCTTGCCACTCCTCTTACTTTTTGCCTAGGATAGAACAGAACAGATTCCAGAGCTCAAATGATGGCAGACATGTAACACCAGGGCCCGTATACATAAAGTTCATCAGATAAGGTGTGGGCTCAACCTTGCCCAAATAATTGTATTCATTATGATCTCAAATGCAAAACTGATCCTAGATAAGCACTCCTACTCTGAGACAATTTATGAATAGGCTATGGGCCAGGTCAAAGCAGCTCTTAAAACACGTTTTGAAAACAGCTACTACGTATGTTGTTATCTGAGATATATAGATATCTATGGTATGGCTGCTATCAGGTACAGAGTGTAACCCAGTAGGCCTATTATGTGCTCTGTCACTCCTGCTATCTTACCTTCCTTCCTTTCTTGGCCTCCTCTTTGGGTGTGGCCACTGGTTCTTCCTCAACAACTTCCTTTCCTTCCCTCTGAGGATCACCATCCTCCCTCTGTGCTACCTGAAGGACAGACATTCCAATAAGTAATAATATGTCAATGTCAGAGTAGATCTGTGCAGAGGACATCATAAATAGAGCTACAGCCATATCAGCGCTAAGCTGGTGACTTTATAAAGAATGTTACATTTGCTTTACAATATGTTATAGCTTTTTACAAGAAATATCCGCTTATATTGCTTTACCCTTTTTTACTTTCCCCCCAATATTGTATGAAGTAATTTAGCTTACCTTTTCTTCATCCATTCAAGCTATTTTATATCTCAAAAAGCATGTCCTTGTCTGTGTTGGTTACATTCAAGTTGAGTTCAGGTCGAGAGTGAGGACAATATTGCAGGCAGGGACTGTAATTTAGGGCTACATGCTACGTCATGGAACGTTAGACCTTTATGACATCACAAATAGTATTTTTTAGGAAGAGCGCGGGAAAGGTTACTTGCCCACTCAGTAGGACTAGCTAATATTGACAGAAATTTCCCCGTCAAACGTTTTCGATTGCCTACCCCTACGCCTTCCATCGAACATGGTCCTGCCTTTGCAATATTGTCTCTCTTGTGGATTTACTTACGTATGACATGTAGGCTTACTGTGTCGGATCAAGTTGATTGATCTGTCCTAGTCAGCCTTAGGTTGAACCCAAAATCTTCTGGGAAATATTTGTTAATACTATTCATTTCAATATCGTTTTATTCTTTGATTTAGTCCCAATCCGATCCTATTGTTGGCTGCCAATCCCCACCAAATATGTCATTGTAGGACATACTGTAGCGGGAGAAAGTGAGAGCTGCAACGCGGACGCGTTCGGTGGCTCCTTCAGTGCAGAGGCAAGCGCGTATGCCAGTGCCACTAAAGCCCGGGCTTGTGAGGCAGTAGTCTACAACGCTCACAGGCAACACCTTGTCATTTTATTAACTCACTAGAATTACCTTGTCTTCTTCATTCATTTCGATTGCACTTCCTTTCGTGGTGAAATTCGTTTTGATTACTATTAACTTTAATCTACAGAGTTTAAGTGTTTATGTTGCCCACGTCATCATGTGATGCTGTGAGCAAACAATTTATGCCCAGCCTTCCTAGATAGGCCTGGGCTGCATAACACTATGAATCTGGGAAAACATAACACTTAAAAAAAAAAAAGTTTTACAGTGCAAAAATAGCGTAGGCCTACTTGTGTACTATTCAAATCCACACTAAAGCCACACCTCTTCACACAGACGTACCCAGATTCTGTTGTTTTAGCTTTAACCTCTGTTAAATTCACTTCCCTGGTTAATCTGTCATCATGTTTCGTGTTCTCCATGGTTAATCTGTCTCTATGTTTAGTGCACTTTAATATAGCCTGTTTACTTATTTGAATGTTTGATTATATTGCTTTTTATCCTGCAGATTTTGTTGTGGATTTAAATTGACTTTGGGTGTCTTGAAAATCACTTAAAATAGCACTGTTGTTCTAATCGTCAGATCGCAGGTATTCTGATCTTCACTGTCCATGGTGCTGAATCTGGCTGGGTAGATTAGTTTGAATGCCGAAAACTTGTTTGCCTACATTTAAAGGCCCTGTGTAGTCAAAATAATTGTATTTCATATCGTACAACAGCTGATGAAACTAACACTGTAAATGTGTTTTACAAAAATGTGATCGGGGTTGCTTCCTGATAGTTCTGGTTGAAAATACGGAGCATGTTCCTCTGCCCAGGCCTTGCTGACACTTGCCAGATCTTACACTGCCTGGATAGGTATTTTGTGTGTCAGCTAACCACATCATATGTTATAGCAATCTGTCAGTCGATGACACAATGGATGACTTGGCACACAACCATTGGTTGATGCATGCAACACCTGAGCAGGGACACATTCTTTTCACAGCACTTCAATGCAAAGTAATTTTAGTAGAAGGTTTGGAGAGCATTTTCACTAACCCTAACCCTTTTCCTAACCTTAACCTCAGTTTCCTAACCTGCTACGAAAAATTCACTTCGATATTGAAGTGCCATGAAAAGAGAGTTTCTCACATCTATACAGCACCTTCTAATCAGCAGGTTTACATGGGCGAGAGTTTTGGCTTTCCATGGCGACATCACCATGTGTAAATTGGTTTATAGACCAACGACAAAGAGAGTGCCAATAACAGCTAGTTTTTAATTTCCCCTCCACACTGACCACTCCCAGACAGTCCTAGCAAAATTATTGCTTGAGAAAGTTTTTTTTGCAAAAAATACATTTTTGACCATTTTCATCGTAATCTATTACAGTAAGGTACTTAATTGTTACCCAGAAATGATTTGATATTGATATAAAAACGTCTGCTTTGGGCCTTAAAAAGATATGTGCACTACATACTCAGAAATCACATATATTGACATTTTAGAATGTATTTTATCAAGAAAGTAAGTTATACATGTCTTTTTTAATCTTACTCTTAGTTGCAAATAATTCATTTGGCTGTGGTTCATTTGATTTTCAGCACAACCCTGTTTGATAACGTATAGTATTATAGTGACTTCTTGTGGTAAAATGTCAAACTCACAACTAAACTCATTAAAATTGAGGTTTTCTTTACCCTGTCTTATCAAACAGTGCAACATTTGACTGATGAAATAGCATTCTTCTAAAATTCTTACACTTCTAGATGCAAAATACAAGTCACTATTCCAATACTGTTTGATTCTGCCATTTTTGAAATACATTTAACTTTTCAGTTAAAAACCCTTTGGATAATATCAACATTAATTACTTAACATCTTAACACATACACACCATGTAAATATCAATAAACAGAGGAACACATGCTACAAATAGTTAGTGACTACCTACCAGTCAATTAAATTAGATTATTCAGAAAAATAACATTGTTATAAGAGACAAATTGCCTTTAGACAACATAAATGACTGCATCTGGACACAGGTCAAAACTACTCTGCCGAGCTCAAGTTACCAGCTATGTATGGTTTCAACACTTACATTTATTGAGTTATTGAAAAGTATCCTACAAACATTGTTCGAATGTGAAAGTGATCAGGTTTTCTGAAACAGGTGTGTTTGTATTGAAGAACCCTGAGATTGTGGACAGTAGGACTTGTGTGAACAGGTGTGAACAGACTGAAGATAATGATGTTTTCCTTTCTCTGTCTTTCGAAACTCAGGAACAGTTTGAATGTTTTTTTATTGTAATTTAAACAATGGTATGGATGATTAAGCTGGATCTTTCTCTCTGAATCAGGAGTGCACTTTCATTCTCCCAATTTTTCCAAAAGCCCAATCTGAGCAACCTTTGCTATAAACCCTGTCTTTCCCATTGTTGTTTCAAAAGTGGAAAATGATCAATTCGATAATCACACATAATGGGCATTTCACAGCCAAGACTTTTGATCCTTCCCATCAAGGCCATGTTGGCCAGTTTAACCTTCACCCGGTCCCTCTCTTCCGGAGTCCTCTTGGAGGTGCACTCCACAGTAGAGTCGGTCTCAAAGGAGATGGCTGGGACGTGAGTGAGCAGGTGGCCCCCAGCCTTCTCCTGGGCCATGGGCGTGGGAGTCTGCAGGACCAGCCCGTGCGTCGCTTGTTGATGTCGAAGGTAAAAGCTAAGAGGATACACACAAACATTGACCATATAATGTAATGTTGTTACATGTAACTAACTAGCTTGACTTGCCACCGTGTGAAACATGTATGCTACCATATGTTACTAAAAAGAGCTGACAATATTATAAAATGTAATCCAGGAGTTTATGTTTGAATTCTGGTTCTCTCACAACACAAGTCACTCAGAAAAGCATCTGTAGGCAGAAGCATGCTACATGTACATTTGGCATTTGAAAAAACTACAGCTGTGCTATGCTACCGAATGCAAAATGTATCTGTATCATAAAAGTGTAGTGCAGTATTCCCTTTTCTTGCCACACACACACACACACACACACACACTCTCTCTCACTAGGGACAAATGTTTCGGCTCCTTGTCCAGAGAGGTTTGAGCTTTAGAAGAGGATCTGCAGCAAAAGTAGACCTTTACTGCCATCTACAGGTCAAAGGTCAGACTGGCATTCAGTAAAATGTAAACATGGGCGATCCACAGAAAATGGAAATGTGTGTGTTTCTGTTTGAGAAGTTAAACCAGTTAATTCCCTTATAACTGAGTGTCCTGCATCATGTATTATTTTATTGGTTGTAAATTAAATACGGTTTATTTTACAGTACATGTATTTTACACTGAATCATTGATATCTGGTCGAATGTTGGTTGTGGGACATAACTGAAGTACTATGTGTGTGTGTTCAATGAATCACACTGTTTGTGTGTGTGTGGGTGGGGGTGCATGTTCTATACATTATTCAGGACAACATTACTTTGTTTAGCCTACACCGTGACTATGACTGCATAATAAACTAAACTAAATATACTATGTATTTTCTAATCAAATGTGTTAACAGGGCAACACAAAAGAAGACAAAGGCCATCAATTCAATGCAAATATTACTGTATTAAAGGAAATTGTTGTATTAAGCTTGCTTTGAAAACCGTTTGAATGGCTTGGATAGGCCTATGGAGATGGTGGAAAACATCCTGATTAGAAGGGGACGTTTGCGAGGCTTCTCCTGTTGAGAGGTGGAGGGAAGACCCTCTGGGAGTCCAAATGTGGCAGGATGTGCCACTATGTTGGGCGACAGAAGAGAGAGAGTTGACATGCACTTTCATTTAGAAATGATGGTATATTGTATTCTTAGTTTCAACTCATTATTACTTTCACAAATAAATGAGAACCAGAATCTTGAGATTTGGAAACTATAAATAATTTTACATAAGAGATTACTATCGATAATATATAATGTACTGTATATAGGGTTTAATATTTTTGCAATAGCAGCTTTGTACACCAATATCTCAAACAGTAAATGTCCTGCTGTATGGACTTACACATGATCTCTTCAGCAGTAGTCTGGTCTTTGGATTCAGAATGGCGGGAATTCTTCTTGTTTCCCATCATGAATGGCTAAAACAAAAACATGTCAAAACAACTGTCACAGCAGAACAATCTCACGGTAATAACGATCACATCTTACACACCAGCACAACAAGATTTATAAATGGTTTTGGAATTAATGGATGGTTTTACATTTTCTCTAAATAACATTGTTTACTCACATTGACACAATTGTTAACTTAAATAAGTGTGATGTACCTTTAAGTTGAATTTCAGTCTGGCAAGCCTTTGTAGGAAAGACAGCTTCCCTCTGGTAGCCTTCACATCTTCAGCCATGAGAAGAGCTTCTGGCCTGGTGGCTTCGAAAGATGTTCTTGAGGCTGCTCTTGATGCCTCGTTACAACTGTGGAGAAGCTCCTTGCTCAATGACTTCACAAGAATCCTATTGAAAGTGGAGTCCTGAGTCGACACGGCCAGTTGGAGTATTTTCTCTGAGCCAAACTCCTTCAACAGATGTTTGTAGACGGTGCTGTATACTTTGTGACTCTTCAGGTTCTTGGGATAAGCTTGGGTCTCAGAGCAGCCTGACCATGCACAGAAGGCAGCTATAACTTTTGGAATCAGGTCTTGTGACGTGCGTGTGACGTCAGTTGGGTACAGATCAGTTTGGGTTTGTATTTTTGACAGAAGTCTCACCACTAACATGCTGATGAGGCCGGTGAAGTCATCATCACCGACTAAGTTAACAGTGGATGGGGTTGAAAGCGAGGCAACATCCGGGCTGGTTGAATTCTGATCACAAACAATGCTCTGAGGTACACCGAAACAACTGATGGTATCCCTTTCCTCAGCATCTATGTTGGCCTCAAAGCCTTGTGCAGCATTGGAGGTCCCACTTGTTGTCATGCTGATGGCAAAGAAAGATGGCAGAGGGTAGGACTTACCACTCAGTAGACTGCCTATATCAGTTACAGTTCCGGTTGGAGATGACCCTCTGCTTTGTGCATCAGAAACCACAGAGTCCATGACCTGACTTACCATTACTTTGGTAAACAGGCTGACTGTGTCACTAAATGCTGATGTAGAAAAAGAACATGAAATCCTATCTTCAGATACGCTAGCCGGCACAATAACTCCCTGAGCCAAACTCATTGAAGCTGTAGAGGGCACAAGGCTAGGAAGCAAGAGGCGCTTCACAGACTCCTCTGCAAAAAGCTGAACCAGCTTGTAAGCTGTGGGCTTCCCCACCGTCTTGTCATTCCTCTTCAGCTCAGTAAGGACTGTATCGGATGCACTCTTTCCAGCCGCCACTGTCAGAACCAGAGGGGTCAAGTTGCTCTCAGAAATGATGCGGTTGACTTGGTGAGTAAGATCACGTGAGAGAGCACCAATCCTACCCTGAGATATGAGCTCCTCCAGTCTTGCTATTGCAGCTGTTAGATCAGGGTGGAATGCAACCTCCCCTTCTTCCTCTGGATGTACCTCCTTTATGATGGTATCCACTATTGCAGACATGCTTTCCCTGGCATCACACACCAATGTTTTTGGCTTAGTAGATTTGCCCATGTCGATGACTGAGCATCTCACAATGGGCTGAGTAATACTCTCTGGTAAATCAGAAGAGATGGGAGTGCCAGGGAGTGAAAATTCCCACTCTGACTTCTTTGATCTGGCAGATGAGGATGACAACGAGGAGGAAGAACGCTGTGGCGCTTGATAGATCAGTTCCTCACCACATTCACTGCTTACCCTTTCAACATCCTTCAGCATCATTCCAACCACATTCTCTATTTGTGAAAGCGCAGTCACCGTTTGGTCAGATTTTGACAGCTCTTTCTGAATTAAAACCAGAATATGGCTGAGGGTCTTTTTGGCTTGAGCCGTTGTTGCTTTGACTTGATTTTGCCATGTAAAATAATTCATCATCTTTGTCTTCACATTGTGGTAAATAGTCTTTGCAGTTGTCCAGATCTTCTTCTCAGATACTTCCAAACCAGACTGTGAGCCTTTGGGTGTGGCCTCAGTGTACTCTGAGGTTTTCTCATCACTCTGTTGAAGCATAGAGTCTGCCTGCCATAGAGTAGTAGAAGACTCTGTGGGTGGGAAAAGGCTCTTCATGTCATTTGTAATTGATCCAACGATTTCAAAAGCAGTTATATCTGTATGCCTTAAGGAAATTGTTGATTTTGCTGGCAACATCTGAGAATCTGGCTGGCTGGAACTGACTTTGCTGGGAAAGCTACTGACTGATTTGATCAGTATTTTTCGCACTTCGTTGGTAGCGTTCATCTGGAACTCCTCACTGGAGAGTTTCTCAATGACTGAGGCTGGAGTATCTCTTAATCCTTCCAACCATGAAGAACCAGACACAGGCATGTCTTCTAGATAAGACATGACACTGTCCAAAAAGCCACAGACTTCAAGGGAGT
This sequence comes from Oncorhynchus mykiss, assembly GCF_057628025.1. Classification (NCBI taxonomy): domain Eukaryota; kingdom Metazoa; phylum Chordata; class Actinopteri; order Salmoniformes; family Salmonidae; genus Oncorhynchus; species Oncorhynchus mykiss. Next base: position 81,887,185 of record NC_143026.1, read on the forward strand.
TGTAAGAGGAACCCTCTGCAACAGATGATGTGCATTCCAAATCTGCCACCTCTGACCTATACATGGTCACAATCTTGGACAATACCTCTTTGGTGCAGGGCACCATGTTGGAATCACAGAGAGACAGTAATGGTTGAGAGTTCTCACTTTGGCATTTACGGAGAGAACCAAGTCCTGTTGAGTTGACCACTTGCAGTATTGCCTCACTCTTACTGGTTTCAGGTTGCTCTGGTGTTTTCTCTCCTACAGAGTCAGTTGAATCACATCCATCAGATAAAGAAGATGAACTACGTTCTGATATAGGGGATTCACTCCTACATGGGGAAGGCAAGCTCAGGATTGAAACAGGCAGATCACTGGAGTCAGTATGCTCCAGAAGCACAGCACTGGAGTCAGCTTTTTCCATAAGTTCTTCCCCTTGGACTGGAGCTCCACCCATTCTGAGGAACAATGTCTCCAGCTTTGCCTGAAGTCTCTCGCAGAGTCTACGAGCTGCATGGAAGGGTTTCCGCTTTGTCGTACAGTGTCCCACTTGGGTATCTCTCTGGGTGCTTGTTAGCTGATCTAATTCAGCATACTGCACAATGTCCTTGACATCTTCAACAAAGTTATCAATTATTTGTGATGCCTCAGATTCTACTTTGGTCTGTATGAGCTCAGTGGCCGCAGAATCAAGGATCCTGTCAGATGGGCTAGATGCATTCATCAAGCTTGGAGTGGTACTAAACGAATGAGAAGGTTGAACCATACCAGAGATATCGCTCATTAACCTTCTCACAAGAATTTCACTCACAGCCTTTGAGGCTTTGGTCTTGAACTTCACACTAAACAGAGTGCCAAGATTTTGCATCATTGCTTTGCAAGATGTACATATTATGTTCAGCTCCTCTGGAACAGGAGAGTCTTCAACATCCAGGTGCTCCACTACAAGGTCACTGCCAGATGCCAACATTTTAACTTTCACAGCCACTTCTCGAAAAACCTTAGCCAATTCCGGATCTTCTTTTTCCAATTCACCCACCATCTCTGCGATAACAGTCATCACTTCTTCTGTTGCAGGTGGAATGCATGACTCTAATACAGAGGTAGAGCTCTGGTCCTCTGGGGTGGTGTGATCATCAAAACATTTCTGGACCATGTTGACCATTTGTTCAGCGGCCTGGGTACCAGAAGAAATAGGGGAGGACCGCCCTGAAATGGCTCTGCTGATGGTCGCAGAGAGGGCAGAGTTAAGCTGTTCGACCACCACCTTGATAAGACCAACAGTCAGCTCAGGTGGGCAAGAGGACAGGATATTATGATCAGACAGTTGGTCCTGGACACTTTTGATGATTCTGTCCTCTGTCATTCCCAGGAGGACTTTCACTGAGGTCTGGGAACTTTAAAACGAACAAGCAAAGCATGATAATTCCTGTCTTAACTTGGCAAATCGGTCAAGCGTTGTAATTTTAGTATTCTAAATATCTACATGTACTTTTGATCACTTTACATGCTCATTCATTTGAATATGCTCAAAGGCTGATACATTACATTTTGTACTACATCAGATAGAGTAAATTGCATTGGCTAACACTGGGATAGATGATCTTGGTGAAATCCATACATGAAAACCTTGAGGGGAACATACCTCTTAGAAGAGGGTGTTAGGGACCTGAGATGTTGAGCCCCTGTGCCGCCCTTATACATTTTCTTCGCCAGATATCTAACTTCCTGGATGAGCTCCAGTCTTTCCTGATCAAAGGCAGCAAAGGATCTTGCACTGCCACCCCTCTTGGGTGAGTCAGTGTCGTCGTCAGCAAAGTCCTTTACCCCAAGTACGCGGGCCAGGGCTGGCAGCAGGATCTGCAGGGTGGTCTGTGCGATGAAGGTTACAATTGTCTTGCACAATTTGGCAAGCTGTTCCTTCGTCATCTGTTTTGAACAAACAGAACAAAAACAGTCTTTTCAATGGAACTGTGATGTAAAGTATTCTAGATCGAACAGAATGCATTTGATCAACATTGTTATTCTTGTCTGTGACTGAATTCAAAGTTTGATGAAGTCTGACAGAGAACATGAATAACAGAATATGACTTGATGGCTAATCTCTGAATTCAACAGATCATTGACACATCAAAGGTCAAAGGCAGGTAGGGAAACTTACAGGGTTTTTTAGTCCTTTGTAGATCACTTGCCACTGCCTAGACAATTTAAAATAAGTGTTTTAGTTAGTGTTTAGTTCCCACTGCACAATATTTCATAAATGTTGAACATTACAGAAAAACTTTTAACATACTCATCAGTAAGATTGCGCAGGAATGAGATGAGGATTGGGTAGGAGTATTCCATCTCATCCTTGTTGCCTGGGCCGAATGCAGCCTGAACAGCTTTCTTCTCCAGGAGCTCAATTACAGATCCTCTATCCAGGTGTTTATTCCTGGAGACTAAAGATGTGATTGCCGTAGAGGAAGTAGAAACAAAATTAAAGAGAAATCAGAAGTTTTATCTCTTAATACTCTGATTTCATTGTTTTAGGGTTTTAGAATAGGCCTATTTGAATAAAGCTATCTATGTGACCTTTCTTACTGATTACAGTAGACTACAGTTTCATTGAAAATGGATAATACAACCTCACATCACAGACAGAATAGAGAAACAATGTAGTACTACAGAGGTAAATCTCTGACCTGCATCGTTGTCAGTGCCCAGCTTCCTTGACTTCTTGCCACTCCTCTTACTTTTTGCCTAGGATAGAACAGAACAGATTCTAGATCTCAAATGATGGCAGACATGTAACACCAGGGCCCGTATACATAAAGTTCATCAGATAAGGTGTGTGCTCAACCTTGCCCAAATAATTGTTTTCATTATGATCTCAAATGCAAAACTGATCCTAGATAAGCACTCCTACTCTGAGACAATTTATGAATAGGCTATGGGCCAGGTCAAAGCAGCTCTTAAAACACGTTTTGAAAACAGCTACTACGTATGTTGTTATCTGAAATATATAGATATCTATGGTATGGCTGCTATCAGGTACAGAGTGTAACCCAGTAGGCCTATTATGTGCTCTGTCACTCCTGCCATCTTACCTTCGTTCCCTTCTTGGCCTCCTCTTTGGGCGTGGCCACCGGTTCTTCCTCAACAACTTCCTTTCCTTCCCTCTGAGGATCACCATCCTCCCTCTGTGCTACCTGAAGGACAGACATTCCAATAAGTAATAATATGTCAATGTCAGAGTAGATCTGTGCAGAGGACATCATAAATAGAGCTACAGCCATATCAGAGCTAAGCTGGTGACTTTATAAAGAATGGTACATTTGCTTTACAATATGTTATAGCTTTTTACAAGAAATATCCGCTTATATTGCTTTACCCTTTTTTACTTTCCCCCCAATATTGTATGAAGTAATTTAGCTTACCTTTTCTTCATCCATTCAAGCTATTTTATATCTCAAAAAGCATGTCATTGTCTGTGTTGGTTACATTCACGTTGAGTTCAGGTCGAGAGTGAGGACAATATTGCAAGCAGGGACTGTAATTTAGGGCTACATGCTACGTCATGGAACGTTAGACCTTTATGACATCACAAATAGTATTTTTTAGGAAGAGCGCGGGAAAGGTTACTTGCCCACTCAGTAGGACTAGCTAATATTGACAGAAATTTCCCCGTCAAACGTTTTCGATTGCCTACCCCTACGCCTTCCATCGAACATGGTCCTGCCTTTGCAATATTGTCTCTCTTGTGGGTTTACTTACGTATGACATGTAGGCTTACTGTGTCGGATCAAGTTGATTGATCTGTCCTAGTCAGCCTTAGGTTGAACCCAAAATCTTCTGGGAAATATTTGTTAATAATATTCATTTCAATGTCGTTTTATTCTTTGATTTAGTCCCAATCCAATCCTATTGTTGGCTGCCAATCCCCACCAAATATGTCATTGTAGGACATACTGTAGCGGGAGAAAGTGAGAGCTGCAACGCGGACGCGTTCGGTGGCTCCTTCAGTGCAGAGGCAAGCGCGTATGCCAGTGCCACTAAAGCACGGGCTTGTGAGACAGTAGTCTACAACGCTGACAGGCAACACCTTGTCATTTTATTAACTCACTAGAATTACATTGTCTTCTTCATTCATTTCGATTGCACTTCCTTTCGTGGTGAAATTAGTTTGGATTACTATTAACTTTTATCTACAGAGTTTAAGTGTTTATGTTGCCCACGTCATCATGTGATGCTGTGAGCAAACAATTTATGCCCAGCCTTCCTAGATAGGCCTGGCCTGCATAACACTATGAATCTGGGAAAACATAACACTTAAAAAAAAAAAAGTTTTACAGTGCAAAAATAGCGTAGGCCTACTTGTGTACTATTCAAATCCACACTAAAGCCACACCTCTTCACACAGACGTACCCAGATTCTGTTGTTTTAGCTTTAACCTCTGTTAAATTCACTTCCCTGGTTAATCTGTCATCATGTTTTGTGTTCTCCATGGTTAATCTGTCTCTATGTTTAGTGCACTTTAATATAGCCTGTTTACTTATTTGAATGTTTGATTATATTTATTTTTATCCTGCAGATTTTGTTGTGGATTTAAATTGACTTTGGGTGTCTTGAAAATCACTTAAAATAGCACTGTTGGGGATCACGTGACCCTTGGGCGAGATGGCCGCATGAACTAAGAGCTCCGCACAAGTAGTTTCCAATTCCTAATCTTACCTGCACTCCAAGTTCAAACTAATTTAGCTTTAGTAAGAAAAAGTCATGGCGGCGACACTATGGGTGACATTTTTACCCGGACTCGAGTATTAGCGACGGAAAAAGCCTCCAAGAAGAAGCTAGCTTCAGAAAAAACTAGCGCCATTAGCCAGGAGCAAGAGAACCCGCTCCCCCACGAGGCACAACGAATGCCAACCTCGCACTCTATCGAAGACATCCTTTCTGAGTTGAGATCCCAACGTACAGAACTAAACACTAAATTAGATGCCATTAACTCTCAGCTCAGTGCGATAGGGGGCAAGGTGACAATCCTGGAAAACGCTTTGCCTGACATCAACAACAAGATGTCCAGGCGCCCCGCGTTTATGGTTGAGGCAGAGGGGCGAATCCTATCCATGGAAAACTTATTGACAGATGCCATGGAAACAATAGCATATGCTAAAAAGAAAATCGAGCATCTGGAAGAGAAAACAGAGGACCTGGAAAACAGGGGGCGAAGGAATAATTGTGTTCTATTCAATCTGGGCGAAAAAGAAGAGGGAAACATGCCACTGATCCGCTACCTGCAAGACAAACTTCCCGAGTGGCTCCACATGTCCACCGACAGGCCCATAGAACTCGAGAGAGAGCTCACCGAGCACTGAGGCCCCCACCAGCAGCCAGACAACCACCGCGCCCAATCACCATACGTTTCCTGAGATTCACCGACAAGGAACGAGTCCTACAGGCGGCGAAAAACAACACCATCACAGTGGGAAACGCCAAACTCGCTTTACACCAGGACCTGTCAGCTGGAATACGCCGAAAGCGCTGAGAATTTGACGAAGTGAAGAAATACTCCATTGACCGAGGCATCTTCAGGGGATTCAAATACCCAAACGAGCTCAGGATTCTTCACCAAGGAGCCTTGCGACACTTCAAAACTCCCGAAGAGGCAAAACGTTTTTTGAAAGACAATCCTGGCCAATGAGAAACAGACCAATGACTAAATGCGATTAATGCCATTACTAAAGGAGGTAAGACTACATATAGCCGATATCCAGAGACCCACCCCCTAAAGGTCATTATAGCCGTCCAATTTATATTTATTTTCCTTTAACTGAGAGTGATGGGCTGTATAGCCTAACCTAGGCCTACTAATGTTTCAGCCTACTTTTATTTCCCTGTTTTTTTTGTTGTTGTTGCTATTATTACTTGGGGTTCCCTATGTCCCTCGGGGGAGGTATATGTATGCTTGGCTATTGATTTTTATTTTTCTCCCCTCTTTTACTGTGGTCTGGACGAGGGCAACTATGTTATTTACTCAATGCGGGGTGGAGAGGATGAGGCATTTCTTTGGTGGGGAGAGGGAGACGTTGTGCGTTGCTAACTCTTCCCGGTTTTTGTTTTATTCGGAACACAGAATTGAGACTGAGCGGGGGGGTAATAGATCCAAGTTGTCGAGTTGTTTAGAGATTATTATTTTATGTACACCATTTATTTTCCTTTTATGTGAACGCAGCTGTAATTACTATCCATTTTTACCCAGCGATGACTTGCACTAAAGTTCGATTACTGCTCGATGACGATGACTAGTACCTTGAATCTATTGACATGGAACTGCCATGGTCTAGGGCATGCAATAAAACGAAAAAAGATACTATGTGCTCTAAAAAAGGAAAAAGCAGACATCGCTATTACAAGAGACACACTTCTGTGATGCTGAACATGCCAAACTCCGCAGAGCTTGGGTGGGACAGGTGTATTTCTCATCTTTCAAATCAAACAGTAGAGGCACAGCCATACTTATCCATAAAAATGTTCCATTCATAATTGACAAAAACATATCTGATCCGGAGGGGAGATTTATTTTGATAACTGGGTCACTATATGGTCAACCAATTACTATATTAAACATATACGCCCCTAACACAGATACTCCTGCCTTCATGTCAAAAATTATAACCCTGTTCAATGAGCATTGTGTCTCCTTTGGCGTGGTGGCCGGAGATTTTAATTGTACCCTTAACCCAACCCTAGACAAATCATCTCAAGTCCCCACCACAAATCCTAGATCTGCAAAGATGTTGAACTCTCTTACTAAAGAGATGGGACTGATAGATATCTGGAGAGAGACTAATAGCTCATCTATGGACTATACATACTACTCTAATGTCCATAACACCTACTCCCGTATAGATTACATTTTTATCCCAAAGAGTTTCATAAATTCAGCCACTTGTACAATCGGACCCATAGCACTTTCAGATCACGCCTTTGTCCACTTCCGCTTTGACCTCTGCAAAAACATCCCGAGGTCAAAGAGCTGGAAATTCAACACCTCCATGCTATCAAACGAAGCGTTCCATACATTAGTAACTACATGGATAGACAACTACACACAAGACAATAAAGATTCTCCTGTTTCTCTGGCCACAATGTGGGACGCTGCTAAAGCCACACTAAGAGGTCATCTAATTGCATATGCTTCCTCTAAGAAAAAAGCAATGGAAGCACACAGGCTAGATCTTGAGAGGGAGCTGGAATGCTGTGAAAAAATACATAAACAATCCCTAGACAGCACCTCCTGGAGTCATCTTAAAGCATCCAAAGCCAAACTGAATTTGGACTACACTCGGGAGATAAAAAAAAAAAGTTTTCTTTACTAAACAGAAATACCATGAGTATAGCAATAGGCCCAGTAGATTGCTTGCTTACCAATTAAGAAAGGAGCAGTCAGAGCGCACAATCATGGCTATCCGAACAGCAGAGGACGAGGTCACATATGACCCAAAAAAGATCCATTTAACTTTTCATGATTTTTACTGCAAACTATATACCTCTGAGAGAAAACACACGGAGGCAGAACTCCACTCTTTCCTAGAGGGAATCTCGCTACCTAAACTATCAGAGACCGACCAAGAAGATCTCAACTCCCCCTTCACTCCTGAGGAGATCCTGGAGGCAATTACCTCCATACCACCTAATAAGTCCCCAGGCCCAGATGGATTCCCCAGAGAGTTCTACAAAGCTTTTTGGCCCCAGCTCAGCCCTATCTTCATGCCAATGCTGGAGGATTTTTGCAAAAACTGAGTTCTCCCAGACTCAATGCACACAACTCGCATTACAGTGTTGCTAAAAAAAGACAAGGACCCCTTATCCTGCTCGTCCTTCCGGCCCATAAGCTTGTTGGATTTCGGCTATAAAATAATTACCAAATTGCTCTCCAAAAGACTTAACACTCTTCTTCCCAAAATAATAAAAGCGGACCAAACTGGATTTATTAGAGACAGATACTCTTCTGATAACATTCGGCGCCTTTTTGATATTATTGATCAAGTAAACGCACAGAAGACCCCTGTCCTACTGGCTTCACTGGATGCTGAGAAGGCGTTTGACAGGATGGAGTGGAGCTTTCTGTTTTCAGTCTTAGAAAAGCTCAATATGGGCCCAAATTTTATTAAATGGATCAAATCACTATACTCTCATCCAAATGCCATGGTGACTACTAATGGACTGAACTCTGACAGATTCCCTCTGGAACGGGGCACAAGACAAGGGTGCTCGCTGTCCCCGCTGCTCTACTTGTTGGGGGCGGAGCCTCTGGCAGAGCTGATAAGGAGCAATCCAAGTATTATGGGTGTTTCTGCAGGTGGCCTGCAGCACAAGATTTCGCTTTACGCGGATGATGTCTTGCTCTACATATCCAACCCTGAGAAATCCCTCCCTCTCATTTTAGACACAATTGCTCAGTATGGCAAGTTTTCAGGTTATAAGATCAATTTTAACAAATCCACTGCCTGCCCTCTCAATATTACACTCACCAGCTCTATGAAGACACTTTGTCCTTTCCAATGGAAAACACAGGGGTTTCAATACCTCGGGATCTTCATAACACCAGATCTGAATAGCCTTTTTAAGGAAAATGATCTTCCACTCCTGGACCGAATCAAGAACGATCTCCAAACCTGGATCTCCCTCCCAATTAGCTTAGTAGGAAGAATTAATAATAATCCGTATGAACGTCCTCCCTAGACTGAACTACTTATTTCAGATGCTCCCATGCTATCTCCCAGTAGGTTCCTTTTTCAAAACAACTAACCAAAGCATCACCAAATTTATATGGGGCAATAAAAAACCTAGGATCAAGTTTTCCACTCTATCGAAACCTGAATCTAAGGGTGGTCTTGCCCTTCCCTCCCTTCAATTGTACTACTGGTCTGCCCAAATCCGCAACATGCTAACATGGATCACAAACAGACAAGAGTCAACGTGGATTCAGATAGAAGCCCAATCCTGTGGTTCATTGCCCTTAAGCTCAATTATATTCATTAATAACTTTAGTGAAGTGGGCAACATAGCCAAAACCTTTGTGATTTACAGCACCCTACTAGCGTGGAGGGACTGTAAGAAATACCTGGGCATTTCCTCCCAAATATGTTCTCACTCGCCTATAGTGGGCAACCCAGACTTGCCAAAAGCCCTGAGGGAGGCCAACTTTAATCTTTGGCATACTCTATGAATCAGGACCTTTTCAGACCTATTTCATCAGAAAACCACTACACTGAAATCCTTTCAAGAGCTCTGCAGTGAATTCGATGTGCCAAGATCCCATTTTTTCAAATATCTTCCAAATTAGACATGTAATTTCCTCATTTACCTCCGAGAGGAGGTTTAGAACTCAGTTGAATGAAGTTGAAACCCTTCTTGTCACAGCACAATCCATTAAAGGCAAAATATCTTACATCTATAGACTCCTTTCTGAGAAAGGAAGCTCCTCCTTTACTCCTTTGAAAATAATCTGGGAAAAGGACCTTGGTCTGACTATCAGTGATGAGTTATGGGCGGAGGTTTGCGACAGGGTATACTGCTCCTCTACCAGTGTAAAAATGAAATAATCTAATTACAAATTTTTGTACAAATGTTATTATACTCCTTTGAGACTCCATAGAATGAAAACAGATATGTCTCCTAACTGTAAAAGATGTACCTCTGAAAGTGGAACCTAAATGCATGTATTTTGGAGCTGTAGGGAGATTGCCAGATTCTGGCAATCTACATACTGCTGCACAGAAAATACTAGAGGTACTGTTTGATATGACCCCGTGTATCTATCTTCTTAATGCCCAGCAGGACTTTGTTCTTGATCCTGACAGAGAAAATTTGCTTATGACTATTACATACTTTGCTAAGAAATGTATTATTCTATTGTGGGCCTCAAATACCCCTCCTACATTTAAAATGTGGATTGACCAGATTGTTGACTTTCTACCTCTTGAAAAGCTCACTTATGACCTCCACAAGAGACAGCCCAAGTTTGATAGACTCTGGTCTTCACTATTCAACTATATTTCAAACTGGACAGAGTGAACGGGTTGACTAGGGAAATGCGCAGATACATGTTGTGTAAGGTTCTGTAAAACCTAAAAACGAATTATTGGCCCGTCGTCTCAGCGAATGCTTGAAATAGCTGATAAGAACCTTGATAGTGCTGCTGCAAGTGTTAAATGTTTTGTTTGTGTGTTTTCATTTTAATTTCGTTTTTGAGTACGTGTGCACCAAGGAAAATAAATGCTTTTATTTGACTTTATCATTCATTTTAATTGTATTTTTATTTTTTCATATGTATTATTATTTTTTGACTTTTTCTTTTTTTAAAGCCTGTGAATGTGGAATGTGTTTTGTTGGTTGATTGAAAAACAAGAACTTTAATAAAACTTTAAATTGAAAAAAAAAAAAAATAGCACTGTTGTTCTAATCGTCAGATCGCAGGTATTCTGATCTTCACTGTCCATGGTGCTGAATCTGGCTGGGTAGATTAGTTTGAATGCTGAAAAGTTGTTTGCCTACATTTAAAGGCCCTGTGAAGTCAAAATAATTAGATTTCATATTGTACAACAGCTGATGAAACTAACACTGTAAATGTGTTTTACAAAAATGTGATCGGGGTTGCTTCCTGATAGTTCTGGTTGAAAATACGGAGCATGTTCCTCTGCCCAGGCCTTGCTGACACTTGCCAGATCTTACACTGCCTGGATAGGTATTTTGTGTGTCAGCTAACCACATCATATGTTATAGCAATCTGTCAGTCGATGACACAATGGATGACTTGGCACACAACCATTGGTTGATGCATGCAACACCTGAGCAGGGACACATTCTTTTCACAGCACTTCAATGCAAAGTAATTTTAGTAGAAGGTTTGGAGAGCATTTTCACTAACCCTAACCCTTTTCCTAACCTTAACCTCAGTTTCCTAACCTGCTACGAAAAATTCACTTCGATATTGAAGTGCCATGAAAAAAGAGTTTCTCACATCTATACAGCACCTTCTAATCAGCAGGTTTGCATGGGCGAGAGTTTTGGCTTTCCATGGCGACATCACCATGTGTAAATTGGTTTATAGACCAACGACAAAGAGAGTGCCAATAACAGCTAGTTTTAATTTCCCCTCCACACTGACCACTCCCAGACAGTCCTAGCAAAATTATTGCTTGAGAAAGTTTTTTTTGCAAAAAATACATTTTTGACCATTTTCATCGTAATCTATTGCAGTAAGGTACTTAATTGTTACCCAGAAATGATTTGATATTGATATAAAAACATCTGCTTTGGGCCTTAAAAAGATATGTGCACTACATACTCAGAAATCACATATATTGACATTTTAGAATGTATTTTATCAAGAAAGTAAGTTATACATGTCTTTTTTAATCTTACTCTTAGTTGCAAATAATTAATTTGGCTGTGGTTCATTTGATTTTCAGCACAACCCTGTTTGATAACGTATAGTATTATAGTGACTTCTTGTGGTAAAATGTCAAACTCACAACTAAACTCATTAAAATTGAGGTTTTCTTTACCCTGTCTTATCAAACAGTGCAACATTTGACTGATGGAATAGCATTCTTCTAAAATTCTTACACTTCTAGATGCAAAATACAAGTCACTATTCCAATACTGTTTGATTCTGCCATTTTTGAAATACTATTTACAAATATGAGCGTAAATGTCTGAGATCGAGACACCAACATTTAACATTTCAGTTAAAAACCCTTTGGATAATATCAACATTAATTACTTAACATCTTAACACATACACACCATGTAAATATCAATAAACAGAGGAACACATGCTACAAATAGTTAGTGACTACCTACCTAATCTATTGACATGGAACTGCCATGGTCTAGGGCATGCAATAAAACGAAAAAAGATACTATGTGCTCTAAAAAAGGAAAAAGCAGACATCGCTATTACAAGAGACACACTTCTGTGATGCTGAACATGCCAAACTCCGCAGAGCTTGGGTGGGACAGGTGTATTTCTCATCTTTCAAATCAAACAGTAGAGGCACAGCCATACTTATCCATAAAAATGTTCCATTCGTAATTGACAAAAACATATCTGATCCGGAGGGGAGATTTATTTTGATAACTGGGTCACTATATGGTCAACCAATTACTATATTAAACATATACGCCCCTAACACAGATACTCCTGCCTTCATGTCAAAAATGATAACCCTGTTCAATGAGCATTGTGTCTCCTTTGGCGTGGTGGCCGGAGATTTTAATTGTACCCTTAACCCAACCCTAGACAAATCATCTCAAGTCCCCACCACAAATGCTAGATCTGCAAAGATGTTGAACTCTCTTACTAAAGAGATGGGACTGATAGATATCTGGAGAGAGACTAATAGCTCATCTATGGACTATACATACTACTCTAATGTCCATAACACCTACTCCCGTATAGATTACATTTTTATCCCAAAGAGTTTCATAAATTCAGCCACTTGTACAATCGGACCCATAGCACTTTCAGATCACGCCTTTGTCCACTTCCGCTTTGACCTCTGCAAAAACATCCCGAGGTCAAAGAGCTGGAAATTCAACACCTCCATGCTATCAAACGAAGCGTTCCATACATTAGTAACTACATGGATAGACAACTACACACAAGACAATAAAGATTCTCCTGTTTCTCTGGCCACAATGTGGGACGCTGCTAAAGCCACACTAAGAGGTCATCTAATTGCATATGCTTCCTCTAAGAAAAAAGCAATGGAAGCACACAGGCTAGATCTTGAGAGGGAGCTGGAATGCTGTGAAAAAATACATAAACAATCCCTAGACAGCACCTCCTGGAGTCATCTTAAGTCATCCAAAGCCAAACTGAATTTGGACTACACTCGGGAGATAAAAAAAAAAAGTTTTCTTTACTAAACAGAAATACCATGAGTATAGCAATAGGCCCAGTAGATTGCTTGCTTACCAATTAAGAAAGGAGCAGTCAGAGCGTACAATCATGGCTATCCGAACAGCAGAGGACGAGGTCACATATGACCCAAAAAAGATCCATTTAACTTTTCATGATTTTTACTGCAAACTATATACCTCTGAGAGAAAACACACGGAGGCAGAACTCCACTCTTTCCTAGAGGGAATCTCGCTACCTAAACTATCAGAGACCGACCAAGAAGATCTCAACTCCCCCTTCACTCCTGAGGAGATCCTGGAGGCAATTACCTCCATACCACCTAATAAGTCCCCAGGCCCAGATGGATTCCCCAGAGAGTTCTACAAAGCTTTTTGGCCCCAGCTCAGCCCTATCTTCATGCCAATGCTGGAGGATTTTTGCAAAAACTGAGTTCTCCCAGACTCAATGCACACAGCTCGCATTACAGTGTTGCTAAAAAAAGACAAGGACCCCCTATCCTGCTCGTCCTTCCGGCCCATAAGCTTGTTGGATTTCGACTATAAAATAATTACCAAATTGCTCTCCAAAAGACTTAACACTCTTCTTCCCAAAATAATAAAAGCGGACCAAACTGGATTTATTAGAGACAGATACTCTTCTGATAACATTCGGCGTCTTTTTGATATTATTGATCAAGTAAACGCACAGAAGACCCCTGTCCTACTGGCTTCACTGGATGCTGAGAAGGCGTTTGACAGGATGGAGTGGAGCTTTCTGTTTTTAGTCTTAGAAAAGTTCAATATGGGCCCAAATTTTATTAAATGGATCAAATCACTATACTCTCATCCAAATGCCATGGTGACTACTAATGGACTGAACTCTGACAGATTCCCTCTGGAACGGGGCACAAGACAAGGGTGCTCGCTGTCCCCGCTGCTCTACTTGTTGGGGGCGGAGCCTCTGGCAGAGCTGATAAGGAGCAATCCAAGTATTATGGGTGTTTCTGCAGGTGGCCTGCAGCACAAGATTTCGCTTTACGCGGATGATGTCTTGCTCTACATATCCAACCCTGAGAAATCCCTCCCTCTCATTTTAGACACAATTGCTCAGTATGGCAAGTTTTCAGGTTATAAGATCAATTTTAACAAATCCACTGCCTGCCCTCTCAATATTACACTCACCAGCTCTATGAAGACACTTTGTCCTTTCCAATGGAAAACACAGGGGTTTCAATACCTCGGGATCTTCATAACACCAGATCTGAATAGCCTTTTTAAGGAAAATTATCTTCCACTCCTGGACCGAATCAAGAACGATCTCCAAACCTGGATCTCCCTCCCAATTAGCTTAGTAGGAAGAATTAATGTAATCCGTATGAACGTCCTCCCTAGACTGAACTACTTATTTCAGATGCTCCCATGCTATCTCCCAGTAGGTTCCTTTTTCAAAACAACTAACCAAAGCATCACCAAATTTATATGGGGCAATAAAAAACCTAGGATCAAGTTTTCCACTCTATCGAAACCTGAATCTAAGGGTGGTCTTGCCCTTCCCTCCCTTCAATTGTACTACTGGTCTGCCCAAATCCGCAACATGCTAACATGGATCACAAACAGACAAGAGTCAACGTGGATTCAGATAGAAGCCCAATCCTGTGGTTCATTGCCCTTAAGCTCAATTATATTCATTAATAACTTTAGTGAAGTGGGCAACATAGCCAAAACCTTTGTGATTTACAGCACCCTACTAGCGTGGAGGGACTGTAAGAAATACCAGGGCATTTCCTCCCAAATATGTTCTCACTCGCCTATAGTGGGCAACCCAGACTTGCCAAAAGCCCTGAGGGAGGCCAACTTTAATCTTTGGCATACTCTATGAATCAGGACCTTTTCAGACCTATTTCATCAGAAAACCACTACACTGAAATCCTTTCAAGAGCTCTGCAGTGAATTCGATGTGCCAAGATCCCATTTTTTCAAATATCTTCCAAATTAGACATGTAATTTCCTCATTTACCTCCGAGAGGAGGTTTAGAACTCAGTTGAATGAAGTTGAAACCCTTCTTGTCACAGCACAATCCCTTAAAGGCAAAATATCTTACATCTATAGACTCCTTTCTGAGAAAGGAAGCTCCTCCTTTACTCCTTTGAAAATAATCTGGGAAAAGGACCTTGGTCTGACTATCAGTGATGAGTTATGGGCGGAGGTTTGCGACAGGGTATACTGCTCCTCTACCAGTGTAAAAATGAAATAATCTAATTACAAATTTTTGTACAAATGTTATTATACTCCTTTGAGACTCCATAGAATGAAAACAGATATGTCTCCTAACTGTAAAAGATGTACCTCTGAAAGTGGAACCTAAATGCATGTATTTTGGAGCTGTAGGGAGATTGCCAGATTCTGGCAATCTACATACTGCTGCACAGAAAATACTAGAGGTACTGTTTGATATGACCCCGTGTATCTATCTTCTTAATGCCCAGCAGGACTTTGTTCTTGATCCTGACAGAGAAAATTTGCTTATGACTATTACATACTTTGCTAAGAAATGTATTATTCTATTGTGGGCCTCAAATACCCCTCCTACATTTAAAATGTGGATTGACCAGATTGTTGACTTTCTACCTCTTGAAAAGCTCACTTATGACCTCCACAAGAGACAGCCCAAGTTTGATAGACTCTGGTCTTCACTATTCAACTATATTTCAAACTGGACAGAGTGAACGGGTTGACTAGGGAAATGCGCAGATACATGTTGTGTAAGGTACTGTAAAACCTAAAAACGAATTATTGGCCCGTCGTCTCAGCGAATGCTTGAAATAGCTGATAAGAACCTTGATAGTGCTGCTGCAAGTGTTAAATGTTTTGTTTGTGTGTTTTCATTTTAATTTCGTTTTTGAGTACGTGTGCACCAAGGAAAATAAATGCTTTTATTTGACTTTATCATTCATTTTAATTGTATTTTTATTTTTTCATATGTATTATTATTTTTTGACTTTTTCTTTTTTTAAAGCCTGTGAATGTGGAATGTGTTTTGTTGGTTGATTGAAAAACAAGAACTTTAATAAAACTTTAAATTGAAAAAAAAAAAAAATAGCACTGTTGTTCTAATCGTCAGATCGCAGGTATTCTGATCTTCACTGTCCATGGTGCTGAATCTGGCTGGGTAGATTAGTTTGAATGCTGAAAACTTGTTTGCCTACATTTAAAGGCCCTGTGAAGTCAAAATAATTTTATTTCATATTGTACAACAGCTGATGAAACTAACACTAAATGTGTTTTACAAAAATGTGATCGGGGTTGCTTCCTGATAGTTCTGGTTGAAAATACGAAGCATGTTCCTCTGCCCAGGCCTTGCTGACACTTGCCAGATCTTACACTGCCTGGATAGGTATTTTGTGTGTCAGCTAACCACATCATATGTTATAGCAATCTGTCAGTCGATGACACAATGGATGACTTGGCACACAACCATTGGTTGATGCATGCAACACCTGAGCAGGGACACATTCTTTTCACAGCACTTCAATGCAAAGTAATTTTCGTAGAAGGTTTGGAGAGCATTTTCACTAACCCTAACCCTTTTTCTAACCTTAACCTCAGTTTCCTAACCTGCTACGAAAAATTCACTTCGATATTGAAGTGCCATGAAAAGAGAGTTTCTCACCTTCTAATCAGCAGGTTTGCATGGGCGAGAGTTTTGGCTTTCCATGGCGACATCACCATGTGTAAATTGGTTTATAGACCAACGACAAAGAGAGTGCCAATAACAGCTAGTTTTAATTTCCCCTCCACACTGACCACTCCCAGACAGTCCTAGCAAAATTATTGCTTGAGAAAGTTTTTTTTGCAAAAAATACATTTTTGACCATTTTCATCGTAATCTATTACAGTAAGGTACTTAATTGTTACCCAGAAATGATTTGATATTGATATAAAAACGTCTGCTTTGGGCCTTAAAAAGATATGTGCACTACATACTCAGAAATCACATATATTGACATTTTAGAATGTATTTTATCAAGAAAGTAAGTTATACATGTCTTTTTTAATCTTACTCTTAGTTGCAAATAATTCATTTGGCTGTGGTTCATTTGATTTTCAGCACAACCCTGTTTGATAACGTATAGTATTATAGTGACTTCTTGTGGTAAAATGTCAAACTCACAACTAAACTCATTAAAATGGAGGTTTTCTTTACCCTGTCTTATCAAACAGTGCAACATTTGACTGATGAAATAGCATTCTTCTAAAATTCTTACACTTCTAGATGCAAAATACAAGTCACTGTCATGTACTGTCATGTTGTCTTGTCTCTGTCCTTTCCCTTCACCCTGTCTCCCTCTGCTGGTCGTGTTAGGTTACCTTTTCTCCCCCGCTTTCCCCCAGCTGTCCCTTGTCTCCTCTAACTACCCATTCACCCCGTTCCCCACCTGTTCCCTTTTTTCCCTCTGATTAGGTCCCAATATCTCTCTCTGTTTCTGCTCCTGTCCTTGTCGGATTCTTGTTTGTTTGTGTCATTCATGCCTGAACCAGACTGTCGTCATGTTTGCTGTAACCTTGTCCTGTCCTGTCGGAATCTGCCGGTCCATCTGAGCCTACCTATGTTTGGTAATTAAAGAAGCTCTGTTTAAGTTGATTCGCTTTTGGGTCCTCATTCACGCACCGTAACAGAAGAATCCGACCAAGAATGGACCCAGCGACTTCGGATCCTCTCCACTCAGCCGTCGAGATCCAGGGAGCGATGCTAGGCAGACACAAGCAGGAATTGTCTGCTGCTCGACATGCCGTTGAGACCCTGGCCACCCAAGTCTCCAACCTCACAGAACAGGTTCACCATCTCCGCCTCGATCCACCGGCCACTTCCAGGGCTTTCGAATCTCCGGAGCCCAGAATCAATAACCCGCCGTGTTACTCTGGGGAGCCCACTGAATGCCGCTCGTTCCTCACCCAGTGTGATATTGTGTTTTCTCTCCAGCCCAACACTTACTCCAGGAGCACTGCTCGTGTCGCCTACGTCATATCTCTCCTTATTGGACGGGCTCGTGAGTGGGGCACGGCAATCTGGGAGGCAAGGGCTGAGTGTACTAACCAGTATCAAGACTTTAAGGAGGAGATGATACGGGTTTTTGATCGATCTGTTTTTGGGGAGGAGGCTTCCAGGGCCCTGTCTTCCCTATGTCAAGGCAATCGATCCATAACAGACTACTCTATTGAGTTTCGCACTCTTGCTGTCTCCAGTGGCTGGAACGAGCCGGCCTTGCTCGCTCGTCTTCTGGAGGGTTTCCGCGCAGAGGTAAAGGATGAGATTCTCTCCCGGGAGGTTCCTTCCAGCGTGGATTCCTTGATTGAACTCGCTATTCGCATTGAGCGACGGGTTGATCTTCGTCACCGAGCTCGTGGAAAGGAGCTCGCGCTCTCCGTCGCCTCCCTCTCCGCATCACTACCATCTTCCTCTGCCGGCTCGGGTGCTGAGCCCATGCAGCTGGGAGGTATCCGCATCTCGACTGAGGAGAGGGAACGGAGAATCACCAACCGCCTCTGTCTCTATTGCGGTTCCGCTGGTCATTTTGTCACTTCATGTCCAGTAAAAGGCCAGAGCTCGTCAGTAAGCGGAGGGCTACTGGTGAGCGCTACTACTCCTGTCTCTCCTTCAAGATCCTGCACTACCTTGTCGGTCCATCTACGCTGGACCGGTTCGTCAGCTTCCTGCAGTGCCTTAATAGACTCTGGGGCGGAGGGCTGTTTTATGGACGAGACCTGGGCTCGGGAACATGACATTCCTCTCAGACAGTTAAAGGAGCCCACGGCCTTGTTCGCCCTGGATGGTAGTCCTCTCCCCAGGATTCAGCGTGAGACGCTACCTTTAACCCTCACTGTTTCTGGTAATCATAGTGAAACCATTTCTTTTTTAATTTTTCGTTCACCTTTTACACCTGTTGTTTTGGGCCATCCCTGGCTAGTTTGTCATAATCCTTCCATTAATTGGTCTAGTAATTCTATCCTCTCCTGGAACGTCTCTTGTCATGTGAAATGTTTAATGTCTGCTATCCCTCCTGTTTCCTCTGTCTCTTCTTCACAGGAGGAGCCTGGTGATTTGACAGGGGTGCCGGAGGAATATCACGATCTGCGCACGGTGTTCAGTCGGTCCAGGGCCACCTCTCTTCCTCCACACCGGTCGTATGATTGTAGTATTGATCTCCTTCCGGGAACCACCCCCCCCCGGGGTAGACTATACTCTCTGTCGGCTCCCGAACGTAAGGCTCTCGAAGATTATTTGTCTGTAGCTCTTGACGCCGGTACCATAGTCCCCTCCTCCTCTCCCGCCGGAGCGGGGGTTTTTTTTGTCAAGAAGAAGGACGGGTCTCTGCGCCCCTGCATAGATTATCGAGGGCTGAATGACATAACAGTGAAGAATCGTTATCCGCTTCCTCTTATGTCTTCAGCCTTCGAGATCCTGCAGGGAGCCAGGTTTTTCACTAAGTTGGACCTTCGTAACGCTTACCATCTCGTGCGCATCAGGGAGGGGGACGAGTGGAAGACGGCGTTTAACACTCCGTTAGGGCACTTTGAATACCGGGTTCTTCCTTTCGGCCTCGCTAACGCTCCAGCTGTCTTTCAGGCATTAGTCAATGATGTCCTGAGAGACATGCTGAACATCTTTATTTTCGTTTACCTTGACGATATCCTGATTTTTTCACCGTCACTCCAGATTCATGTTCAGCACGTTCGACGTGTCCTCCAGCGCCTTTTAGAGAATTGTCTTTTTGTGAAGGCTGAGAAGTGCACTTTTCATGCCTCCTCCGTCACATTTCTCGGTTCTGTTATTTCCGCTGAAGGCATTAAGATGGATCCCGCTAAGGTCCAAGCTGTCATTGATTGGCCCGTCCCTAAGTCACGCGTCGAGCTGCAGCGCTTTCTCGGCTTCGCGAACTTCTATCGTCGTTTCATCCGTAATTTCGGTCAGGTGGCAGCTCCTCTCACAGCCCTTACTTCTGTCAAGACGTGCTTTAAGTGGTCCGTTTCCGCCCAGGGAGCTTTTGATCTCCTCAAGAATCGTTTTACATCCGCTCCTATCCTTGTTACACCTGACGTCTCTAGACAGTTCGTTGTCGAGGTTGACGCGTCAGAGGTGGGAGTGGGAGCCATCCTTTCTCAGCGCTCCCTCTCTGACGACAAGGTCCACCCATGCGCGTATTTTTCTCATCGCCTGTCGCCGTCGGAACGTAACTATGATGTGGGTAACCGCGAACTGCTCGCCATCCGGTTAGCCCTAGGCGAATGGCGACAGTGGTTGGAGGGGGCGACCGTTCCTTTTGTCGTTTGGACTGACCATAGGAACCTTGAGTACATCCGTTCTGCCAAACGACTTAATGCGCGTCAGGCGCGTTGGGCGCTGTTTTTCGCTCGTTTCGAGTTCGTGATTTCTTATCGTCCGGGCTCTAAGAACACCAAGCCTGATGCTTTGTCTCGTCTCTTCAGTTCTTCAGTAGCCTCCACTGACCCCGAGGGGATTCTCCCTGAGGGGCGTGTTGTCGGGTTGACTGTCTGGGGAATTGAGAGGCAGGTAAAGCAAGCACTCACTCAAACTCCGTCGCCGCGCGCTTGTCCTAGGAACCTTCTTTTCGTTCCCGTTCCTACTCGTCTGGCCGTTCTTCAGTGGGCTCACTCTGCCAAGTTAGCCGGCCACCCTGGCGTTCGGGGTACGCTTGCTTCCATTCGCCAGCGTTTCTGGTGGCCCACCCGGGAGCATGACACGCGTCGTTTCGTGGCTGCTTGTTCGGTCTGCGCGCAGACTAAGTCCGGTAACTCTCCTCCTGCCGGCCGTCTCAGGCCGCTTCCTATTCCCTCTCGACCGTGGTCTCACATCGCCTTAGATTTTGTCACCGGACTGCCTTCGTCAGCGGGGAAGACTGTTATTCTTACGGTTGTCGATAGGTTCTCTAAGGCGGCTCATTTCATTCCCCTTGCTAAGCTTCCTTCTGCTAAAGAGACGGCACAAATCATCATCGAGAATGTTTTCAGAATTCATGGCCTTCCGTCAGACGTCGTTTCGGACAGAGGTCCGCAATTCACGTCTCAATTTTGGAGGGAGTTTTGCCGTTTGATTGGGGCTTCCGTCAGTCTCTCTTCCGGCTTTCACCCCCAGTCTAACGGTCAAGCAGAACGGGCCAATCAGACTATTGGTCGCATCTTACGCAGTCTTTCTTTTCGCAACCCTGCGTCTTGGTCAGAACAGCTCCCCTGGGCAGAATACGCCCACAACTCGCTTCCTTCGTCTGCGACCGGGCTATCTCCTTTTCAGAGTAGCCTCGGGTACCAGCCTCCGTTGTTCTCATCTCAGTTCGCCGAGTCCAGCGTCCCCTCCGCTCAGGCTTTTGTCCAACGTTGCGAGCGCACCTGGAAGAGGGTCAGGTCTGCACTTTGCCGTTATAGGGCGCAGACTGTGAGAGCTGCTAATAAGCGTAGAACTAAGAGCCCTAGATATTGTCGCGGTCAGAGAGTTTGGCTCTCCACTCAGAACCTTCCCCTTAAGACGGCTTCTCGCAAGTTGACCCCGCGGTTCATTGGTCCATTCCGTATCTCTCAGGTCATTAATCCTGTCGCAGTGCGACTTCTTCTTCCGCGATATCTTCGTCGCGTCCACCCGGTCTTCCATGTCTCCTGTGTTAAGCCCGTTCTTCGCGCCCCCGCTCGTCTTCCCCCCCCCCCCCCCCATCCTTGTCGAGGGCGCACCTATCTACAGGGTCCGTAAAATCTTGGACATGCGTCCTCGGGGCCGTGGTCATCAGTACCTAGTTGACTGGGAGGGGTACGGTCCTGAGGAGAGGAGTTGGGTTCCCTCTCGGGACGTGCTGGACCGTGCGCTGATTGATGATTTCCTCCGTTGCCGCCAGGTTTCCTCCTCGAGTGCGCCAGGAGGCGCTCGGTGAGTGGGGGGGTACTGTCATGTACTGTCATGTTGTCTTGTCTCTGTCCTTTCCCTTCACCCTGTCTCCCTCTGCTGGTCGTGTTAGGTTACCTTTTCTCCCCCGCTTTCCCCCAGCTGTCCCTTGTCTCCTCTAACTACCCATTCACCCCGTTCCCCACCTGTTCCCTTTTTTCCCTCTGATTAGGTCCCAATATCTCTCTCTGTTTCTGCTCCTGTCCTTGTCGGATTCTTGTTTGTTTGTGTCATTCATGCCTGAACCAGACTGTCGTCATGTTTGCTGTAACCTTGTCCTGTCCTGTCGGAATCTGCCGGTCCATCTGAGCCTACCTATGTTTGGTAATTAAAGAAGCTCTGTTTAAGTTGATTCGCTTTTGGGTCCTCATTCACGCACCGTAACAGTCACTATTCCAATACTGTTTGATTCTGCCATTTTTGAAATACATTTAACATTTCAGTTAAAAACCCTTTGGATAATATCAACATTAATTACTTAACATCTTAACACATACACACCATGTAAATATCAATAAACAGAGGAACACATGCTACAAATAGTTAGTGACTACCTACCAGTCAATTAAATTAGATTATTCAGAAAAATAACATTGTTATAAGAGACAAATTGCCTTTAGACAACATAAATGACTGTATCTGGACACAGGTCAAAACTACTCTGCCGAGCTCAAGTTACCAGCTATGTATGGTTTCAACACTTACATTTATTGAGTTATTGAAAAGTATCCTACAAACATTGTTCGAATGTGAAAGTGATCAGGTTTTCTGAAACAGGTGTGTTTGTATTGAAGAACCCTGAGATTGTGGACAGTAGGACTTGTGTGAACAGGTGTGAACAGACTGAAGATAATGATGTTTTCCTTTCTCTGTCTTTCGAAACTCAGGAACAGTTTGAATGTTTTTTTTTATTGTAATTTAAACAATGGTATGGATGATTAAGCTGGATCTTTCTCTCTGAATCAGGAGTGCACTTTCATTCTCCCAATTTTTCCAAAAGCCCAATCTGAGCAACCTTTGCTATAAACCCTGTCTTTCCCATTGTTGTTTCAAAAGTGGAAAATGATCAATTCGATAATCACACATAATGGGCATTTCACAGCCAAGACTTTTGATCCTTCCCATCAAGGCCATGTTGGCCAGTTTAACCTTCACCCGGTCCCTCTCTTCCGGAGTCCTCTTGGAGGTGCACTCCACAGTAGAGTCGGTCTCAAAGGAGATGGCTGGGACGTGAGTGAGCAGGTGGCCCCCAGCCTTCTCCTGGGCCATGGGCGTGGGAGTCTGCAGGACCAGCCCGTGCGTCGCTTGTTGATGTCGAAGGTAAAAGCTAAGAGGATACACACAAACATTGACCATATAATGTAATGTTGTTACATGTAACTAACTAGCTTGACTTGCCACCGTGTGAAACATGTATGCTACCATATGTTACTAAAAAGAGCTGACAATATTATAAAATGTAATCCAGGAGTTTATGTTTGAATTCTGGTTCTCTCACAACACAAGTCACTCAGAAAAGCATCTGTAGGCAGAAGCATGCTACATGTACATTTGGCATTTGAAAAAACTACAGCTGTGCTATGCTACCGAATGCAAAATGTATCTGTATCATAAAAGTGTAGTGCAATATTCCCTTTTCTTGCCACACACACACACACACACTCTCTCTCACTAGGGACAAATGTTTCGGCTCCTTGTCCAGAGAGGTTTGAGCTTTAGAAGAGGATCTGCAGCAAAAGTAGACCTTTACTGCCATCTACAGGTCAAAGGTCAGACTGGCATTCAGTAAAATGTAAACATGGGCGATCCACAGAAAATGGAAATGTGTGTGTTTCTGTTTGAGAAGTTAAACCAGTTAATTCCCTTATAACTGAGTGTCCTGCATCATGTATTATTTTATTGGTTGTAAATTAAATACGGTTTATTTTACAGTACATGTATTTTACACTGAATCATTGATATCTGGTCGAATGTTGGTTGTGGGACATAACTGAAGTACTATGTGTGTGTGTTCAATGAATCACACTGTTTGTGTGTGTGTGGGTGGGGGTGCATGTTCTATACATTATTCAGGACAACATTACTTTGTTTAGCCTACACCGTGACTATGACTGCATAATAAACTAAACTAAATATACTATGTATTTTCTAATCAAATGTGTTACCTGGGCAACACAAAAGAAGACAAAGGCCATCAATTCAATGCAAATATTACTGTATTAAAGTAAATTGTTGTATTAAGCTTGCTTTGAAAACCGTTTGAATGGCTTGGATAGGCCTATGGAGATGGTGGAAAACATCCTGATTAGAAGGGGACGTTTGAGAGGCTTCTCCTGTTGAGAGGTGGAGGGAAGACCCTCTGGGAGTCCAAATGTGGCAGGATGTGCCACTATGTTGGGCGACAGAAGAGAGAGAGTTGACATGCACTTTCATTTAGAAATGATGGTATATTGTATTCTTAGTTTCAACTCATTATTACTTTCACAAATAAATGAGAACCAGAATCTTGAGATTTGGAAACTATAAATAATTTTACATAAGAGATTACCATCGATAATATATAATGTACTGTATATAGGGTTTAATATTTTTGCAATAGCAGCTTTGTACACCAATATCTCAAACAGTAAATGTCCTGCTGTATGGACTTACACATGATCTCTTCAGCAGTAGTCTGGTCTTTGGATTCAGAATGGCGGGAATTCTTCTTGTTTCCCATCATGAATGGCTAAAACAAAAACATGTCAAAACAACTGTCACAGCAGAACAATCTCACGGTAATAACGATCACATCTTACACACCAGCACAACAAGATTTATAAATGGTTTTGGAATTAATGGATGGTTTTACATTTTCTCTAAATAACATTGTTTACTCACATTGACACAATTGTTAACTTAAATAAGTGTGATGTACCTTTAAATTGAATTTCAGTCTGGCAAGCCTTTGTAGGAAAGACAGCTTCCCTCTGGTAGCCTTCACATCTTCAGCCATGAGAAGAGCTTCTGGCCTGGTGGCTTCGAAAGATGTTCTTGAGGCTGCTCTTGATGCCTCGTTACAACTGTGGAGAAGCTCCTTGCTCAATGACTTCACAAGAATCCTATTGAAAGTGGAGTCCTGAGTCGACACGGCCAGTTGGAGTATTTTCTCTGAGCCAAACTCCTTCAACAGATGTTTGTAGACGGTGCTGTATACTTTGTGACTCTTCAGGTTCTTGGGATAAGCTTGGGTCTCAGAGCAGCCTGACCATGCACAGAAGGCAGCTATAACTTTTGGAATCAGGTCTTGTGACGTGCGTGTGACGTCAGTTGGGTACAGATCAGTTTGGGTTTGTATTTTTGACAGAAGTCTCACCACTAACATGCTGATGAGGCCGGTGAAGTCATCATCACCGACTAAGTTAACAGTGGATGGGGTTGAAAGCGAGGCAACATCCGGGCTGGTTGAATTCTGATCACAAACAATGCTCTGAGGTACACCGAAACAACTGATGGTATCCCTTTCCTCAGCATCTATGTTGGCCTCAAAGCCTTGTGCAGCATTGGAGGTCCCACTTGTTGTCATGCTGATGGCAGAGAAAGATGGCAGAGGGTAGGACTTATCACTCAGTAGACTGCCTATATCAGTTACAGTTCCGGTTGGAGATGACCCTCTGCTTTGTGCATCAGAAACCACAGAGTCCATGACCTGACTTACCATTACTTTGGTAAACAGGCTGACTGTGTCACTAAATGCTGATGTAGAAAAAGAACATGAAATCCTATCTTCAGATACGCTAGCCGGCACACTAACTCCCTGAGCCAAACTCATTGAAGCTGTAGAGGGCACAAGGCTAGGAAGCAAGAGGCGCTTCACAGACTCCTCTGCAAAAAGCTGAACCAGCTTGTAAGCTGTGGGCTTCCCCACCGTCTTGTCATTCCTCTTCAGCTCAGTAAGGACTGTATCGGATGCACTCTTTCCAGCCGCCACTGTCAGAACCAGAGGGGTCAAGTTGCTCTCAGAAATGATGCGGTTGACTTGGTGAGTAAGATCACGTGAGAGAGCACCAATCCTACCCTGAGATATGAGCTCCTCCAGTCTTGCTATTGCAGCTGTTAGATCAGGGTGGAATGCAACCTCCCCTTCTTCCTCTGGATGTACCTCCTTTATGATGGTATCCACTATTGCAGACATGCTTTCCCTGGCATCACACACCAATGTTTTTGGCTTAGTAGATTTGCCCATGTCGATGACTGAGCATCTCACAATGGGCTGAGTAATACTCTCTGGTAAATCAGAAGAGATGGGAGTGCCAGGGAGTGAAAATTCCCACTCTGACTTCTTTGATCTGGCAGATGAGGATGACAACGAGGAGGAAGAACGCTGTGGCGCTTGATAGATCAGTTCCTCACCACATTCACTGCTTACCCTTTCAACATCCTTCAGCATCATTCCAACCACATTCTCTATTTGTGAAAGCGCAGTCACCGTTTGGTCAGATTTTGACAGCTCTTTCTGAATTAAAACCAGAATATGGCTGAGGGTCTTTTTGGCTTGAGCCGTTGTTGCTTTGACTTGATTTTGCCATGTAAAATAATTAATCATCTTTGTCTTCACATTGTGGTAAATAGTCTTTGCAGTTGTCCAGATCTTCTTCTCAGATACTTCCAAACCAGACTGTGAGCCTTTGGGTGTGGCCTCAGTGTACTCTGAGGTTTTCTCATCACTCTGTTGAAGCATAGAGTCTGCCTGCCATAGAGTAGTAGAAGACTCTGTGGGTGGGAAAAGGCTCTTCATGTCATTTGTAATTGATCCAACGATTTCAAAAGCAGTTATATCTGTATGCCTTAAGGAAATTGTTGATTTTGCTGGCAACATCTGAGAATCTGTCTGGCTGGAACTGACTTTGCTGGGAAAGCTACTGACTGATTTGATCAGTATTTTTCGCACTTCGTTGGTAGCGTTCATCTGGAACTCCTCACTGGAGAGTTTCTCAATGACTGAGGCTGGAGTATCTCTTAATCCTTCCAACCATGAAGAACCAGACACAGGCATGTCTTCTAGATAAGACATGACACTGTCCAAAAAGCCACAGACTTCAAGGGAGTTGTAAGAGGAACCCTCTGCAACAGATGATGCGCATTCCAAATCTGCCACCTCTGACCTATACATGGTCACAATCTTGGACAATACCTCTTTGGTGCAGGGCACCATGTTGGAATCACAGAGAGACAGTAATGGTTGAGAGTTCTCACTTTGGCATTTACGGAGAGAACCAAGTCCTGTTGAGTTGACCACTTGCAGTATTGCCTCACTCTTACTGGTTTCAGGTTGCTCTGGTGTTTTCTCTCCTACAGAGTCAGTTGAATCACATCCATCAGATAAAGAAGATGAACTACGTTCTGATATAGGGGATTCACTCCTACATGGGGAAGGCAAGCTCAGGATTGAAACAGGCAGATCACTGGAGTCAGTATGCTCCAGAAGCACAGCACTGGAGTCAGCTTTTTCCATAAGTTCTTCCCCTTGGACTGGAGCTCCACCCATTCTGAGGAACAATGTCTCCAGCTTTGCCTGAAGTCTCTCGCAGAGTCTACGAGCTGCATGGAAGGGTTTCCGCTTTGTCGTACAGTGTCCCACTTGGGTATCTCTCTGGGTGCTTGTTGGCTGATCTAATTCAGCATACTGCACAATGTCCTTGACATCTTCAACAAAGTTATCAATTATTTGTGATGCCTCAGATTCTACTTTGGTCTGTATGAGCTCAGTGGCCGCAGAATCAAGGATCCTGTCAGATGGGCTGGATGCATTCATCAAGCTTGGAGTGGTACTAAACGAATGAGAAGGTTGAACCATACCAGAGATATCGCTCATTAACCTTCTCACAAGAATTTCACTCACAGCCTTTGAGGCTTTGGTCTTGAACTTCACACTAAACAGAGTGCCAAGATTTTGCATCATTGCTTTGCAAGATGTACATATTATGTTCAGCTCCTCTGGAACAGGAGAGTCTTCAACATCCAGGTGCTCCACTACAAGGTCACTGCCAGATGCCAACATTTTAACTTTCACAGCCACTTCTCGAAAAACCTTAGCCAATTCCGGATCTTCTTTTTCCAATTCACCCACCATCTCTGCGATAACAGTCATCACTTCTTCTGTTGCAGGTGGAATGCATGACTCTAATACAGAGGTAGAGCTCTGGTCCTCTGGGGTGGTGTGATCATCAAAACATTTCTGGACCATGTTGACCATTTGTTCAGCGGCCTGGGTACCAGAAGAAATAGGGGAGGACCGCCCTGAAATGGCTCTGCTGATGGTCGCAGAGAGGGCAGAGTTAAGCTGTTCGACCACCACCTTGATAAGACCAACAGTCAGCTCAGGTGGGCAAGAGGACAGGATATTATGATCAGACAGTTGCTCCTGGACACTTTTGATGATTCTGTCCTCTGTCATTCCCAGGAGGACTTTCACTGAGGTCTGGGAACTTTAAAACGAACAAGCAAAGCATGATAATTCCTGTCTTAACTTGGCAAATCGGTCAAGCGTTGTAATTTTAGTATTCTAAATATCTACATGTCCTTTTGATCGCTTTACATGCTCATTCATTTGAATATGCTCAAAGGCTGATACATTACATTTTGTACTACATCAGATAGAGTAAATTGCATTGGCTAACACTGGGATAGATGATCTCGGTGAAATCCATACATGAAAACCTTGAGGGGAACATACCTCTTAGAAGAGGGTGTTAGGGACCTGAGATGTTGAGCCCCTGTGCCGCCCTTATACATTTTCTTCGCCAGATATCTAACTTCCTGGATGAGCTCCAGTCTTTCCTGATCAAAGGCAGCAAAGGATCTTGCACTGCCACCCCTCTTGGGTGAGTCAGTGTCGTCGTCAGCAAAGTCCTTTACCCCAAGTACGCGGGCCAGGGCTGGCAGCAGGATCTGCAGGGTGGTCTGTGCGATGAAGGTTACAATTGTCTTGCACAATTTGGCAAGCTGTTCCTTCGTCATCTGTTTTGAACAAACAGAACAAAAACAGTCTTTTCAATGGAACTGTGATGTAAAGTATTCTAGATCGAACAGAATGCATTTGATCAACATTGTTATTCTTGTCTGTGACTGAATTCAAAGTTTGATGAAGTCTGACAGAGAACATGAATAACAGAATATGACTTGATGGCTAATCTCTGAATTCAACAGATCATTGACACATCAAAGGTCAAAGGCAGGTAGGGAAACTTACAGGGTTTTTTAGTCCTTTGTAGATCACTTGCCACTGCCTAGACAATTTAAAATAAGTGTTTTAGTTAGTGTTTAGTTCCCACTGCACAATATTTCATAAATGTTGAACATTACAGAAAAACTTTTAACATACTCATCAGTAAGATTGCGCAGGAATGAGATGAGGATTGGGTAGGAGTATTCCATCTCATCCTTGTTGCCTGGGCCGAATGCAGCCTTAACAGCTTTCTTCTCCAGGAGCTCAATTACAGATCCTCTATCCAGGTGTTTATTCCTGGAGACTAAAGATGTGATTGCCGTAGAGGAAGTAGAAACAAAATTAAAGAGAAATCAGACGTTTTATCTCTTAATACTCTGATTTCATTGTTTAAGGGTTTTAGAATAGGCCTATTTGAATAAAGCTATCTATGTGACCTTTCTTACTGATTACAGTAGACTACAGTTTCATTGAAAATGGATAGCACAACCTGCACATCACAGACAGAATAGAGAAACAATGTGGTACTACAGAGGTAAATCTCTGACCTGCATCATTGTCAGTGCCCAGCTTCCTTGACTTCTTGCCACTCCTCTTACTTTTTGCCTAGGATAGAACAGAACAGATTCCAGAGCTCAAATGATGGCAGACATGTAACACCAGGGCCCGTATACATAAAGTTCATCAGATAAGGTGTGGGCTCAACCTTGCCCAAATAATTGTATTCATTATGATCTCAAATGCAAAACTGATCCTAGATAAGCACTCCTACTCTGAGACAATTTATGAATAGGCTATGGGCCAGGTCAAAGCAGCTCTTAAAACACGTTTTGAAAACAGCTACTACGTATGTTGTTATCTGAGATATATAGATATCTATGGTATGGCTGCTATCAGGTACAGAGTGTAACCCAGTAGGCCTATTATGTGCTCTGTCACTACTGCTATCTTACCTTCCTTCCCTTCTTGGCCTCCTCTTTGGGTGTGGCCACCGGTTCTTCCTCAACAACTTCCTTTCCTTCCCTCTGAGGATCACCATCCTCCCTCTGTGCTACCTGAAGGACAGACATTCCAATAAGTAATAATATGTCAATGTCAGAGTAGATCTGTGCAGAGGACATCATAAATAGAGCTACAGCCATATCAGCGCTAAGCTGGTGACTTTATAAAGAATGGTACATTTGCTTTACAATATGTTATAGCTTTTTACAAGAAATATCCGCTTATATTGCTTTACCCTTTTTTACTTTCCCCCAATATTGCATGAAGTAATTTAGCTTACCTTTTCTTCATCCATTCAAGCTATTTTATATCTCAAAAAGCATGTCATTGTCTGTGTTGGTTACATTCAAGTTGAGTTCAGGTCGAGAGTGAGGACAATATTGCAAGCAGGGACTGTAATTTAGGGCTACATGCTACGTCATGGAACGTTAGACCTTTATGACATCACAAATAGTATTTTTAGGAAGAGCGCGGGAAAGGTTACTTGCCCACTCAGTAGGACTAGCTAATATTGACAGAAATTTCCCCGTCAAACGTTTTCGATTGCCTACCCCTACGCCTTCCATCGAACATGGTCCTGCCTTTGCAATATTGTCTCTCTTGTGGATTTACTTACGTATGACATGTAGGCTTACTGTGTCGGATCAAGTTGATTGATCTGTCCTAGTCAGCCTTAGGTTGAACCCAAAATCTTCTGGGAAATATTTGTTAATACTATTCATTTCAATATCGTTTTATTCTTTGATTTAGTCCCAATCCAATCCTATTGTTGGCTGCCAATCCCCACCAAATATGTCATTGTAGGACATACTGTAGCGGGAGAAAGTGAGAGCTGCAACGCGGACGCGTTCGGTGGCTCCTTCAGTGCAGAGGCAAGCGCGTATGCCAGTGCCACTAAAGCCCGGGCTTGTGAGGCAGTAGTCTACAACGCTGACAGGCAACACCTTTTATTAACTCACTAGAATTACATTGTCTTCTTCATTCATTTCGATTGCACTTCCTTTCGTGGTGAAATTAGTTTTGATTACTATTAACTTTAATCTACAGAGTTTAAGTGTTTATGTTGCCCACGTCATCATGTGATGCTGTGAGCAAACAATTTATGCCCAGCCTTCCTAGATAGGCCTGGGCTGCATAACACTATGAATCTGGGAAAACATAACACTTAAAAAAAAGTTTTACAGTGCAAAAATAGCGTAGGCCTACTTGTGTACTATTCAAATCCACACTAAAGCCACACCTCTTCACACAGACGTACCCAGATTCTGTTGTTTTAGCTTTAACCTCTGTTAAATTCACTTCCCTGGTTAATCTGTCATCATGTTTCGTGTTCTCCAT
Source organism: Oncorhynchus mykiss (assembly GCF_057628025.1). Classification (NCBI taxonomy): domain Eukaryota; kingdom Metazoa; phylum Chordata; class Actinopteri; order Salmoniformes; family Salmonidae; genus Oncorhynchus; species Oncorhynchus mykiss. Next base: position 81,918,557 of record NC_143026.1, read on the forward strand.
GGTTAATCTGTCTCTATGTTTAGTGCACTTTAATATAGCCTGTTTACTTATTTGAATGTTTGATTATATTGCTTTTTATCCTGCATATTTTGTTGTGGATTTAAATTGACTTTGGGTGTCTTGAAAATCACTTAAAATAGCACTGTTGTTCTAATCGTCAGATGGCAGGTATTCTGATCTTCACTGTCCATGGTGCTGAATCTGGCTGGGTAGATTAGTTTGAATGCCGAAAACTTGTTTGCCTACATTTAAAGGCCCTGTGAAGTCAAAATAATTGTATTTCATATTGTACAACAGCTGATGAAACTAACACTGTAAATGTGTTTTACAAAAATGTGATCGGGGTTGCTTCCTGATAGTTCTGGTTGAAAATACGGAGCATGTTCCTCTGCCCAGGCCTTGCTGACACTTGCCAGATCTTACACTGCCTGGATAGGTATTTTGTGTGTCAGCTAACCACATCATATGTTATAGCAATCTGTCAGTCGATGACACAATGGATGACTTGGCACACAACCATTGGTTGATGCATGCAACACCTGAGCAGGGACACATTCTTTTCACAGCACTTCAATGCAAAGTAATTTTCGTAGAAGGTTTGGAGAGCATTTTCACTAACCCTAACCCTTTTCCTAACCTTAACCTCAGTTTCCTAACCTGCTACGAAAAATTCACTTCGATATTGAAGTGCCATGAAAAGAGAGTTTCTCACATCTATACAGCACCTTCTAATCAGCAGGTTTGCATGGGCGAGAGTTTTGGCTTTCCATGGCGACATCACCATGTGTAAATTGGTTTATAGACCAACGACAAAGAGAGTGCCAATAACAGCTAGTTTTTAATTTCCCCTCCACACTGACCACTCCCAGACAGTCCTAGCAAAATTATTGCTTGAGAAAGTTTTTTTTGCAAAAAATACATTTTTGACCATTTTCATCGTAATCTATTACAGTAAGGTACTTAATTGTTACCCAGAAATGATTTGATATTGATATAAAAACGTCTGCTTTGGGCCTTAAAAATATATGTCCACTACATACTCAGAAATCACATATATTGACATTTTAGAATGTATTTTATCAAGAAAGTAAGTTATACATGTCTTTTTTAATCTTACTCTTAGTTGCAAATAATTAATTTGGCTGTGGTTCATTTGATTTTCAGCACAACCCTGTTTGATAACGTCTAGTATTATAGTGACTTCTTGTGGTAAAATGTCAAACTCACAACTAAACTCATTAAAATGGAGGTTTTCTTTACCCTGTCTTATCAAACAGTGCAACATTTGACTGATGAAATAGCATTCTTCTAAAATTCTTATACTTCTAGATGCAAAATACAAGTCACTATTCCAATACTGTTTGATTCTGCCATTTTTGAAATACATTTAACATTTCAGTTAAAAACCCTTTGGATAATATCAACATTAATTACTTAACATCTTAACACATACACACCATGTAAATATCAATAAACAGAGGAACACATGCTACAAATAGTTAGTGACTACCTACCAGTCAATTAAATTAGATTATTCAGAAAAATAACATTGTTATAAGAGACAAATTGCCTTTAGACAACATAAATGACTGTATCTGGACACAGGTCAAAACTACTCTGCCGAGCTCAAGTTACCAGCTATGTATGGTTTCAACACTTACATTTATTGAGTTATTGAAAAGTATCCTACAAACATTGTTCGAATGTGAAAGTGATCAGGTTTTCTGAAACAGGTGTGTTTGTATTGAAGAACCCTGCGATTGTGGACAGTAGGACTTGTGTGAACAGGTGTGAACAGACTGAAGATAATGATGTTTTCCTTTCTCTGTCTTTCGAAACTCAGGAACAGTTTGAATGTTTTTTTATTGTAATTTAAACAATGGTATGGATGATTAAGCTGGATCTTTCTCTCTGAATCAGGAGTGCACTTTCATTCTCCCAATTTTTCCAAAAGCCCAATCTGAGCAACCTTTGCTATAAACCCTGTCTTTCCCATTGTTGTTTCAAAAGTGGAAAATTATCAATTCGATAATCACACATAATGGGCATTTCACAGCCAAGACTTTTGATCCTTCCCATCAAGGCCATGTTGGCCAGTTTAACCTTCACCCGTTCCCTCTCTTCCGGAGTCCTCTTGGAGGTGCACTCCACAGTAGAGTCGGTCTCAAAAGAGATGGCTGGGACGTGAGTGAGCAGGTGGCCCCCAGCCTTCTCCTGGGACATGGGCGTGGGAGTCTGCAGGACCAGCCCGTGCGTCGCTTGTTGATGTCGAAGGTAAAAGCTAAGAGGATACACACAAACATTGACCATATAATGTAATGTTGTTACATGTAACTAACTAGCTTGACTTGCCACCGTGTGAAACATGTATGCTACCATATGTTACTAAAAAGAGCTGACAATATTATAAAATGTAATCCAGGAGTTTATGTTTGAATTCTGGTTCTCTCACAACACAAGTCACTCAGAAAAGCATCTGTAGGCAGAAGCATGCTACATGTACATTTGGCATTTGAAAAAACTACAGCTGTGCTATGCTACCGAATGCAAAATGTATCTGTATCATAAAAGTGTAGTGCAATATTCCCTTTTCTTGCCACACACACACACACACACACACACTCTCTCACTAGGGACAAATGTTTCGGCTCCTTGTCCAGAGAGGTTTGAGCTTTAGAAGAGGATCTGCAGCAAAAGTAGACCTTTACTGCCATCTACAGGTCAAAGGTCAGACTGGCATTCAGTAAAATGTAAACATGGGCGATCCACAGAAAATGGAAATGTGTGTGTTTCTGTTTGAGAAGTTAAACCAGTTAATTCCCTTATAACTGAGTGTCCTGCATCATGTATTATTTTATTGATTGTAAATTAAATACGGTTTATTTTACAGTACATGTATTTTACACTGAATCATTGATATCTGGTCGAATGTTGGTTGTGGGACATAACTGACGTACTATGTGTGTGTGTTCAATGAATCACACTGTGTGTGTGTGTGTGGGTGGGGGGGTGGGAGGGTGCATGTTCTATACATTATTCAGGACAACATTACTTTGTTTAGCCTACACCGTGACTATGACTGCATAATAAACTAAACTAAATATACTATGTATTTTCTAATCAAATGTGTTAACAGGGCAACACAAAAGAAGACAAAGGCCATCAATTCAATGCAAATATTACTGTATTAAAGGAAATTGTTGTATTAAGCTTGCTTTGAAAACCGTTTGAATGGCTTGGATAGGCCTATGGAGATGGTGGAAAACATCCTGATTAGAAGGGGACGTTTGCGAGGCTTCTCCTGTTGAGAGGTGGAGGGAAGACCCTCTGGGAGTCCAAATGTGGCAGGATGTGCCACTATGTTGGGCGACAGAAGAGAGAGAGTTGACATGCACTTTCATTTAGAAATGATGGTATATTGTATTCTTAGTTTCAACTCATTATTACTTTCACAAATAAATGAGAACCAGAATCTTGAGATTTGGAAACTATAAATCATTTTACATAAGAGATTACTATCAATAATATATAATGTACTGTATATAGGGTTTAATATTTTTGCAATAGCAGCTTTGTACACCAATATCTCAAACAGTAAATGTCCTGCTGTATGGACTTACACATGATCTCTTCAGCAGTAGTCTGGTCTTTGGATTCAGAATGGCGGGAATTCTTCTTGTTTCCCATCATGAATGGCTAAAACAAAAACATGTCAAAACAACTGTCACAGCAGAACAATCTCACGGTAATAACGATCACATCTTACACACCAGCACAACAAGATTTATAAATGGTTTTGGAATTAATGGATGGTTTTACATTTTCTCTAAATAACATTGTTTACTCACATTGACACAATTGTTAACTTAAATAAGTGTGATGTACCTTTAAGTTGAATTTCAGTCTGGCAAGCCTTTGTAGGAAAGACAGCTTCCCTCTGGTAGCCTTCACATCTTCAGCCATGAGAAGAGCTTCTGGCCTGGTGGCTTCGAAAGATGTTCTTGAGGCTGCTCTTGATGCCTCGTTACAACTGTGGAGAAGCTCCTTGCTCAATGACTTCACAAGAATCCTATTGAAAGTGGAGTCCTGAGTCGACACGGCCAGTTGGAGTATTTTCTCTGAGCCAAACTCCTTCAACAGATGTTTGTAGACGGTGCTGTATACTTTGTGACTCTTCAGGTTCTTGGGATAAGCTTGGGTCTCAGAGCAGCCTGACCATGCACAGAAGGCAGCTATAACTTTTGGAATCAGGTCTTGTGACGTGCGTGTGACGTCAGTTGGGTACAGATCAGTTTGGGTTTGTATTTTTGACAGAAGTCTCACCACTAACATGCTGATGAGGCCGGTGAAGTCATCATCACCGACTAAGTTAACAGTGGATGGGGTTGAAAGCGAGGCAACATCCGGGCTGGTTGAATTCTGATCACAAACAATGCTCTGAGGTACACCGAAACAACTGATGGTATCCCTTTCCTCAGCATCTATGTTGGCCTCAAAGCCTTGTGCAGCATTGGAGGTCCCACTTGTTGTCATGCTGATGGCAGAGAAAGATGGCAGAGGGTAGGACTTACCACTCAGTAGACTGCCTATATCAGTTACAGTTCCGGTTGGAGATGACCCTCTGCTTTGTGCATCAGAAACCACAGAGTCCATGACCTGACTTACCATTACTTTGGTAAACAGGCTGACTGTGTCACTAAATGCTGATGTAGAAAAAGAACATGAAATCCTATCTTCAGATACGCTAGCCGGCACACTAACTCCCTGAGCCAAACTCATTGAAGCTGTAGAGGGCACAAGGCTAGGAAGCAAGAGGCGCTTCACAGACTCCTCTGCAAAAAGCTGAACCAGCTTGTAAGCTGTGGGCTTCCCCACCGTCTTGTCATTCCTCTTCAGCTCAGTAAGGACTGTATCGGATGCACTCTTTCCAGCCGCCACTGTCAGAACCAGAGGGGTCAAGTTGCTCTCAGAAATGATGCGGTTGACTTGGTGAGTAAGATCACGTGAGAGAGCACCAATCCTACCCTGAGATATGAGCTCCTCCAGTCTTGCTATTGCAGCTGTTAGATCAGGGTGGAATGCAACCTCCCCTTCTTCCTCTGGATGTACCTCCTTTATGATGGTATCCACTATTGCAGACATGCTTTCCCTGGCATCACACACCAATGTTTTTGGCTTAGTAGATTTGCCCATGTCGATGACTGAGCATCTCACAATGGGCTGAGTAATACTCTCTGGTAAATCAGAAGAGATGGGAGTGCCAGGGAGTGAAAATTCCCACTCTGACTTCTTTGATCTGGCAGATGAGGATGACAACGAGGAGGAAGAACGCTGTGGCGCTTGATAGATCAGTTCCTCACCACATTCACTGCTTACCCTTTCAACATCCTTCAGCATCATTCCAACCACATTCTCTATTTGTGAAAGCGCAGTCACCGTTTGGTCAGATTTTGACAGCTCTTTCTGAATTAAAACCAGAATATGGCTGAGGGTCTTTTTGGCTTGAGCCGTTGTTGCTTTGACTTGATTTTGCCATGTAAAATAATTCATCATCTTTGTCTTCACATTGTGGTAAATAGTCTTTGCAGTTGTCCAGATCTTCTTCTCAGATACTTCCAAACCAGACTGTGAGCCTTTGGGTGTGGCCTCAGTGTACTCTGAGGTTTTCTCATCACTCTGTTGAAGCATAGAGTCTGCCTGCCATAGAGTAGTAGAAGACTCTGTGGGTGGGAAAAGGCTCTTCATGTCATTTGTAATTGATCCAACGATTTCAAAAGCAGTTATATCTGTATGCCTTAAGGAAATTGTTGATTTTGCTGGCAACATCTGAGAATCTGTCTGGCTGGAACTGACTTTGCTGGGAAAGCTACTGACTGATTTGATCAGTATTTTTCGCACTTCGTTGGTAGCGTTCATCTGGAACTCCTCACTGGAGAGTTTCTCAATGACTGAGGCTGGAGTATCTCTTAATCCTTCCAACCATGAAGAACCAGACACAGGCATGTCTTCTAGATAAGACATGACACTGTCCAAAAAGCCACAGACTTCAAGGGAGTTGTAAGAGGAACCCTTTGCAACAGATGATGTGCATTCCAAATCTGCCACCTCTGACCTATACATGGTCACAATCTGGGACAATACCTCTTTGGTGCAGGGCACCATGTTGGAATCACAGAGAGACAGTAATGGTTGAGAGTTCTCACTTTGGCATTTACGGAGAGAACCAAGTCCTGTTGAGTTGACCACTTGCAGTATTGCCTCACTCTTACTGGTTTCAGGTTGCTCTGGTGTTTTCTCTCCTACAGAGTCAGTTGAATCACATCCATCAGATAAAGAAGATGAACTACGTTCTGATATAGGGGATTCACTCCTACATGGGGAAGGCAAGCTCAGGATTGAAACAGGCAGATCACTGGAGTCAGTATGCTCCAGAAGCACAGCACTGGAGTCAGCTTTTTCCATAAGTTCTTCCCCTTGGACTGGAGCTCCACCCATTCTGAGGAACAATGTCTCCAGCTTTGCCTGAAGTCTCTCGCAGAGTCTACGAGCTGCATGGAAGGGTTTCCGCTTTGTCGTACAGTGTCCCACTTGGGTATCTCTCTGGGTGCTTGTTGGCTGATCTAATTCAGCATACTGCACAATGTCCTTGACATCTTCAACAAAGTTATCAATTATTTGTGATGCCTCAGATTCTACTTTGGTCTGTATGAGCTCAGTGGCCGCAGAATCAAGGATCCTGTCAGATGGGCTAGATGCATTCATCAAGATTGGAGTGGTACTAAACGAATGAGAAGGTTGAACCATACCAGAGATATCGCTCATTAACCTTCTCACAAGAATTTCACTCACAGCCTTTGAGGCTTTGGTCTTGAACTTCACACTAAACAGAGTGCCAAGATTTTGCATCATTGCTTTGCAAGATGTACATATTATGTTCAGCTCCTCTGGAACAGGAGAGTCTTCAACATCCAGGTGCTCCACTACAAGGTCACTGCCAGATGCCAACATTTTAACTTTCACAGCCACTTCTCGAAAAACCTTAGCCAATTCCGGATCTTCTTTTTCCAATTCACCCACCATCTCTGCGATAACAGTCATCACTTCTTCTGTTGCAGGTGGAATGCATGACTCTAATACAGAGGTAGAGCTCTGGTCCTCTGGGGTGGTGTGATCATCAAAACATTTCTGGACCATGTTGACCATTTGTTCAGCGGCCTGGGTACCAGAAGAAATAGGGGAGGACCGCCCTGAAATGGCTCTGCTGATGGTCGCAGAGAGGGCAGAGTTAAGCTGTTCGACCACCACCTTGATAAGACCAACAGTCAGCTCAGGTGGGCAAGAGGACAGGATATTATGATCAGACAGTTGCTCCTGGACACTTTTGATGATTCTGTCCTCTGTCATTCCCAGGAGGACTTTCACTGAGGTCTGGGAACTTTAAAACGAACAAGCAAAGCATGATAATTCCTGTCTTAACTTGGCAAATCGGTCAAGCGTTGTAATTTTAGTATTCTAAATATCTACATGTCCTTTTGATCGCTTTACATGCTCATTCATTTGAATATGCTCAAAGGCTGATACATTACATTTTGTACTACATCAGATAGAGTAAATTGCATTGGCTAACACTGGGATAGATGATCTCGGTGAAATCCATACATGAAAACCTTGAGGGGAACATACCTCTTAGAAGAGGGTGTTAAGGACCTGAGATGTTGAGCCCCTGTGCCGCCCTTATACATTTTCTTCGCCAGATATCTAACTTCCTGGATGAGCTCCAGTCTTTCCTGATCAAAGGCAGCAAAGGATCTTGCACTGCCACCCCTCTTGGGTGAGTCAGTGTCGTCGTCAGCAAAGTCCTTTACCCCAAGTACGCGGGCCAGGGCTGGCAGCAGGATCTGCAGGGTGGTCTGTGCGATGAAGGTTACAATTGTCTTGCACAATTTGGCAAGCTGTTCCTTCGTCATCTGTTTTGAACAAACAGAACAAAAACAGTCTTTTCAATGGAACTGTGATGTAAAGTATTCTAGATCGAACAGAATGCATTTGATCAACATTGTTATTCTTGTCTGTGACTGAATTCAAAGTTTGATGAAGTCTGACAGAGAACATGAATAACAGAATATGACTTGATGGCTAATCTCTGAATTCAACAGATCATTGACACATCAAAGGTCAAAGGCAGGTAGGGAAACTTACAGGGTTTTTTAGTCCTTTGTAGATCACTTGCCACTGCCTAGACAATTTAAAATAAGTGTTTTAGTTAGTGTTTAGTTCCCACTGCACAATATTTCATAAATGTTGAACATTACAAAAACAATTTTAACATACTCATCAGTAAGATTGCGCAGGAATGAGATGAGGATTGGGTAGGAGTATTCCATCTCATCCTTGTTGCCTGGGCCGAATGCAGCCTTAACAGATTTCTTCTCCAGGAGCTCAATTACAGATCCTCTATCCAGGTGTTTATTCCTGGAGACTAAAGATGTGATTGCCGTAGAGGAAGTAGAAACAAAATTAAAGAGAAATCAGACATTTTATCTCTTAATACTCTGATTTCATTGTTTAAGGGTTTTAGAATAGGCCTATTTTAATAAAGCTATCTATGTGACCTTTCTTACTGATTACAGTAGACTACAGTTTCATTGAAAATGGATAGCACAACCTGCACATCACAGACAGAATAGAGAAACAATGTAGTACTACAGAGGTAAATCTCTGACCTGCATCGTTGTCAGTGCCCAGCTTCCTTGACTTCTTGCCACTCCTCTTACTTTTTGCCTAGGATAGAACAGAACAGATTCCAGAGCTCAAATGATGGCAGACATGTAACACCAGGGCCCGTATACATAAAGTTCATCAGATAAGGTGTGGGCTCAACCTTGCCCAAATAATTGTATTCATTATGATCTCAAATGCAAAACTGATCCTAGATAAGCACTCCTACTCTGAGACAATTTATGAATAGGCTATGGGCCAGGTCAAAGCAGCTCTTAAAACACGTTTTGAAAACAGCTACTACGTATGTTGTTATCTGAGATATATAGATATCTATGGTATGGCTGCTATCAGGTACAGAGTGTAACCCAGTAGGCCTATTATGTGCTCTGTCACTACTGCTATCTTACCTTCCTTCCCTTCTTGGCCTCCTCTTTGGGTGTGGCCACCGGTTCTTCCTCAACAACTTCCTTTCCTTCCCTCTGAGGATCACCATCCTCCCTCTGTGCTACCTGAAGGACAGACATTCCAATAAGTAATAATATGTCAATGTCAGAGTAGATCTGTGCAGAGGACATCATAAATAGAGCTACAGCCATATCAGCGCTAAGCTGGTGACTTTATAAAGAATGGTACATTTGCTTTACAATATGTTATAGCTTTTTACAAGAAATATCCGCTTATATTGCTTTACCCTTTTTTACTTTCCCCCAATATTGCATGAAGTAATTTAGCTTACCCTTTCTTCATCCATTCAAGCTATTTTATATCTCAAAAAGCATGTCCTTGTCTGTGTTGGTTACATTCAAGTTGAGTTCAGGTCGAGAGTGAGGACAATATTGCAAGCAGGGACTGTAATTTAGGGCTACATGCTACGTCATGGAACGTTAGACCTTTATGACATCACAAATAGTATTTTTAGGAAGAGCGCGGGAAAGGTTACTTGCCCACTCAGTAGGACTAGCTAATATTGACAGAAATTTCCCCGTCAAACGTTTTCGATTGCCTACCCCTACGCCTTCCATCGAACATGGTCCTGCCTTTGCAATATTGTCTCTCTTGTGGATTTACTTACGTATGACATGTAGGCTTACTGTGTCGGATCAAGTTGATTGATCTGTCCTAGTCAGCCTTAGGTTGAACCCAAAATCTTCTGGGAAATATTTGTTAATACTATTCATTTCAATATCGTTTTATTCTTTGATTTAGTCCCAATCCAATCCTATTGTTGGCTGCCAATCCCCACCAAATATGTCATTGTAGGACATACTGTAGCGGGAGAAAGTGAGAGCTGCAACGCGGACGCGTTCGGTGGCTCCTTCAGTGCAGAGGCAAGCGCGTATGCCAGTGCCACTAAAGCCCGGGCTTGTGAGGCAGTAGTCTACAACGCTGACAGGCAACACCTTGTCATTTTATTAACTCACTAGAATTACATTGTCTTCTTCATTCATTTCGATTGCACTTCCTTTCGTGGTGAAATTAGTTTTGATTACTATTAACTTTAATCTACAGAGTTTAAGTGTTTATGTTGCCCACGTCATCATGTGATGCTGTGAGCAAACAATTTATGCCCAGCCTTCCTAGATAGGCCTGGGCTGCATAACACTATGAATCTGGGAAAACATAACACTTAAAAAAAAGTTTTACAGTGCAAAAATAGCGTAGGCCTACTTGTGTACTATTCAAATCCACACTAAAGCCACACCTCTTCACACAGACGTACCCAGATTCTGTTGTTTTAGCTTTAACCTCTGTTAAATTCACTTCCCTGGTTAATCTGTCATCAGGTTTCGTGTTCTCCATGGTTAATCTGTCTCTATGTTTAGTGCACTTTAATATAGCCTGTTTACTTATTTGAATGTTTGATTATATTGCTTTTTATCCTGCAGATTTTGTTGTGGATTTAAATTGACTTTGGGTGTCTTGAAAATCACTTAAAATAGCACTGTTGGGGATCACGTGACCCTTGGACGAGATGGCCGCATGAACTAAGAGCTCCGCACAAGTAGTTTCCAATTCCTAATCTTACCTCCACTCCAAGTTCAAACTCATTTAGCTTTAGTAAGAAAAAGTCATGGCGGCGACACTACAGGTGACATTTTTACCCGGACTCGAGTATTAGCGACGGAAAAAGCCTCCAAGAAGAAGCTAGCTTCAGAAAAAACTAGCGCCATTAGCCAGGAGCAAGAGAACCCGCTCCCCCACGAGGCACAACGAATGCCAACCTCGCACTCTGTCGAAGACATCCTTTCTGAGTTGAGATCCCAACGTACAGAACTAAACACTAAATTAGATGCCATTAACTCTCAGCTCAGTGCGATAGGGGGCAAGGTGACAATCCTGGAAAACGCTTTGCCTGACATCAACAACAAGATAACCATAAACGCGGGGCGCCTGGACGAGGCAGAAGGGCGAATCCTATCCATGGAAAACTTATTGACAGATGCCATGGAAACAATAGCATATGCTAAAAAGAAAATCGAGCATCTGGAAGAGAAAACAGGGGGCGAAGGAATAATTGTGTTCTATTCAATCTGGGCGAAAAAGAAGAGGGAAATAACCACCGCGCCCAATCACCATACGTTTCCTGAGATTCACCGACAAGGAACGAGTCCTACAGGCGGCGAAAAACAACACCATCACAGTGGGAAACGCCAAACTCGCTTTACACCAGGACCTGTCAGCTGGAATACGCCGAAAGCGCCGAGAATTTGACGAAGTGAAGAAATACTCCATTGACCGAGGCATCTTCAGGGGATTCAAATACCCAAACGAGCTCAGGATTCTTCACCAAGGAGCCTTGCGACACTTCAAAACTCCCGAAGAGGCAAAACGTTTTTTGAAAGACAATCCTGGCCAATGAGAAACAGACCAATGACTAAATGCGATTAATGCCATTACTAAAGGAGGTAAGACGACATATACAGTGCCTTGCGAAAGTATTCGGCCCCCTTGAACTTTGCGACCTTTTGCCACATTTCAGGCATCAAACATAAAGATATAAAACTGTATTTTTTTGTGAAGAATCAACAACAAGTGGGACACAATCATGAAGTGGAACGACATTTATTGGATATTTCAAACTTTTTTAACAAATCAAAAACTGAAAAATTGGGCGTGCAAAATTATTCAGCCCCCTTAAGTTAATACTTTGTAGCGTCACCTTTTGCTGCGATTACATTTGCTGCGATTATCAGTTTTGCACATCGAGAGACTGACATTTTTTCCCATTCCTCCTTGCAAAACAGCTCGAGCTCAGTGAGGTTGGATGGAGAGCATTTGTGAACAGCAGTTTTCAGTTCTTTCCACAGATTCTCGATTGGATTCAGGTCTGGACTTTGACTTGGCCATTCTAACACCTGGATATGTTTATTTTTGAACCATTCCATTGTAGATTTTGCTTTATGTTTTGGATCATTGTCTTGTTGGAAGACAAATCTCCATCCCAGTCTCAGGTCTTTTGCAGACTCCATCAGGTTTTCTTCCAGAATGGTCCTGTATTTGGCTCCATCCATCTTCCCATCAATTTTAACCATCTTCCCTGTCCCTGCTGAAGAAAAGCAGGCCCAAACCATGATGCTGCCACCACCATGTTTGACAGTGGAGATGGTGTGTTCAGGGTGATGAGCTGTGTTGCTTTTACGCCAAACATAACGTTTTGCATTGTTGCCAAAAAGTTCAATTTTGGTTTCATCTGACCAGAGCACCTTCTTCCACATGTTTGGTGTGTCTCCCAGGTAGCTTGTGGCAAACTTTAAATTACACTTTTTATGGATATCTTTAAGAAATGGCTTTCTTCTTGCCACTCTTCCATAAAGGCCAGATTTGTGCAAATTACGACTGATTGTTGTCCTATGGACAGAGTCTCCCACCTCAGCTGTAGATCTCTGCAGTTCATCCAGAGTGATCATGGGCCTCTTGGCTGCATCTCTGATCAGTCTTCTCCTTGTATGAGCTGAAAGTTTAGAGGGACGGCCAGGTCTTGGTAGATTTGCAGTGGTCTGATACTCCTTCCATTTCAATATTATCGCTTGCACAGTGCTCCTTGGGATGTTTAAAGCTTGGGAAATCTTGTTGTATCCAAATCCGGCTTTAAACTTCTTCACAACAGTATCTCGGACCTGCCTGGTGTGTTCCTTGTTCTTCATGATGCTCTCTGCGCTTTTAACGGACCTCTGAGACTATCACAGTGCAGGTGCATTTATACGGAGACTTGATTACACACAGGTGGATTGTATTTATCATCATTAGTCATTTAGGTCAACATTGGATCATTCAGAGATCCTCACTGAACTTCTGGAGAGAGTTTGCTGCACTGAAAGTAAAGGGGCTGAATTATTTTGCACGCCCAATTTTTCAGTTTTTGATTTGTTAAAAAAGTTTGAAATATCCAATAAATGTCGTTCCACTTCATGATTGTGTCCCACTTGTTGTTGATTCTTCACAAAAAAATACTTTTATTTTTCTCCCCTCTTTTACTGTGGTCTGGACGAGGGCAACTATGTTATTTACTCAATGCGGGGTGGAGAGGATGAGGCATTTCTTTGGTGGGGAGAGGGAGACGTTGTGCGTTGCTAACTGTTCCCGGTTTTTGTTTTATTCGGAACATAGAATTGAGACTGAGCGGGGGGGTAACAGATCCAACGGGATGTGTCGAGTTGTTTGGGAACTCGGCTGGGGTGTCCAGAGATTATTATTTTATGTACACCATTTATTTTCCTTTTATGTGAAAGCAGCTGTAATTACTATCCATTTTTACCCAGCGATGACTTGCACTAAAGTTCGATTACTGCTCGATGACGATGACTAGTACCTTGAATCTATTGACATGGAACTGCCATGGTCTAGGGCAGGGGTGTCAAACTCAAATACCCAGTGGGCCAAAATGTAAAACCTGAACAAAGTCACGGGCCAACATTGAACAAATTAACCTTTTAATATGGACCCAAACAAGTTTTGCTTTAACATTGAATATGGAACAAGCATCGCTTATTACCATACAATATATAATTTAATAGTGGAGACATGCAAAATCGAATTTCAAATGAAAAAACACATCAATGGCATTCATTTATTAAATAAATCAAATTTAAATAAAAATTGTATGCCTCTTTTCTATTTGCAGCCTTCTGATTTAAATACCAAAATAAACTTTTTCCACTGGCTAATAATTTTACAAATAAAATGATAATAAATCAATCAACCATTCAAGCCCATGCCTTGTAGCAAGAAAAAGTGCATAAAGAAAACGTTAATTATTGCACACTGGTCTAATCTGATGTGCCCAAGCCAGATACCTGGCATCTCTTCTTGGATGCTAGTTCATCAATGTCTGGGCTCAAGCTCTGAGCTGAAGAAATCCTCAGTATCGAGCGAAGATGTTCATCAGTCAGACGTCTCCTGTGAGTTGTTTTGGTCATCTTCATCGAGGAGAAAAGTTGCTCGCATAGATAAGTGCTGCCGAACATGGAGAGCATCTGAGCAGCTTGGGTGCGGAGCTGAGGCATTGTGTCAGGGATGAACCGTGGAAACTGTGCGGCGCCCACAGCATCATACTTTGACTTCAGCGTGTCGTTGCACTGGAGTTCAATCAGCTCCATTTGGATGTTGGTTGGTGCATTTTCCACATCAACTGCGAAGGGATTACTAAGCAGTTCAAACTTGCATTTCTGGGCATCGAAGTCGGCAAATCGCCGGCTAAACTCAGCGGCGAGAACACTGAGTTTTTCAGCAAACTGTGCGCATGGGAACACGGCGGTAGAGATCTGCGCTTTTATGGATTGGCAGCAGGGAAAATGGCAAGGGTTTCCTTGCAGCATCTGATTCTCCCACAGGCACAGTTTAGTTTTGAAGGCCCTCACTGCAGCGTACATGTCTGTGATGATGCGCCCCCGCCCCTGAAGCTGCAGGTTCAGCGCATCGAGATGGCTCGAGATGTCACAGAGAAAGACCAGCTCACACAGGAACTTTTGCTCCCGGAGCTCTGCTGTATCCTTCCCTTTGGTTTCCAGGAATTGACATATTTCCTCACGCAGCTCGAAACATCTGTTCAGTACTTTTCCTGTGCTTAGCCATCTCACCTCTGTGTGATACGGCACGTCTGCGTATTCCGAACCACACTCCTCCAGAAAAGATTTAAACTGGTGGTGATTTAGACCTTTGGCTCTTATAAAGTTAACTACCTGTGTTACTGTGGTCATAACATGTTCCATCTTTAGGGCTTTGGCACACAGTGCTTCCTGATGTATGATGCAGTGGTAAACAGTTAGCTCACCTGCACAGTTCTCTTCCCGCATCTTCTCCCGAACCATGCCCACCAGTCCACTCTTTTTACCGCACATCGCTGGCGCACCATCTGTCGTTAATCCAACGAGTTTATCCCACGGCAGCTTTATTTCAGTTACACATTTGGAAACCTCCTCAAAGATTTCCTTTCCTGTGGTTGTGCCATGCATTGATTTGAATCCTAATAGCTCCTCCGTAACACACAGATTTGAGTCCACTCCACGGATGAAGACTGACTGCTGAGCAGTATCAGATGCGTCGCAGCTCTCATCCACAGCGAGGGAGAACGCAACAAAATCTTTTCCCTTTTCCATCAGCTGGTCATACAGATTGGTGGCAAGATCACATGTGCGATCAGCTACTGTGTTCCTGCTCAGGCTCACGTTTGAAAATGCTTGTTTTTTCTCTGGGCATACGAGGTCACAAACCTTCATCATGCACTTTTTCATGAACTCTCCCTCATTAAAGGGCCGGGCTGATTTTGCGATCTCTGCTGCCACTATATAACTAGCCTTTACAGGAGCCTCGCTTTGTGATGTGGCTTTTTTAAACATATTATGTTGTGAAACCAAACTTCTTTTCATCTCCTCTACTTTCTGGCTCCTTTGAGTCATGTCCAGGTCCTTATATTTGTCATGGTGTTTCGTTTCATAGTGTCGTCTAATGTTGTACTCCTTACTTACAGCCACGTTGACTCCACAAACAAGACAAACAGGTTTGTCTTTTACATATGTAAACAGATATTCTGCCTCCCACTTGTCCAGAAAGCTCCTGTTTTCTGCCTTTCTTTTCGCCATTTTTGGGAAGGGTTAGCTCGCTGACAGTTGTAGCGTCTATGTTGCTATGACTACTGTCACAGAGGAGAGAGCGTTTCTGGGTCCTGTCCTGATTGGCGCGCGAAAACAGCAGAGCATTATGGGATTCGTAGTATTAGTGGTGAATGCGCTGTATAATACCGGCGGGCCAGCTCTAGTAGTAATTTGGTATTGTCTCGCGGGCCAAATATAATTACCCCGCGGGCCAAATTTGGCCCACGGGCCAGAGTTTGACACCCATGGTCTAACCAGACACCTAGATATTTGTAGTTGTCCACATATTCTAAGTCAGAGCTGTTCAGAGGAGTGATGCTAAAACAAACTTAGGGAAGAGGCTTCTGATGTTAACATGCATGAAACCAAGGATTTTACAATTACAGAAGTCAACAAATGAGAGCATCTGGGGAATAGGTGTAGTGCTGGGGGCTACAGGGCCTGGGTTAACCTCTACATCACCAGAAGAACAGAGGAGGAGTAGGATAAGTGTACAGCTAAAGGCTATAAGAACTTGTCGTCTAGTGCGTTGGAAACAGAGAATAAAAGGAGCAGATTTCTGGGCATGGTAGAATAGGTTCAGGGTATAATGTACAGACAAGGGTATGGTAGAATGTGAGTACAGTGGAGGTCAACCTAGGTGTGACGATGTGACGATGAGAGCGGTTGTGTCTCTGGAGGCACCAGTTAAGCCAGGTGAGGCCTCCGCATGTGTGGGGGGGTGAGACAAAAGAGCTATCTAAGGCATGTTGAGCGGAACTGGGGGCTCTACAGTGAAATAAAACAATAATAACTAGACAAAACAGCAGTAGACAAGGCATATTGACATTAGGGAGAGGCATGTGTAGCCGAGTGATCATAAGGTCCAATGAGCAGCGATAGATTAGTCAGGAAGCTGTTCGGTAGTCGCTACTATGCTAGGCGAGTGGGAGACACGGCGTTCAGAAAGCTAGCGGGCCGAGGTTAGTAGATGGGTCTTCGGCGACATCGCAACGGAGAATCCTGTTAAAACCATATTGGACGATTACGTGGCAGACCAGTCTTGATGGATCGCAGGGCTCCGTGTCGGCCATAAAGGGTCCAGGCCAATTGGCAAAAGAGGTATTGTAGCTCAAGAATTAGCTGGTATACGTCTTCGGCTAGTCGGGAGATGGGCCTAGCTCGAGGCTAGCTCAAGGCTAACTGGTGCTTGCTTTGGAACAGAGGCGTTAGCCAGCAATAGCCACTCGGTTGCAGCTAGCTAGCTAGCTGTGATGATCCAGTGTAATGGTCCAGAGCTGGCGCCAGGAATCCGGTGATGTTGTAGAGAAAAGCAGTCTGATATGCTCTGGGTTGATATCACGCTGTGCAGACTGGCAGATATTGACCGAGCTAACGCTGGCTGGTGTCCGATCTAACGGTGAAGACCGCTAGCAGTGGCTAACTGACTACTAGCTTGTAGCTAGTTAGCTGGCTAGCTTCTGATCGGGGTTCCAGTTATAAAGTATAAAAATAGCAGATCCGTACCACCTTGGGTGAAGCGGGTTGCAGGAAAGTATATTTAGTTCAGAGATGAAAAGTGAGATTAAAATATATATGAAAAAAACGACTATTTACACGGGACAAGACAAGACAAACACACGTCTGACTGCTACACTATCTTGGGTCCTATCTTAATTGAGGTGCCACCAACCTCCTGTGACATACAGGTCATGTAGACGTAGTGTCACATTGTGGACACTTGACACTGACATGTCAAGTGTCAGTTTGCGTGTACGTTTATTATGAAAGATCTCACCATGAATGCCTTAAAAACATCTATATGACTTCTATGTGTACATCAGTGTTTTGTATGAGACCACCTAAAGCGAGTAAGATTCCAGGCCAAGACCGGAGCAAATCGAGTCAGAGTCAAGACAAAGACCAGAGGGGTGCGAGACTGAGTCATGACTAAGACCAGGAAGGGGACAAGGGGTCTCCGGGAGGGGACAAGGGGTCCGATACCGAGTCAAGACCTTCACAAGAAAAATATGAGTCCATTTCAAGACCATGATTATAATTTTGTCAAATCGCCAACGTAATAAGAGTGAAAAATGTCCAGTATTTCTGTATTCATATTTCAGAAGAACATATGGATTCTTTAGACATTGAGACGGGTGAATTTTTTTTATGCTGAGGTCAAATAGAGCCATTCCAGAAATTATTACTTACCCAAACACAGTGGGGAACAATGAGGACCTTCTACGCCTTCAAATCAAATCAAATTGTATATGTCACATGCGCCGTATACAACAGGTGTGGACCTTACCGTGAAATGCTTACTTACAAGCCCTTAACCAACAATGCAGTTCAAGAAATGGAGTTAATCAAATATTTACTAAATAAACTAAAGTTAAAAAAATCGAATCAATCACAAGTTAGCACAAGAAATTTACATAACAATAATGAAGCTACTGTATATACAGGGGGTACCGGGTCTATATGCGGGGGTAAAGGTAAATCAATCAATCAAATGTATTTATAAAGCCTTTCTTACATCAGCTGATGTCACAAAGTGCTGTACAGAAACCCAGCCTAAAACCCCAAACAGCAAGCAATGCAGGTGTAGAAGCACGGTGGCTAGGAAAACCCCCCTAGAAAGGCTAGAACCTAGGAAGAGACCTAACCTTAATTGAGGTCATTTGTAAAGTGACTAGGCATAGATAATAAACAGCGAGTAGCAGCAGTGTAAAAGCCATTTCATTAGTTTAGTTGTTCAGCAGTTTTATGGCTTGGGGGTAGATGCTGTTAAGGAGTCTTTTGGTCCTAGACTTGGCGCTCCGGTACCTCTTGCCGTGAGGTAATAGAGAGAACAGTCTATGACTTGGGTGACTGGAGTCTTTGACAATTTTTTGGGCCTTTCTCTGACATCGCCTAGTATATAGGCCCTGGATGTCAGGAAGCTTGGCCCTAGTGATGTACTGGGCTGTACGCAATACCCTTTGTAGCGGCTTCCGGTTAGATGCTGAGCAGTTACCATGCCAGGCGGTTATGCAACCAGTCAGGATGATCTCGATGGTGCAGCTGTAGAACTTTTTGAGGATCTGGGGACCCATGCCAAATCTTTTCAGTCTCCTGAGGGGAAAATGTGTTGTCGTGCCCTCTTTACAACTGTCTTGGTGTGTTTGGACCGTGATAGTTTGTTGGTGATGTGTGACACCAAGTAACTTGAAACTCCCGACTCGCTCCACTTCAGTCCCGTCGATGATAATGAGGGCCTGTTTGGCTCTCCTTTTCCTATAGTCCACGATCAGCTCCATTGTCTTGCACACATTGAGAGAGAGATTGTTTTCCTCTTTTCCAAAATGACCTGCCCAGCGAAAGAGAGGCACCCGGTTTGAAAAGTCCTATGATTTCCTTTGTTTTTTATTAGTTTTCCAGTATGTTTTTCAGATTTTCACTCTCAAAATCATAAAAATGTGATGTTCTAAGTCCACCATTTTCGAGGTCTGAGGAATATTTTTGTACTAATAATGTATATGTTTTTGGTTTTGCTCAATCTGATTGGGTGGGCCTGGCAGGGACCGGCTCGCCAGTGGTTGGGCATGTGTCCACCCAGGCCCACTCATACCTATGCCCCTGAGGCAAACAGAATAGTAGGTCATTATTAAACATAGTAGGTAATTGTTCATTAAATATCAGTCATCACATTAATGAAAGTCACGTCACGACACTATATACTATGAGTTCATTTTAGTATACTGTAAACTAACGGTATCATTTCAGTTGAGCGTACTAGAGCTTCACCTGTCTGCCGGAAGTTGATGCTGTTGCTATGCAACAAATGACTAGATAAACATTTTACGATTTGGGGTGTGTTAGTAAATTCAATCTGGAGTGCCAGAGCGTGCTCTGGGCATGAATCAATCCAAAACATTGTCAAATTGTCCGTTTGTAAATTCAGAGCTTTTTGCTCTCGGAGCATTCAGAGCACACACTGGAGTAGGGTTGTTCCAAGCGTTCAACGGCAGTCAAGCACCCAAGCTAACTGACTAATGTTGGCTAGCTACTTCCAGACACAAGTGAGAGAACACCTCACTTTGACCATTTTACTCGCCCTAGCAGAGCTGGTTCGGTGACTGTAACTGTGTTGTTGGCAACAATTTGATTCACATTTTTTGCCAACGTTTACTGACACCGACCATATTCAACGGGTGTTGAGCGTTTGTAAATTCATGAGTTATTCTGCACGAGAATGCTCTGAAATCAGAATAGATAGCCATTGAATCGCACGACTATACCACTAAGCTAAGAATTATGTAAATAATCAAGTCTATAAACATAGGGTAGTTAGTTAGATAGCAGATAGTTAATATACTGCCTGGCAAGTTTGATGTATTAGTAGCCAACTAACATTACAGTAGGTAACTAGCTAACATACTGCTGTAATGGATAGCGTTAGCTAACAAATTGTCAGTCAACATAACGTGCAACGTAAAAGGCATTACTTATTACATTTTTCAACATTTTATTAACATTTGTTTGTTTTATCAAAATTAGTTAAAGCAATACATTTGTATACACTCTCATCGGACTACGGCAACATGTTTCCCGCCATTTTCTTCAAATCTGAAAAAGGATGAAGCCACGCCTGTTTTCTGAAGAATTGCATTATGGGCCCTAAAACCATGGAAATAGTGTCCACTGCATGTAGACTTTGTATTTTGGCGAATTTATTACGTACTTTTGGCATGTTAACTATATCCATACTATGACCAATAGTGATACTATATACTCAATTCATGTCACAAATAGTACGATTACTGCGGTTAGAATGAGTATTCGAACACAACTTAGGTCTCTAGTGCCGCCTTCAAAACAACTGGGAGCTCGGAACTCTGCAATCTCTGACTTCCGGCTTCAATAAGTTCAAGACAACTGAGAACTCTGAAAAAAATGAATTCTGACTGGTAAAAATAGTTTTCAACAGTCATCCAACTCGGAATTCCAATTCGAAAAAACTCTGGCATCTTTCTCCAAATATCCTACCTGAAACTCACTGATGTCATGATTTGACCTTCTTTTTGCCCCAGAGTTCCCAGTTTACCACACATTTACCTGTTTAACCAACACAATCACTGTCACCATGTCTTATGGTCAGTGGCGATTTTAGCATGTATATCTTGGTGGGGGAAAAATAACTTCTGGGATGCATACCAGCAAAGCCACAACACAAAACTAAACAATACATTAATTGCACTATAACTGTGACAAACAATGCCCACAAACTGTTAGAGCCTACATAAAGCTGTCCCAACAGTAGTCCCTCTTGGGACTTACCACTGCTACACCTTGCTATCACTGGAGCCTTGTCTGGCAGCGAAACAGTTCATTCAGCCTCATTTACTGCCTTTTAAAAAAACATAGCTGATATGGCTGACTTGCTTAAACAAATGTGGTTTCTACTGACAATTGAGATTTTCAAACTATGGCATAAGGAGACGACAAGCGGATAAGAGGCAATACATCATTTCGATTAAGACATTAATGAGCAAGTTAGGACGGACGTCGTCAATATAACTATGTGTTCAACACTTTTGAAATGTACAGCGACAGAATTCAGAACATAGGCCGTTCTTACACTGTTTTCCCTGTACACTATGTCAGAACCGTAGGATAAACAAAGGAGGCAAATAAGCAGACAATGAAAGCTCTTACAATATTTGATTATTACATTTTCTCAAAAACAGGTTTAAGGGTACATGTGCACCACCAAGTCAGAACAGTATACCTAATTATTAGGGTGAGGCACATGGGCTACTAACAGCTTACTACACAACATACACTTAGTATTACTTTCTTAGCTACAGTATACATATCTCCCTGGCATATTACATAAATTATGCAGCAGCATACAAGACATTTTTGGACTCACCTTGTTGTGCTGTGTTCACTTGAACAGGAAGGTGGCACGGTGGTCCTTCGTGAGCAAATTTTTCAACCAAAGTCTGGCACTCTCTGGATTTATAGTGCTTTCAGTGCAACTGGGAACTCTGGGGAAAAAAGGTTGAATCATGATGATGTCAGTGTTCTTCAAGTCATAGGTCTAGAAAGAGGCCAGAGTTCCCGATTCAAAATTCAGAGATGGATGAAAGTTCAAAACATATTTTCTCAGTCATAGCTCATTTTCCCGAGTTCCCAGTTGTCTTGAACTCACTGAAGTCAGATTTAACAGTTCCAAGTTAACAGTTGTTTTGAGCATGGCACAAATCATAATTTATTGACAGCATGGCCAATGTTGAATGTTAATAATTTTAAACTAGGAAAAGAGACCCTTAATCTTAGTGTTGGGACCACACAGACACTCCTCTGAATAGCAGGCTAATGATTGCTCTGCAATGCTTGCAGTTAGCCACAGATTCCTTCCAAACCACTCATTGTTGAATTTGCGATTTCCAACTTGTTGTGTAATGTTTATGTCCAATGGCCGATGAGCACCGATACGTTTTATCTATAATATAATAATTTATCTATAATTTATCTATAATTATTTATTTTCATATGACAAGGATTAAAAAGGATTTGCCAGTAGATTGTCGACGTGATTCATGAAGATGAGTGCTAGCTAATATTTTGAAAGTATGATGTTGGCAGTCCAATCAAAGCTACTGTAGATATAACGTCATTTGATGTCATTTAATCTGTGGCCAATGACCTTGAGCCTTCTTGGATGGGAACTTCTAATGTAACTCTATGGCAGCACCCAAGGGGCTTGAATTTTTGAGCTCTATCCTTAGACTTAACTTAATGCAATGCTGCAAAGCAAACGCAGCGTTTAATTGGAGACGTAGAGTTTAATTGGAAATGAATGTAATTCTGATGTACCAAAATGCAATGATGCTGTCATACCTGCATTTTGGTTCATACATTTCCAATGGATAGAACATGCTAGCAGAAGGTGATTGTTGAACTTTTGTTGAATACATATCCAGATGATGCTGCGTAACATTTTGTGCAATGACACTGTCGGTGTGTTCGAAGCTAACTGCCTCTGCAATGCAATACTGCAAGGCAAACACAGCGTTCTATTGGAATCCATTGAAAATGTATGAACCAAAATGCAGGTATGACAGCATCATTGCATTTTGGTACATCAGAATTACATTCATTTCCAATTAAACGCTACGTTTCCAATTAAACGCTGCGTTTGCTTTGCAGCATTGCATTGCAGAAGCAGTTAAGCTTTGAACACACCGAGAATGTTATTGCTCAAAATGTTACGCAGCGTCATCTGGATAGGTATTCAACAAAAACTCAACATTCACCTTCCTCTGCCATTTCTGTCAAGCCATCTACATATACAGTTTGACGCATACGTTGATAAATCCAACAAATGCACCACACCAAACGCACTGCAACTGCCTCTGCAACACAATGTTGCAAGGCAAAGGCAGTGTTTCATTAGAAATGAATGTAATTCTGGTGTAACAAAATGCAAAAACGATGTTGGTGTGTTCGAAGTGTTACAGCATGTTCTGTGTGGAGTTGGATTTATCGAGCATATGCTCAAACTGTATGCATAGACGGCTTGACAGAAATGGTAGCAGAAGGTGAATGTTGCACTTTTGTTGCACACATATCTATATGATGCTGCGTACTATTCTGCGCAATGACACTGTCGGTCTCAGCATGCATAGAAGTAGGCTACGTTGCCTGCTTGCAAGTGTGTGCTAAATGTGGGGATATTTCATAGTATTTCTGATGATCTTATCTCACCACCACCAATGAACCAATGGTTCAACTATCTAGAACTTAAGGATTCTTCTGCTGTTCCCATGGGAAAACCCTTTGATGAAGTCTTTTTGGTTCCAGGTAGAACTCCTGCGGTTACTATGTAGAATCCTTTAGGGTTCCATTACACAGAGGGTTCTACATGGAATTCAAAAGGGTTCTTACTGGAACCAAAAATACTTCTACCTGGAACCAAAAATGGTTATACCTGTAACTAAAAAGGGTTCTCCTTTGGTGAAAGCCAAAGAACCCTGTTGGAACCCCTTTTCAAGGTTTTTTACTAATGTGGAATTTTGGCTTCTAGAGTTCTCTTGCTGTTTAGGAGAATCAAGTGTTTTATGACACAAGTCAACATTATTTGGTATTTATTGTGAAAGCAAACCATAACCAATAAGATATTAAACACCAGATTGTGATTCCCCAGTTCTTGAATATTACTGGACCAGTGTTTGAGGCAAGATAAAATCCATGAAACATACAAATACAAATGCTAGGTACTACTGCCCACATCCGTTTTGCAACATTTCACACTAAAATCAACTAAAACGTACATATTTATTTTTAAGCTACATTCTTCTCATCATTGACATCAATTTTCATCAGCAATGACAAAAGGAAGACAAAAGAGAGCACACCACACAAATGTTCTACATTTCCATAGTTCAACAGATGAAAATCATTCATCAAGATGCTCCCAGAGATAGCAGGACATTCAGTATTCACTGAATGAAGTAGGATACCAATCCCCATTTACAATTTAATTAATAAATTATTCTATAGCACATTCAATTACATGATTAATTTAGACTATAGACTACTCCTGAATCTACCTTGTACAAATTATTTTGAATTTAAAAAAAAATGTGATTTAATCTTTATAAAACTAGGCAAGTCAGTTAAGAACAAATTATTATTTACAATAACGGCCTACCGGGGAACAGTGGGTTAACTGCTCAGGGATTTGATCCAGCTAGGCTACCTGCCGCCCATAATACCATAATCATTGAATGAAGTATCGTACCCATCCACATTTACAATATAATTTATCAATTAGATAAACAAGACTAGCACATACAATATTATTGTAAAATAGGCTACTCCTGTATCCACACTATAATAGGATAAGATTATGATTTCATTGGTCTTGTCAGGCATTATTTTAGGTCATCAATAGAAGTTGTATGTTGTACCTCGTTTCTATCCTTCAGGGGAAAGTAGTTATCTGAGGCAGACACTCTGGGGCAGCTATCTGGGGAAGACACTCTTGAAAATCCTGTCTGCCGCTTGTTGTGTGCAACAGATTCATTTCAATAATAACGTAAAAAATAAAATGCATAGGGCTAAAGCCGATAAATAAAAACTGTTGAACATATCCTGATGATAATTCTGGTTCTTTTAATCACATTCATCTCTCTGTTCCGCCTGTCTGCCTCCCTTTATATCTGTCTTGACTTGAGCTATTGTTAGTGAAGTTCAACATTGTATGATCACTGGGTCTAGCCAGAAGCTGTCGCTAGCGAACTTCCAACATTGCATCAACTAGCCTATTACAGCACCTCAGAGTTTCCTGGGCAAGTGAGCTCTGGACAGTCAGCCGTTTTTTTAGGAAATTTCCAATGGATATATGGGACCATCAAATCATGAAATTTTGCTCTTTCAGACGAGGCTTGTTGATTATCGAGGCCGGGAGTGTTGGAAGAATGTTTCAATTACTGAGGAATGGATATATTTGCAATGGATAAAAAAATACTTTGTTGACTTGTGTGAGGCAAAGATAAAATTACTGCTAGGTTATGCTTATTAGTAGTGTACGTGGTGAGTTAAGACAATCAAAAATCAAACATTGCCAAATGGGCACTTTCCTACATATGCATGCATTCTAGAGAGAGACGCACCATATCATCCTCACACACCCCTCCACTTTCTGGGAGAACTTGCACAATTGGTGGCTGACTAAATACTTTTTGCCCCACTGTAGATGTCCTAACCCACTTGCCAAAACTATAGTTTGTTCACAAGAAATTTGTGGAGTTGTTGAAAACGAGTTTTAATGACTCCAACCTAAGTGTATGTTAACTTCTGACTTCAACTGTATTTACGCCCAGGTGTCGTGATCTTTTCTGTTGGAATCCGGTCCGTCTGCTGGAGAGTCCATCCGAGTTCCTCTATCTCTTTCTGTTTCCCTGAAGATCAAAGTATTTTGTGGTTAGAATGGGTACTTCAGTGTACCATTCACAAATGTTCTCATGGAATAGAAGTTTTGTCAGTTGTCGGTATTCGGATCCTAGGTTTCCATAATTTCTAGCTGCGGACTAGTAATTAGTATCTAAGATTTTCCCTTATACTGTAGGGATTGATAGTCTCAGAGTTTAACAATTTCCCGCCGTGTAGCCAATGCTCCACCTGGTATGGTTAGGAAATCAATAACTATTCGCAATCACAGCTCACGCTGTGGGTATGCTTAGTCTTGGTACTCAAATGTGTGCCACCTCAGTTTACACCGAGGTATGCGTGGTCTGAAGAGGATTTCCTCAGGAGGGGGTTTTATTCGTAACAGTAGAAAAGGCCTGATCATGTCTGTGCTCACTGGGGCGGGCTAATGACTTAGTTAAACTTTAAAGGGAATTAAATTCTCTCACATTAAAGGTTTAACATCACATTACATGATTTCACAAATAGTTTCATCTTTACTCATTCATTTTATACAAGAATTAGATGCAAACACCATAACTGAGAAATGTACACATTCAGATTTATAGTTATGTGTGTTTCCTGTCCTCTCTGAGGTCACCAAATGAAACACACTCATCATAAACTTCCCTTAAGTGGCCACGGACCATTCCCACCTCCTCATAAGTGGACATTTTGTTTCATTTTCCCATAGTGGAAAAATGTTAGGAGTTCGGCCAAATGAAATCCTTTGTTCTCTCTGTGTCTTTCTCTCTGCATGACCAGGGGGAGAGAGTCTCCACCAGGAATTTACGACCTGAGATAACAGAACCTGGGTGTAGGAGAGAGTGAGAGAGGGGGAAGCCACGATCTATATCCAGAAAGGGCCACGTCATGATACTGTAAAGTAACAAAATGTGGAAAAAGTCAAGGGGTCTGAATACTTTCCGAAGGCACTGTATGAGTTATTGTGTTAGGTGTACGTATCCTGAATACAATTTATGTTTGGCTGTGTGGACTTGGAGACAGACAGCAAGATAACTATTGTGTTCTGTCAGCTTGTGTAACATTTTTATACTCAATGTTTAATAAAATATGTCACATTTTTGGACTACTGTGTGGCCCGCCTTCCATCCCATGCCCTATCCTAGAACCTGGTTGTGAGTGTGACACACACACACACACACACACACACACACACACACACACACACACACACACACACACACACACACACACACACACACACACACACACACACACACACACACACACACACACACACCCTCTCCCGGAATTGAGTCGATTCAGTAAAGGAAGTAAATCCAGTCCAAAAAGTCTCTGGGCTGATCGTAAAAAACACAGTCAGCTGTGTGATCGGAGTTTCCCTCAGAAACACTCATGTATTCTGTCTCGGGCTGTCTGACAGAGAAAACTGTCCCAAGTATGGCCCACTCTGCAGCAGGCCTACAGACCCCATCTGAGGATGAATGTCCCATCTGTAGGAGCACCCCAACGGACCCACATCACCCTGCTGCCTGTTCTCATGTGTGAGTCACCTCTTTTTATTGTCATATTCTCTGGTGTTATACTGCAGTGTGAAGCCTAATCTGTAACTTAATTTGTAGCCAGGTCTTTCTGTTCAAATTTAGTGAACGTAAAGTAGATTAAATTTCACACAGAAGCTCCTCTGTAGCTGTGAACTCCCAGAGATGATGGTTGGTTTATATCTCTAACCCCAAATAGGTCCAAATAGGTCAATCTTTCTAATGAAATGATTTCAGTATAAGGAACTCCCTCAAATACATGTTCTATTAGTTCTCTCCATTTCTATGAATAAAGACCATCAGCACAGTGCAAAGAACAGCCTCTGTGTACAAACTCAACATTATGTTTCTCCTTCACAGTGCTTTTCAATATCACTTGCGAAAAATTATAAACTACTGAGATGAGCTCAGATTATTTCTAAAAGAGACTAAATTTAGTTTAGGCATGTCAAATTGTCAAAGATGATATGCTATGATTTGTCCAATACCTTCATACTCTAAGTAATAAACAGATGATTTACTTCCACCACATATGCTGGTAAGTAACACAGGGGAATTTCCCCTCACATCACAAAAAATACCTGTCTCTAGCAAATACTATACTTATAGGGGAGAGTGGGGTAATTTTACATTTTTTTTTACATTCAGCATCACTCCGTCAAGGGAAATGTAGTATTCTTTCTACCAAAGAGATCTACATATATTTCAGGATATTGTGTATCCCTGGTAATAATCAGAATTCATATAAATATTACAGTTTTTAAAACATAGCTTCTGGTCTCTTGCCACAACTTACCTCGGGTACGGGGTAAATTGAGCCGCGGGACAGGATAAGTTAAGCCGCCTACAAATTTCTGTGCTGAATGAAACATTACCACTACCGTTTTAAAACCATGTCTATCTTTATTTCCCAAACACAATTTAACACAATCACAGTCACTTTTTACATAGGCCAGGCCCTGTTGTTACCTTTCATTTTGCCGGAAACAAGGGTGGCTCAACTTACCTCTTTGGCTCAATTTACCACTCTCACCACTATGTTAAACTCTGTTCTTAATGGCAATCAGAAGTAGACTATTAGAATGAGGATGAGAGTTCTTTAACTATTCCCTTCCATTCTTACGACTAGTGTAGTCTGGATTTATTACATAGCTGCAGTGTTAGTCAATAGCAGTTTCTCACAGAACAGGTTTGGTTCTTCCTGTAAGTGTTTACTTCATGACTGAAGAATGTGCCACTTTATCAATGGACAATAACCACAGCTGTGCATGTTGCTTATGCATTTCATTGAATGATGCACTGTAAAACTCAATCTTATGTTTTGTGTGTGTGTGTGTGTGTGTTCCAGGTTCTGTCGCCCATGTCTGACCCGTTCTCTAATGTGGTTACCCCACTGCCCTGTGTGCAGAGCTGAGGCGCAGGTTGATGACATCAGGCCTGTCAGAGTCAAGACAGGGACCATGGTCGTCAGGTTGGGTCAACCTCTACCTGGCTTGTCGGGACTTTCCACCCCAGCAACAAGATCTGTGGCAGGTGACGTCCAGAGGTGAATGACTGACTGGTCCAGATACAGCCAAACACACACAGCCAAACACAGAGTGTGCATGACATATTTTAGCATTAAATTCAGAGGTTTACAATTCATACATTGACAGTCTCAATAATGACCTTAAGGTTGACCAATTGAACACTTAATGTTTCTTTTTTAGCTATATCAAACTGCTGCAAATGGGCACTCAGACAGAAGGAAGGAGCCTGGCCAATCAGACCCCAGCTGTCACCACAGCCCCTCCCCTTCCCACTCCAAGACACCTCCACAGACCACTCTCTTCCTCCATCACTCCTCCTGCCCCAACCAATGATGTAGACCTATATATGTCTATGACTCGTAGACCCGCCCCAACACTCACCCCAACAGCTGGCACTACTGCACCTACCAGCCAACTTGCCACCCCACCTACCATCCGATCTGCCACCAAACCTACAATTACTCGTCCTGCCACAACCAATGTTTTATACATGACTATGGCTCAAACACCTGCCCCCACAGTCACTCCAACAGGTGCCACAACTACACCAGCACCTACAACCACAACTACCATACCTGCCATCACACTGACACCTACCATCACATCTAAACCCACCCCAACACCCCGCAACAGGGCTCTCTCCGCCCCAGGACGACAGCCTTTGGCCATCCCTCAGCGCACACCTTCCGCAGCGCAAAGACCCACCTCCATGCCCTCTACCTCTAACTCTGCTCGCCCAGTACTGGCTGCTCCTCCATCCCTCTCCTTCACGGATGATGGGTAAGTCAAAGTCACCATTGGTTTGTATGTTTCCATAAGTGTGCTTGTGTGGCGTTTAGAGTTATTTTGATTGTTGTACTGCATATTTGCTGCTCATTGTTGACTACTGCAGACTCATCATGAGAAATGAAACCTGATCATATGTCTCTTTTCAGTGACTTGTATGAAAACTTGCTGGGCTTGCAAGGCCAGTTAGTGAGGTAAGACTGTGCTGGTTAAGAGTGAATATTTACCCTTGTCTACAGTATTACATGTTTTATATTTTTCTCTTCAACGCTCACTCTGTCTCTATCTTTCTCTGTCTGTCTGTCTTTTCTCACTCTCTGTTTCTACCTGTCTGTCTGTCTGTCTGTCTGTCTGTCTGTCTGTCTTCCCTCCCTCTATCTCTCTCTGTCTGTACTCACTCACTCACTCACTCATTCTCTCTCTGTCTGTCTGTTCTCACTCTCTCTGTTTTTCTCTATCTGTCTGTCGGTTCTCCCTCTCTCTCTCTCTCTCTCTCTCTCTCAGTTCTGTGGTGAGGATGACGTTTGTCTGTCCGTTCTGCCAGGAGAGTTGCCTGGATGCGAGGGATCTGTGGATTCACTGCAATGGCAAGCATTACTATGACAACAGGCCCGTGGTCAGTGATATATTTGTAATGAATTACTATAAAGCTGTCAGTTGCGTCGTCAGTTGCTCTCAATCACTGGGTCTCAAATATGAGTTTATTTCATTTTATTTCAATTTTATTTAACCAAGATAATCCACTTCTTAACACTTGTCACTCACTCCAGGGATTCCTCGTCCATAGTCTCTACTCCTAGGAAGTTGTTGGCCAATTGGGATCAAACTTGGTTGCTCTGAGTGATTGTTGCTCTCTGGCATCCTCTAGGTGTGTCCAGTGTGCGTCTCTCTGCCTCATGGTAATCCACACCAAATTAGCAGGAACTTCATCATGCATCTGAACCTGAGACACTGCTACTATGCCGAGAAATACACGGTTGGCTACACACACACACACACACACACACACACACACACACACACACACACACACACACACACACACACACACACACACACACACACTAATAAGATGTTTCTTTGGTCCACAGAACACCCATCAAACCGACATGTTGAACTTGCAAGATGGCATTATTGAGTCTCTCCAGGATACCAACCTGAATCCCAGATGATCTTTATCGATATCAGCCGCAACATCAGTAATCTAGTCATTTAGCAACAACACACTCATCATGATTTGTATATTTTCATGCTAAAGCTGCTCACAGAATCGTTGGTAAAAATGGCAATGTTGTCGAACGTTGATTGTTGCAGCTGTTCTTTTCTTTCTTTTCAATGTATAAAATCATGCCCTGTTTACTGCATCTATCGAATGTATCAACTTTAATGGACATTTTCAATATCAGCTTTGATATACTTTTTCGTACAGTACCAATCAAAAGTTTGGACACACCTACTCATTCATGGGTTTTTCTTTATTTTTACTATTTTCTACATTGTAGAATAATAGTGAAGACATCAAAACTATGAAATAACACATATGGAATCATGTAGTAAGCAAAAAAGTGTTAAAGTAGCCACCCTTTGCCTTGATGACAGCTTTGCACACTCTTGGCATTCTCTCAACCAGCTTCACTTGGAATGCTTTTCCAACAGTGTTGAAGTATTTCCCACATCTGCTGAGCACTTATTGGCTACATTTCCTTCACTCTGCGGTCCAACTCATCCCAAACCATCTCAATTGGGTTGAGGTTGGGTGATTGTGGAGGCCAGGTCGTCTGATGCAGCACTCCATCACTCTCCTTCTTGGCAAAACAGCCCTTACACAACCTGGAGGTGTGTTGGGTCATTGTCCTGTTGAAAACAAATGATAGTCCCACTGAGCGCAAACCAGATGGGATGGCGTATCGCTGCAGAATGCTGTGATAGCCATGCTGGTTAAGTTTGCCTTGAATTCTAAATAAATCACTGACAGTGTCACCAGCAAAGCACCCCCACACCACTACTCCATGCTTCACGGTGGGAACCACACATGCAGAAATCATCCGTTCACCTACTTTTTTAAGACACAGCGGTTGGAACCAGAAATCTCAAATTTGGATAGATTTCTACCTTCTAATGTCCATTGCTCGTGTTTCTTGTCCCAAGCAAGTCTCTTCTTCTTATTGGTGTCCTTTAGTAGTGGTTTCATTGCAGCAATTCGACCACGAAGGCCTGATTCACACAGTCTCCTCTGAACAGTTGATGTAGCGAGGTGTCTGTTACTTGAGCTCTGTGAAGCATTTATTTGGGCTGCAATTTCTTGGGCTGGTAATTCTGATGAACTTTGAACTCTGGGTCTTACTTTCCTGTAGCGGTCCTCATGAGAGCCAGTTTCATCATAGCGCTTGATGGTTTTTCCAACTGCACAATTTTCCGGATGGACTGACCTTTATGTCTTAAAGAAATTATGGACTGTCATTTCTCTTTGCTTATTTGAGCTGTTCTTGCCATAATATGGACTTGGTATTTTACCTAAAAGGGCTATCTTCTGTATTCCACCCCTACCTTGTCACAACACAACTGATTGGCTCAAACGCATTAAGAAGGAAAGAAATTCCACAAATGAACTTTTAACAAGGCACACCTGTTAATTGAAATTCATTCCAGATGACCACGTCATGAAGCTGGTTGAGAGAATGCCAAGAGTGGCCTCCCGGGTGGCGCAGTGGTTAAGGGCGCTGTACTGCAGCGCCAGCTGTGCCATCAGAGTCCCTGGGTTCGCGCCCAGGCTCTGTCGTAACCGACCGGGAGGTCCGTGGGGTGACGCACAATTGGCCTAGCGTGGTTAGGGAGGGATTGGTTGGTAGGGATCTCCTTGTCTCATCGCGCACCAGCGACTCCTGTGGCGGGCCGGGCGCAGTGCACGCTAGCCAAGGTTGCCAGGTGCACGGTGTAGCCTCCGACACATTGGTGCAGCTGGCTGGGTTGGATGAGCGCTGTGTTAAGAAGCAGTACGGCTGGTTGGGTTGTGTATCGGAGGACACATGACATTCAGCCTTTGTCTCTCCCGAGCCCGTACGGGAATTCTAGCAATGAGACAAGATAGTAGCTACTACAACAATTGGATACCACGAAATTGGGGAGAAAAAGGGGTAAAAAAAAAAATAATTAAAAAAGAGAGAATGCCAAGAGTGTGCAAAGCTGTCAACAAGGCAAAGGGATTCTTAGAATCTCAAATCAATTTTTTCTTTGTTTAACACTTTTTTGCTTACTCCATGAGTTTTGATTATTATTATTCTACAATGTAGAAAA
The DNA here is from genome assembly GCF_057628025.1 of Oncorhynchus mykiss. Lineage (NCBI taxonomy): Eukaryota > Metazoa > Chordata > Actinopteri > Salmoniformes > Salmonidae > Oncorhynchus > Oncorhynchus mykiss. The sequence continues at coordinate 81,951,443 of NC_143026.1, forward strand.
CAGTTCAAATAAAGAAAAACTGGTACTGTATATTTAATATCCTTGTATATTCTTGACATAGAATAACTATAATAAAGAATATTGAAATCAAACCTATCGTGTGTCCTGGAGGATTATATTAGGCACTGATCCTTGAAGTCTACAAAACAACATTATGTATGTGTGTGTGTGTCTGTGTTTGTACGTGTGCATGCATGCACGTACATGTGTTCCTGTAACACTTACATAAGCTAATGGGGGACAATTAAACAATCAATAATAATAAATTTGACAGCAATTGAAGATATTTTATCTTAAACCATACATTTTACGCAATCTGCACAATCCTGCAAGCCTTGCAATTTGTTCAGCTTCTGTATAAAACCTAGCAAACACACACTCCACCCAGACTAAGGCTTGGACTGCTGCATATCGGTGGTCACAAACTGCACCCAGACTAAGGCTCGAATTGCTGCATATCGGTGGTCTTTGACCCCTTCTCTCTTCTTGTGCTTGTGATTACCGGCAGTCTTAGAGCCATGGCTTCTAAATGGATTGTTCTGGTCTTCAGTATGCTCTGGTGCTTGGTACGTTTCCTAGTCCATCACTAATGTAATTTCATGTAAAACACTATATTACCTAAATTACATTACATTGCTCTGACCAACTGTATTTTTGTGGTGCCTGATACAGTTACTGTATTTGTCATAATTTTGCTTTCTTTTTTTCTCAGTTTTGTGTGGTCACATTTCTAATCTTGTTACATTTTAGTGCAGACCTGTTGCATTGCTCTGTTTTCTCTTCCTTGTTTATCTGTTTTCTTGTTTATTGCCTGCTGTAGTCAGCATCATCCCGGCTCACAGGTGAAACAGGTGAGTGAAACCTCTTATTGTTGTTGTTCATAACTATGACTCATAGTGGTGGTAGAAATAATGTCAAGCAATTGTGTGCTGTGGTTGATTTAGACATTCTCTTACCTGCAGAGACTGATGTGGATGAGGGACACGGACACGACTGGGACATCTTTGACATCAATAAAGGTACATAAGAAAGTAACTTTATAACATGACTGTGTGTATAGATAGTATCTCTGTGTGCTGATTGTCTAACTCTAGTGTGTTCATTTGCAGAGGCAGGATTGGACCTGCTGGAGGGTGATATTGTAATAGATGAGGTGAGTTTGACAGCTCATCTTTTCCTTTACTTGAATAATGATATGGATTTCTCATAGCCTGCCAACAATATCTGGTCATCACTGATCACCATGAGGGTGTTGTGTCTGATTGCACTGATTGAGAGTGTGTGGTTCTCTCTGTTTAGACTGACAGCAGAAACACTATTCTTGGGGAGCAGTATCACTGGCCTCAGACTGTACCCTACTATCTGAAGGACAGCCTGGGTGAGAAATAGTACACTTCAATACTTCAAACATAGCTTTGGTAAAACACATTTAAATCAATCAGTGTGTCAAAATTCAACACAAAAATACATTTAAATCAGTGTGTCAAAATTCAACACAAAAATACATTTAAATCAGTGCAAAGAAATTCTATACAATTTTGAAATATATATTTCTCTGTGTGTGTGTGTGTGTGTGTGTGTGTGTGTGTGTGTGTGTGTGTGTGCGCGTGCGTAGACATAAATGCTAAGGGGGTGATTCTGAAGGCCTTCGAGCAGTACAGACTGAAGACCTGCATCAACTTTGTGCCATGGAAGGGAGAGAATAACTATATATCTGTGTTCAAAGGCACCGGGTGAGCGCACACGCATGCACACACACACACACACACGGACACCACAATGTCCGATACATTTTTGAACAATACATTTTTGAACAATTATAAATTATAATTCTATTCTTCCACTCTATTTTCCATATCTTTCTCTCTCTCTATCTCTAATAGAATTTCTATTTAAGGGCTTTATTGGCATGGGAAACATATATTTACATTGCCAAAGCAAGTGAAATAGATAAGAAACAAAAGTGAAATTAACAATAATAAATTAACAAACAAATGTCACAAAAGTTCCAAAAGAATAAAGACATTTCAAATATCATATTGTATATATACAGTGTTGTAACAATGTGCAAATAGTTCATGTACAAAAGGTAATATAAATAAACATATATGTTATATTTACAATGGTGTTTGTTCTTCACTGGTTGACCTTTTCTTGTGGCAACACGTCACAAATATTGGGATTGCACACTGTGGTATTTCACCCAGTAGATATGGGAGTTTATTTGTTTTCTAATTCTTTGTGGGTCTCTCTCCTTCTCTCTTTAGGTGCTACTCCTCAGTAGGTAACAGGCAGGTGGGGAAGCAGAAGTTGTCTATTGGTCGTAACTGTGACCGTCTGGCAACGGTTGAGCATGAGTTTCTGCATGCTCTGGGTTTCTGGCACGAGCAGTCCAGAGCTGACCGCGATGACTATGTCAACATCATGTGGGACCGCATCGAAGAAGGTAGCAATCAATCAATAAATCTGTATTAATAATATAAGATGACCGCCATGTTTTAGTTAATAGTATGTTAGAGATTATTTATATATAGCCTCACTGTCTGTAGTTGTCTATCAATCTGCTGGTGTGTCACCAACTAAATGTACTTTATACATATGCATTTCATTGACTGAACATTGCATTATTTCCCTTTTTAGGAAAAGAACATAACTTCCTGATCCACGGTGAGTCAGTGTCGAGTGCTCTGAACGTGCCCTATGACTACGGCTCTGTGATGCACTACAGTAAAACAGCCTTCAACATCGGGTCAGAGCCCTCCATCATTACTAAGATACCGAGCTTCATGGACGTGATTGGTCAACGCATGGAGTTCAGCGACAGTGACCTGCTGAAGCTCAACAGGCTCTACAACTGCAGTGAGTCCTCACCTGTCAATCAATATCAATCAAAAGTCCGATCAAAAATCAATCAATCAGCCAATAATGTACTGTAACTCAGGAGTTCATCAGACTGAACTTTAGTTAATGCTTTAACTTTATCAATATGTAATAAATATCTAGCTAATGAAGGTGATTACATAAGGATTGTCCAGCCAGGTAGTAGATTATCTACAGAAGAGTTACATAAAGCTGTTTTTATTGGTCTCTTGATTCTTACTTTCATAGACTAATGTGACCTTCCCTCTCTGTCACCCCATCTCCCTCTCTCCACAGCAACTTCCTCAACGTTCCTGGACTCATGCAGCTTTGAGAAGGAGAATATCTGTGGGATGATCCAGGGTCCTGTTGGGAAAGCTCAGTGGGAACACAGACACAGTGTGGCTGGGGGACCCAACACCGACTACACTAACATGGGCCAGTGTGATAGTAAGATATGCATACACGCATGCACAGACAGAAGCTTATGCATGCGCACACACTTTACTCTGATGCAAGGCCCAGAGACCATAGTCCTAGTGTAACATAACAATCATGCCACTATAATGGCACATCTACTTATCTGCTGTTCTCCTAAAGAGATAGAGAATGGCCAGGAAGGTCAATGCCCTCCAACGTGTTTCTTTGTTTGTCTTTTAAGATTCAGTGTAGGGACTTTGGTTGATTAGTTCTCAGAGGATCACAACATTGAATAACTCTGTAGCACCATAATGATAACATCTATTTGAGGTCGATATCATTAATATTCTAATTGGTTTTATAAAAGATTAAACATTTTCTCCCATTACAGAATATGCATATTTTTTGATCCATGATCAGTTTGTCTCACTCAAATGTTTTATTTCTGTTTCCAGGAAAAGGTTATTTCATGCACTTCAGTACTGTTAAGGGTAACCATGGGGACCAGGCCAACCTGGAGAGTCGTCTCTTCTACCCCAAGAGAGGTTCCCAGTGCTTGCAGTTCTACCTCCACAACAGCGGGGGTGCTGATGATCGACTGAACGTGTGGGTGCGGGAGTATGACGACGCCAACCCCAAAGGAAAACTGAGGCTCATCCAGAAAATCAATATCACAGGTTTGACATCACATCTCAGCTCATACAAAACAATGTTGTAGAACAGTATAGAGCAGGGGTATTCAAATCTTACACTATGAGGTCTGGAATACTGCTGGTTTTCTGTTCTTCCTGATAGTTAATTGCACCCACCTGGTGTACTAGGTCTAAATCAGTCCCTGATTACAAAGGGGAAGAATTGTAAAAAGCAGAGGAGCTGGCTTTGAGCTCCAGATTTGAATTTGAGGGGTATATGCTGACCACACCGCTCACGTTGCAAAATAAATGTACACATACATGTTATTCAATCATTGCACCCACACTGCTCATGCGCATCTGCGTAACCGGGCACTAAAATAGAACTTGGTTCTATTTGTGACGCTTGACGCGCTGCAAGTCCCATCTCTCCCATCTCCTCATTGGTTTTTAGGAGCATATACCCAGGTGCCATCTCATTTGTTTTTAGGAGAATATACCCAAGTGCCATCTCATTGGTTTTTAGGAGCCTATACTCACATTGGTGATTGAAAGATGAACTTGAGGTCCACACTCCAGTCCAATTGATGGTGGTAATGCACCTTAAAGTTGTTTGCTAATTCCCATATAAAGTTCAAAGAAGAAGAAGCCTGAAGGAGGAGAGATTATTAGAAACCAACTCGGTTTACCCATTTATCTGTGGATTAATTGTCAGAGTAGATCACCTTGTGCATTTCAGGTAAAATAACAACCCAATGTTTATATCCCAGGTCAAATTAGCTAACAGCAGCAAGCGAACTTGCTAAATTGCCATAAATGTTTGCTTATCAACCTGTACCCAAATTAATATAGTTGGTTCAGAGTTCATTTTGATATTTCACCTTGTGTGTCCTGATCGAGTCAGGTGTGGGGGGACAAAATCAACATGCGTGCGGTCTGCTCAGCATGTACGTTTATGGGGTTTGTGTGGATGTCTGTTTCCTTCGGTCCTACAGGTGGCATCAGAGACTCCTGGGAACTGTACCATGTGACCCTGGATGTGAAGATGAAATTCCGGGTTAAGTTTGAAGGCTTGAAGGGCACAGGGGCATCCACCGGAGGACTCTCATTGGATGACATCAACCTATCAGAGACAACCTGCCCGCAGCACATCTGGCGCATCCGTGACTTCGCCGGTCTCTTAGAAACCACACCGACAGGTGTGAACATCTACAGCCCACGCTTCCTGTCCCCCAGTGGCTACTCCTTCATGGTGAGTGTCACTATAGTAACAGAGTTGAGCCGTGAATTTTCTAATATCCCATAACTCTTTGCATAAATGTGGTAGAATTCAACAAAGGGACCAGCAATCCTAGCAATGACGCTGGTGCCATGAATTTGTTTATTTTGGGAAGCTGTCCTTCAGGGTGGCAGGTAGACTAGCAGTTAAGAGCGTTGGTACTAGTAACCGAAAGGTTGCTGGTTTGAATCCCTGAGTTGGCAAGTTGGAAAAATATACCGTTCTGTCGTTGAGCAAGGCAGTTAACTGCTCCCCGGGCGCCGATGACGTGAACATCGATAAAGGGTTAAATGCGGAAGACACATTTCAGTTGAATTAATTCAGTTGTACAACTGACTGGGTATCCCCCTTTCCCTTTCTGCATTTGAATACATCATTGTTGTCCTGGCCTGGTAATAATGAACTACCTAGGTGAGCGTGTACATCAATGGCCGTAGCAGCCCAGGTAGCATGGCCATCTACTTCCACCTAACCTCCGGCCCTAAAGATGACTCCCTCACCTGGCCCTGTCCATGGCATCAGGCCACCATGGCCCTGATGGACCAGAACCCGGACATCAGACAGAGAATGTCCAACCACCGCATGATCACCACCGACCCCAACAAGCTGTCCTCAGATGGTGAGAATGCGTACACAAAAAATGCTTACAGTATGCCAAATAATAGCATGCCATTGGCTCTCTGTCCTTCATAGAAGCTGCAAGGTCTTCCAATCTGAGACGAGCGTGAGGAGACTCAAATTAGACTAGAAACAGTTAGGGAGACAGGTGTGGGAGAACCTGAAGTCAAATTGTTTCTGTTGAAGATTTCCCTTCTCTCCCCCAGGCAATGATTTCTACTGGGACAATCCCCTTAAGGTGGGCAGTCTGGTAAACGGTTCTGATGGCAGCCAGTTCTACCGGGGGCCTGGTACCGGAACCAGCAGCTACCTCACCCACAGCAGGCTGAAGAGCAGGAACTTCATCAAAGGAGACGACGCCATCTTCCTCCTCGGTCTAGAGGGTAAGACATTACGTTCCCGTCGCTGGAGAAGGCTCTCAACCATACATTCCCAATCGTTCCTTAGCTCTAGTCCCAGGTCCGTTTGTGCCATCTTACAGTATAACAATGACTATAGCAGTTGGCAAGACAGAGAAACAGATCTGAGACCAGACTACCTTGACCTCTCACTCTGTTCTAAACCAGTGTTCTTAACCCCAACCTCTTCAGATGTGTCTGCACTGCTGGAGACCCAGCCCCTTCCTCATTCTGCTGTTCATCAGTCTGAGAAGAGTGCCGTAGTATCACCCAGCAGGGAGACCAACACGTCCACAGTGGTGATGGCTGTGTTCATGAGCTTGGCGGCGGTCATGTTTGTGGTTGCCATGGTAAGCGCGGTGTACACCAGGAGAGTGAGGAGACCGGAGAGTGACAGGGACGTGATCGTTGTGGAGAACATCTAGTACTGCGAGTGACAACCAACCTAAAATGGCTTCTTTACTTTTCCATTGGCAGATTGTTGAAAGTGCTACTGAAGAAACTAGAATATAGCCTAACAAACACTTGACTGCCTGAGGAGAATCAATAGATGGAAAATGTTAATTTATAGCTATCAATGCATTTTTTTTACAAACCAGAAGTGAGACTTGTTGTGGAATATCTTTACAGGAAAATCTGACAATGACCTTCCATCTCTTCATAAGAAACCGTGACCAACAATGGAAGATACAATGTATGTTATTGTAAGTGAAATTGATCCATTTTATGTAAAAAAAAACTAATAAAACAAACTAGTCTTGCTTCCAGTTTGCAGTTAAAACTACTACCATTCACTGGTTCCTGGATAAACTCCCAAACTTACAGAGGGCCTTTCAATAACTCCACATTTACATTTGAACAAACTCCAGACCACATTTCATGCTCAACCCATTTATTAGAGACAGTTCATGATGACCATGAATAGACCAGACAGGTTGGGACTGGCTCTTGTGATTGGCTGCCCCAGCTCTAAATTAGGAAGACCACGCCCTCTGACATCATGACCTGGTTGTCGGCCTGCATGCGCCCCAGCAGCTTCTCTACCTCCTGCTCGTCAAACTCAGGGTCGTCCTGACCGTGTGTGGTCTTATTGACCAGGGTCATGAGCTCCGTCACCGCTACAGACTGGGAACGTGTAGTCTGGAAGGCCTTCATCAGAGCAGCCTTAAACAGCTTCAGCCTGGGCAGGAGGGGTTTGAGAATACACAAACAAACGTCATCCCACCTGGACTGTCTCTGAAGAGCGGATAAATGGGCTAATCATTTTTTACATGCCATTCTTCCTGCAACAGGCTTAGAGGTTGATTTGGTTTAGTGTTTGAGCAGTACCAATCCCTGACAAGGTGTAGCTTACCTCTAAAATCACCAGTTCTGACAGTAGAGTAGCTAAGTGGTGCAGTACTCTGTGACCAGTAAGGTCCAGTAGAGTTAAGGTTACTGAAATAAAAAGGAGTAGAGGGGAGATGTACCTGTCCTGTCTGATGTCCTGTCCTGTCCTCAGGCTCTGAGAGGTAGTATTCTTGTGTTTCAGAATAGACTGGGCTAGGAGGGAGAAAGAGAGTGATGAGAAATGTATGATGATTCTTAGTCATCAAAATAAAGTATTTACAATGGTGCAGATGGAGAAATGGTTTATAACCCTAAGAACTGAGCTCTATTGGTGACCAGGTGGGGTACAGACAGACCTTGTACGTGCAGGGTGTGCGCGCGCGCGCCTTACCGTGTTCCTCATCCTCAAACTCATAAGGGTCAGACTCTGCCCCAGCATCTGTCACGTCCATGTTTTCCTTACGCTTCCTGGTCATGAAGGAAAGGAGACAAAGGCAGCCATTTAGGATTATTCACACCTAGTCTGATGCAACCAATCTCTCCAGTTCCTACATCCTTGAGATAAGCCTGTATTCAAAAAATTTCAGTAAGAGCACTCATCTGGGATCAGGTTCCCTTGTGTCTATACAGTGCCTTGCAAAAGTACTCATCCCTCTTGGCGTTTTTCCTATTTTGTTGCCTTTCCAACCTGTGATTTAAATGGATTTTTATTTGGATTTCATGTAATGGACACACAAAATAGTCCAAATTGGTGAAGTGAAAAAAAAACAACTTTTGTTTAAAAATAAGAGTGCTGAATGCACATGTGTTCACCCCTTTGCTATGAAGCCCCTAAATAAGATCTGGTGCAACCAGTCACAATTAGTTCAAGTCCACCTGTGTGCAATCTAAGTGTCACATGATCTCAGTATACACACACACACGTTCTGAAAGGCCCGAGTCTGCAACACCACTAAGCAAGGGGCACCACTAAGCAAGAGTCACCATGAAGACCAAGGAGCTCTCCAAACAGGTCAGGGACAAACTTGAAGTAGAGATCAGGGTTGGGTTACAAAAAAATACATCTAACTTTGAACATCCCACAGAGCACCATTAAATCCAAATGGAAGAATATGGCACCACAAACCTGCCAAGAGAGGGCCACCCACCAATACCATCAGACCAGGCAAGGAGGGCATTAATCAGAGAGGCAACAAAGAGACCAAAGATAACACTGATGGAGCTGCAAAGCTCCACAGCGAAGATTGGAGTATCTGTCCATAGGACCACTTTAAGCCGTACACTCCACAGAGCTGGGCTTTAAGGAAGAGTGGCCAGAAAAAAAGCCTTTGCTGAAAGAAAAAAAATAAGCACACACATTTGGTGTTCGCCAAAAGGCATGTGGGAGACTCTCCAAACATATGGAAGAAGGTACTCTGGTCAGTTGATACTGAAATTGGGCTTTTTGGCCATCAAGGAAAACACTGTCTGGCACAAACCAAACACCTCATCACCGAGAAAACCCATCCCCACAATGAAGCATGGTGGTGGCAGCATCATGCTGTGGGGATGTTATTCCTCAGCAGGGACTGGGAAACTGGTCAGAATTGAAGGAATGATGGATGGTGCTAAATACAGGGAAATTCTTGAGGGAAACCTGTTTCATTCTTCCAGAGATTTGAGACTGGGATGGAGGTTCATCTTCCAGCAGGACAATGACCCTAAGCATACTGCTAAAGCAACACTCGAGTGGTTTAAGGGGAAACATGTAAATGTCCCGGAATGGCCTAGTCAAAGCCCAGACCTCAATCCAATTGAGAATCTGTGTTATGACTTAGATTGCTGTACACCAGCAGAACCCACCCAACTTGAAGGAGCTGGAGCAGTTTTGCCTTAAAGAATGGGCAAAAATCCTAGTGGCTAGATGTGCCAAGCTTATAGAGACATACCCCAAGATACTTGCAGCTGTATTTGCTGCAAAAAAGGTGGCTCTACAAAGTATTGACTTGGGGGGTGACTAGTTCAATTAGATTGTCTTATTTGTTGTTTGCATCTTCAAAGTGGTAGGCAAGTTGTGTAAATCAAATGATAAACCCCCCCCCCCCAAAAAAAAAACATTTTAAATTCCAGGTTGTAAGGCAACAAAATAGGAAAAACGCCAAGAGGGGTGAATACTTTTGCAAGGCACGGTACTAGAACGGTCACCCCCATCGTCTGACACTCTAGAAGAAAATCATCCATGACCTGCCAGAACCCTAGATTTGATTTAGTTTGTTTTTATTGAAGCCTCAGATTCTCCTAGTGAAAAGAGCGATATACAATCTATTGTATATTTTTTTCATTATGAGCCAAAATGCTGAACTGATCCTATAACCAGCATTCTTAGTCAGAGCTGCTTTTTGAATATGGGCTCAGACCTGGTGCTTGTCCTCTGACTGGCCACTTCCTGGCTCTGAGTCACACCCATGTCGTCCTCGACAACCTTCCTCCTCTTCTCCAGAATCTACATGTAGACAGGACAGTATACATAGCAACATGAATTAAAGCCTATCCATAAAGTTAATCATTTTGTCTCCAAGGAATGTATCCAGTGTCAAACTGTTTGATCCCAACGTTACCTTTTTAAAGTAGGCAAACTGCATGAGCTCCAGGGCAGCCTCTACGTCAACCAAGTCTGTGGTCTTGCTCATACGTGCTTTGGCGTGGGCAGTGGACAATCGTATCATTGTCTCTAGCGCTCGGGCTGTCACCGGCATTGTCTACATGGCAGACAACCCATCAACACAAAGTACAATGTCTATTTGAAGCAGACACTGCCAAACCAATAGTGCATTTTTCCATGATTAATTGATTGCCTGTATCATCATTTTACATACAGGATTGTTAACTGGGCATAACAATCAGGAAAGGATTCCCAATGCAATAATAACAAAAGTATTCCATAATTCCTAAACAGCTTTTAGACTCTAGTAAAGTGCCGGATAAGATACACAAGTATGTGGACACCCCATCAAATGAGTGGATTCAGCTATTTCAGCCACACCAGTTGCGGACAGGTATTAAAAAAATAAAAAGCACAGCCATGCAATCTCCATAGACAAACATTGGCCTTACTGAAGAGCTCAGTGATTTTCAAGGTGGCACCATCATAGGATGCCACCTTTCCAACAAGTCAGTTCGTCAAATTTCTGCCCTTCTAGAGCTGCCCCGGTCAACTGTAAGTGCAGTTATTTTGAAGTTGAACGTCTATGAGCAACAGCAGCTCAGCAGTGAAGTGGTAGGTTACACAAGCTCACAGAACGGGACCGGCAAGTGCTGAAGCACGTAAAAGTTGTCCATCCTCGGTTGCAACACTCACTACAGAGTTTCAAACTGCCTCTGGAAGCAAAGTCAGCACAAGAACTGTTGGTCGGAAGCTTCATTAAAAGGGCTTCTATGGCAGAGCAGCCGCACACAAGTCTAAGATCACCATGTGTAATGTCAAGCATCGGCTGGAGTGGTGTAAAGTTCGCTGCCATTGGACTGGTGCAGTGGAAACTCTCTCTAGAGCAGTGGTCAACCTTAACTGAGTCAAGATCACTTTGAGTCAAAATGCATGCTGAGATCTACCGCTCTGATTTTTTATTACCATGACTTAAATGTAAGCCTATGCAACAATAACCTATTAAAAACAGTTGTAGCAATGAGGTTAGTGCACTAAGCTATAGGCCCCAACACATTATCACCACATACTGGCTTTGCTTGAATTTATCTGCCAATGCATTGTTTGGAACATTTAAAATTATATTTCAACATTTGAGGCAGGCTATATGATCACACTGGTAATAGATCCATTGTTGTATTACTTATTTTACTGGGCTGATGGTGCCTACATCTGATGGTCAGCCTCAGAGGAGGGAGAGCGCAGCAGACTGAGGAACCGTCTCAACATCCCTCCGCTCTCCTTTTCCTCCACTGACCAAAGGTACACCGTCTTCCAGCTGATGGCGAAACGAGTCGCACCGCATTACTTCTGCCTCATGGACAAATTCATGTTGTTACGTCAATTAACAGAGAAAGTGAAATATTCCTTGATATTAAAAAAGACCCAAGCCGCTTATAACAAGATACATTTTCCTACTCATTCTTTACTGCTGCACTGCTTGTTGTAGCGATGAGTGGAAATAGGAAGAACATGCATTTTTTGGTTTATAAAAGTGTTGAATACAAAGTGTTGACAGTGCAGAGTAAGAAATTAAACATGAACTCACTCAAAAACAGCAGCTCTGCTGTATTCGTTAACAGTCTCTCTCTAGTCATGTTTGTAAACGTTTTGAAGTCAATTTTGCCGTAGCTTTCTTTTATGCCTGCTACGTTACTGCAGACTCGGTCATCTGAGCAATCTGATTGGCCAGCAGAGGCATAGTGCACTTGAAAAGGCGGAGTTTGTACCTTCAGACACATGAAATGGCAACAGTTTGACTACCCAGCGCGCAGGGAAGCTGAATTGGCTGCACTTATCACCAACAGCCCGAGACTAATAAAAAAAATAGGAACAGAAGGTTTTATTGTTGGGTTTTTTACAGAAATGTTTGGAGATCAACTAGAAATGCCTTGGAAATTGACAAGTCCGGTTGGTGACCACTACTCTAGAGTAATGAATCACGCTTCCCCATCTGGCAGTACGACGAACAAATCTGGGTTTGGCGGATGCCAGGAGAACGCTACATGCCCAAATGCATAGTGCCAACTGTAAAGTTTGGTGGGGAAGGCATAATGGTCTGGGGTTGTTTTTCATGGTTCGGGATAGGCCCCTTAGTTCCAGTGACTGGAAATCTTAATGCTACAGCTTACAATGATATTTTAGACAATTCTGTGCTTTGTGGAAGGTCCTTTCCTGTTTCAGCTGACAATGCCCCCTTGCACAAAGAGAAGTTTATATAGAAATGGTTTGTAGAGATCGGTGTGGAAGAACTTGACTGGCCCGCACAGAGCCCTGACCTCAACCCCATTGAACACCTTTGGATGAATTAGAACGCTGACTGCGAGCCAGGCCTCATCACCCAACATCAGTGCCCGACCTCACTAATGCTCGTGGCTGAATGGAAGGAAGTCCCCACAACAATGTTACAATATCTAGGGGAAAGCCTTCCCAGAAGAGTGGAGGCTGTTATAGCAGCAGGGAGGGGGGGGGGACGACAACAACTCCATATAATACCCATGATTTTGGAATGAGATGTTTAACGAGCAGGTGTCCACCACATACTTTTGGTAATATAGTGTATGTAAGTACTACAGACCCTGGCTGAGTCGGCGTTCACTTGGTCATGGCTGCGGAGCTTGGAGTACTCCTCTGCTATGTGGTCTGAGGCCTGCTGGGTTAGAACAGGCTTCACCAGCTTAGCCACGTGGATGTACTTCCTGATAAACTCCATGGTAACTACTTTCTCCCTGGAGGATGACAGACACCATCATAAAAAGGGGTTAACACACACAGCCATGGATTATCAGAAAAAGGCAGGGGTTCTATAAGAAAGGCAGGGGGGGTTCTATAAGAACATAATGTGTAATGTACTACGTGTGTAATAATGGAGGTTTTGCTGGATACTTTTTATTCCGGTGTCCGTGCAGGACATTGTCCTTCTTCTCGTAGATCTGGAGTTCCTGTTCGGCGGATTCTGTGAGGTTGGGGTCCTCCGTGGCAAACACATCCACAGTGCTGCCCATGGGCATGGCTGCAGGGTACAGGGGCATCAATCAACAGATCAGATAGTGAGCAACAAAAATCCACGGTGCATTAGCATGTGTATTTAGTCAGTAGTGTACCCCACCTGTTCCCTCCTGCTCCCCTGGTGCTCTGTAGCGGTGCATGCGTAGAACATGCTCCGAAACCTTCCTGTCACTGTCTGCATCCATCTGGTCCAGAACAATGAAGAGAAGGTCGAACCGAGACAACAGAGAGTCCTGCAGACCAATGTTCTCCATGGGAGTCTTATACTGGTCGTACTGTAAGGAAAGGTAAGAGAAAACATACATAGGTTGTCACAGAGACATGAACAGTGTGTACAAAATGGATTGATCCACACAAAGAATTACTAACCTACAAATGAACTTGCATCCCAAAAAACAACTTATGTGATCAAGATTGGCGAACCTATGCAAAGCCTTGTCCAGGTCGAGCCCAATGACGGTGCATTAAGAAGGCGGTGAGGAAAGTCCATGTATTCCAGTTATTGAGATGGAGGATTATTGGCAAGTAGCTGTGACATCCTGTTATACAGTGCCGTGAATTTTTTTTTTGATACCGAATGTTAATCAGATCTTCAACCAAATCCTAATATTAGAATAAGTCAGTTTTATTTATCTAATTAAAGTTATGCAAAACCTAATTCCCTTGTGTGAAGTAGTAATTGCCCCCTTAAACTCAAACTGGTTTTGCCACCTTTAGCTGCAATGACTGCAACCAAATGCTTCCTGTAGTTGATCAGTCTCTCACATCGCTGTGGAGGAATTTTGTCCCACTCTTCCATGCATAACTGCTTTAAAATCAGCAACGTGTGTGGGGATGCTTTGCTGCCTCAGGACCTGGATGACTTGCCTTAATAGAAGGAACCATGAATTCTGCTCTGTATCAGAGCATTCTACAGGACAATGTCAGGCCATCCGTCTGTGATCTGAAGCACAGCTGGGTCATGCAGCAAGACAATTATTCCAAACACACAATCAAGTCTACATGAAAATGGCTAAAAGGCAACAAATTTGAAGTTTTGGAATGGCGTAGTCAAAGTCCAGACCTTATCCCAATTGAGATGTTGAGGCAGGACTTGAAACGAGCAGTTCATGCTTGAAAACCCACAAATGTTGCCCAGTTACAGCAGTTCTGCCTGAAAGAGTGGGCCAAAATTCCTCCACGGCGACGTGAGGAAGCGTTTGATTGCAGACATTGCAGCTAAAGGTGGCACAACAGTTCCGAGTGTAAGGGGCCAATGGGTGTTGCAGAAATTTGTTCATGAAATATGTAATTGTTTTTTTTGTTCACTCAAGATCACTTTATTAGAAAGGGGGCAAATACTTTTTCACAGCACTATACATGGTCTTAGATTATATAGACAGACTGGGTTAGCATTAGCTCGCCTCACCCTGCCGTAGACTGGGTTAGCGGCGGCTAGCACACTGCAGCGGGCGTTGAGCCTGGCCAATATGCCAGCCTTGGCGATGGTGACACGGCCCTGTTCCATCACCTCGTGGATGGCTGTGCGGTCCATGTCAGACATCTTGTCAAACTCGTCAATGCACACCACTCCTCTGTCTGCCAGCACCATAGCCCCGGCCTCCAGCCGCCGCTCACCTGGAGAGGAAGTGAGAGGGATGGAGACATAGCGAGAAAGGGTATGAACAGAAGCGTGTGCATCGCGTGAGTGGTATGCAGAGTGGGATAATAATTATGGTAAATAGGTGGAAGAGGAAGGAGTATCAGCTTCAAGAATGATATTTTTCTCTGCGGGAACTCCGTTTTTATGAAGGTGGATGGAGCGGGAATAACAGGATGCAGACAAATAACAAGAGCACAATCATTAAAAATGACATCCCCAAATAGTTCTCCATACCAGTCTCCTGGTCTGTGGTGACAGCGGCGGTCAACCCCACGCCAGTTGATCCACGTCCTGTAGTTGGTATGGCCCGTGGAGCAGTGTGCAGGACGTAGCGCAGCAGCTGGGACTTAGCCGTCGACGGGTCACCTGACCAGAGAGAGACCAACCAGGTTAGAGACAAACAGAAGAGGCCATGCATGGAGTTCAATGTTAAGCTACATCCCGATGTGCAACAATGTGTAAAGTGTGCACTTGCACACTTCCTGTCATTGATTTGAAAGCATTGGATTGGTGTTAGCATCAGCTAGAGGGAGTTCCCACCAGCCAGAGGAAGTTCCCACCATGGTTAGACCATGGTTGACTATAAGACTAACCTATCAGCAGTATGTTGATGTCTCCACGGATACGTGTCCCATTCTCCAGGATGGTCTCGTTGCCCCCCAGCAGGAGACACAGAATGGCCTTCTTTATGTACTCATGGCCATGTATACTGGGAGCCAGTGAGCAGCTCAGATGCTCAAACACATCCTGGAAAACAATCATGACACAGAAAACTGACATGTGTATGACTGAAGAGCATTGGTATCAAATGAGCCAACTGGTGCACAGTGCATTCAGACCCTTTGAGTTTTTCCACATTTTGTTACTTTTCAGCCTTGTTCAAAAATGTATTAAATAAAAAATCCTCAATCTAGACATACCCTATAATGACAAGCAACAGAAGGTTGGTAATTTTTGCTAATTAATTTACTTAAGTTTTCAGCCCCTTTGCTATGCGACTCGAAATTGAGCTCAGGTGCATCCTGTTTCCATTAATCATCCTGGAGATGTTTCTACAACTTGGAGTACACCTGTGGTAAATTCAATTGATTGGACATGATTTGGAAAGGCACACTTGTCTACATAAGGTCCCACAGTTGACAGTACAAGTCAGAGCAAAAACCAAGCCATGAGGTTAAAGTAATTGTCAGTAGAGCTTCGAGACAGGATTGTGTCGAGGTACAAATCTGGGAAAGGGTACCAAAAAATGTCTGCAGCATTGAAGGTACCCAATAACAGTGCCCTCCATCATTCTTAAATGGAAGAAGTTTGGAACCGCCAAGACTATTCCTAGAGCTGGCTGCCTGGCCAAACTTAGCAATC
Source organism: Oncorhynchus mykiss (assembly GCF_057628025.1). NCBI lineage: Eukaryota > Metazoa > Chordata > Actinopteri > Salmoniformes > Salmonidae > Oncorhynchus > Oncorhynchus mykiss. The sequence continues at coordinate 81,967,671 of NC_143026.1, forward strand.
GCGGGAGAAGGGCCTTTGTCAGGGAGGTGACCAAAACCTGATGGTCACTGACAGAGCTCTAGAGTTCCTCTGTGGCGATGGGAGAACCTTCCAGAAAGGCAACCATCTCTGCAGCATTCCACCAATCAGGCTTTTATGGTAGTGGCCAGATGGAAGCTACACCTCAGTGAAAGGCATATGAGAGCCAGCTTGGAATTTGCCAAAAGGGTCTGATGGAAGCAAGACTGAATTCTTAGGCCTGAATACAAAGTGTCACGTCTGGAAGAAACCTGGCACCATCCCTACGGTGAAGAATGGTGGTGGCAGCGTCATGCAGTGGGGATATTTTTCAGCGGCAGGGACTAGGAGACTAGTCAGGATCGAGGGAAAGATGAATCTCCACCCGGCACAGCCAGAAGAGGACTGGCCACCCCACATAGCCTGGTTCCTCTCTAGGTTTCTTCCTAGGTTTTGGCCTTTCTAGGGAGTTTTTCCTAGCCACCGTGCTTCTACACCTGCATTGCTTGCTGTTTGGGGTTTTAGGCTGGGTTTCTGTACAGCACTTTGAGCTATCAGCTAATGTACGAAGGGCTATATAAATACATTTGATTTGATTTTGATTTGATGAACAGAGCGATCCTTGATGAAAACCTGCTCCAGAGCACTCAGGACCTCGGACTGGGACGAAGGTTCACTTCCCAACAGGACAACAACCCTAAGCACACAGCCAAGACAATGCAGGAGTTGCTTCAGGACTAGTCTCTGAATGTCCTTGAGTGGCCCAGCCAGAGCCCGGACTGGAAACCGAGCTAACATCTCTGGAGAGACCTGAAAATAGCTGTGCACCAACGCTACCCATCCAACCTGAGAGAGCTTGAGAGGATCTGCAGAGAATGGGAGAAACTCCCCAAATGCAGGTGTGCTAAGCTTGTAGCATCATACCCAAGAAGACTCAAGGCTGTAATCACTGCCAAAGGTGCGTCAACAAAGTACTGAGTAAAGGGTATGAATACTTACGTAAATGTAATATTTCAGTTTATTTTTAATACATTTGCAAAAATGTCTAAAAACCTGTTTTTGCTTTTTCAATATGGAGTTGTGTGTAGATTGAGGAAAAACATTTAATCCATTTTAGAAAAAGTATAATGTAACAATGTGGAAAAAGTCAAGGGATCTGAATACTTTCTGAATGCACTGTATACCAAATGTGATGTAACAGTTTGCATGCCAAGAAGTGATCCGATCGTCTGATTGTATGAAACACCTTTATCGTCATTTAAAATGCTCTACCACAAGATACTGTAGTAGAGTTTTCCATCAGAGTTCAATGCAAGACGCTTTAGAGTCAGTGACTTACTTTAGAATGGGCTTTACAGAACTTCTTGATTTTATTAATATCTTCAGCAGAAAAGGTTGGCACGATTTCTTTACTCATCCGCTTCACGTGATTGGCCAGCAGAATCGTCCTGCATTAAACAGAAGGTTGTGTTCACTAAAATAAAAAGGATAATTGAAAAGCAACAGGACTTATTTTATTTACTTCCTGAATTGAAATTTACCCCAACCCTTCATCAAAACTATTTGGAAGCAGAACACATATAGACCTGTTCCCACACCCACCCACCTGAAGGTGCCAGAGGTGAAGCCTCCTTGTTTGGCCGGCAGACAGCGGTAGATCCCAACCATCTGAACACGGTCGCCCGGTTTGACCTTGTCGACCAGGTCATCGTTAGCGATTATGTCCACAGAGCGGGGGAGCTGTCCGGCAGGGGCCTTCTCAGGCATCTCCTGGATGGTCAGGGTCTGGTGGTCCTTATAGACACATAGCCCAAACTCTGTCTCTAAGGGGTTGTTCTCCTCATCCTATAGACCAAGGAGAGAGGTGGCAAAGAAGTTTGTGTGATATCTGTAGCAGGAATGTTGTAGATAGGGGAGCATGGGGAGGGATAGAGCACCATTCAAAATTGCACAGTTACACACCTTGGTAGGGTATATGGAGCTGGAAGGAAAAGCGTCCAGGGAGGTCAGGTCAGTGTACTTCCTCTCCAAGGTTTTCTTAGTGGCTGGACAGTAGTGGACACTACGGGTGATCTTAGGCCTCACCAGAGAACCTACCACAATGACAGAAACACATGCAGGCTGTTAGTTATTTTGAGTAGCCTATCCGTTGAATGGGATTGCAGTAGTGTAATTCTAATAAGGAGGAACCAAGAAAGGTTGCGTGGTAAAGAATGGTCAATTGATCAATCTGAATACAACTGGATAATGAGCCATTCAAATTCATTATATACTTACACTTGGTAACGATTCCTTCCACGCAAACCAGGTTCCCGAGATATCGTGCCGCGAGGTTTCGAGGGGTCACGTGCTTGGTTCCAAAGCTACCCTCGAACCCCACATGGAACTCCTCAAACTGCTTGGCGTAGGTTGCGTCGATGGACGCAACAAAGTCCTTCAGAGCTCCTTGGAAAGCAACGAGTTCAATGAAGGAGTCTTTCAGCAATCTGAAAAGAGTATTTAAAAGTCTATTTTATAAACAAATTCTCATTTATTTTAAACAAAATCAGGTATACAGGCCTCAAACCAATTACAACATTTTATCCACCACTTGGCATTTGTCACTCAAGGATCAATAAAGGGAATGGAACACTGCCGCTACCTCGCTCTCCAACAAGGTGCATGAATTGATGAGAAAAATTAAGTGAACAAGAAATTCAGTTACTCAGCAGTTCCCAAGCTAGGGGTTGCGACCCCATGTGGGTTCGCCTGATATGATAATGGTGTCGTGAGAATTTCCAAAATCCTGAAAAAGAAATAAAATACATAATATTCTGGTTAACCTTAATCTGAATGAAAATGAATCAAAATGTAAAGTTCAACCAGAGAAAGCCCTTAGATCATGGGAAAAGGCCACACTTGACCGTTGCACTTGTATCATTCCCACTACACGATGACACTATTGCAGAGACTGATATAACCGGCCACTAATGATATTGTTTTCACCATGTGTGGGGAGGCAGATGCACAAACTCACAGAAACACCTTTGTCAGAATTTATGCTTTTGCTAGCAATCAGAAACTCCCCGGCTTATGCTCTCCAAATGGACGATAGCTTTGAGGGCCGAGATGCCCATGCACAGGTCACCCCCCAAAATCGCTATACATGTCCGAGGATGCTATTCACGAGGACACATCTTTCTCACAATTTCCGAGCATGGAACGGCACAGGAGATTGGATGTTCAGAGTGCTGCGAGGCTATATTGACGAAAAACAGATTCCATGGAATCGAATGGTAGGCTTTTGCACAGATAGGGATCCATCTATGGCTGGCAGACCGCTACACTCTAGTTTCATATGGAAGCATTTTATGATACACCGAGAGGAACTAGCGGCTAAAGAGCTTAATACAGAACTCAGATAACAATCGAAGTTACCTGCTGCATTATAACTACATCAAACCACATCCACTGCGCATGCCTGTTGGCAAAACTATGTGGCGATGTTATCAGAACATGACAATCCACCACTTGGCATCCACCACAGTTCTTTACTGAACAAAATATGAACACAACATGTAGCGTTGGTCCCATGTTTCATGAGCTGAAATAAGTTCCCAGAAATGTTCCATATGCAGAAAAAGTTTATTTCTCTCAAATTTTGTGCACACATTTGCTTATTTCCTTTGCCAAGATAATACATCTGACAGGTGTGGCATATCAAAAAGCTGATTAAACAGCATGATCATTACACAGGTGCACATTGTGCTGGGGACAATACAAGGCCACTATAAATGTGCAGTTTTGTCACACAACACAATGCCACAGATGTCTCACACTTTGAGGGAGTGTGCAATTGGCATGCTCACTGCAGGAATGAACCACAGACCACGTGTAACCACGCCAGCCCAGGACCTCCACATCCGGCTTCTTCACCTGCGGGATAGTCTGACATCCAGTCATCCAAATTGTTGTATTTATATTTTAGATAAATATATTTCACACTTGGTGGTTATCGAGGAGTGTTGGGCAGATTTTTCACATTGAGAGGGGATCTGTTGTCATTCACAACGGAGGTAAAAAAATAAATAAAAAAAATACTTGGTTGACTGTCATGACAAAATTTATCCTTGCCTATGTAACAGAGATACAGGGCTGTGAAAAAGTATTTGCCCCCTTTCTAACTTCCGCATATTTTTGATACTGAATGTTATCAGATCTCCAACTAAAACCTAATATTGGATAGGGAACAAATAACAATAACATAAACAAAGTAATGCAACACCCAATTGCCCTGTGTGGGAAAAGTAATTGCCCCCTTACCCTCAACTGGTTGTGCCACCTTCAACCAAACGGTTAATGTAGTAGTTGAGTCATGTCGCTGTGGAGGAATTTTGGCCCACTCTTTCATGCAGAACTGCTGTAACTCGGCAACATTTGTGTGTTATCAAGCATGAACCGCTCGTTTCAAGTCCTGCACAACATCTCAAATTGGGATAAGGTCTGGATTTGACTACGCCATTCCAAAACTTCAAATTTGTTGCCTTTTAGCCATTTTCATGAAGACTTGATTGTGTGTTTAGAATAATTGTCTTGCTGCATGACCCAGCTGCGCTTCAGATCACAGATGGATGGCCTGACATTGTCCTGTAGAATGCTCTGATACAGAGCAGAATTCATGGTTCCTTCTATTAAGGCAAGTCTTCCAGGTCCTGAGGCAGCAAAGCATCCCCAAACCATCACAATACCAAGCTTCACTGTTGGTATGAGGTTCTTACTGTTGAATGCAGTGTTTGGTTTTTTGCAAGGCATAACGAGACCCATGTCATCCAAAAAGTTGACTCAAGTTCACCAAACAGCTCCTGGAAGCATCTGGATGATGATCATCAAGAATCTTGGAAGAATGTTCTGTGGACAGATGATTCAAAAGTCTAACTTTTTGGATGACATGCGTCACAAAACTGCATATTTTAGAGTGGCCTTTTATTGTCCCCAGCACAAAGTGAACCTGTGTAATGTTCATGCTGTTTATTCAGCTTCTTGATATGCCATACCTGTCAGGTGGATGGATTACCTTGGCAAATAAGAAATACTCTAACAGAGACGTAAAGACATTGGTGCACACAATTTTATAGAAACAAGATTTTTGTGCATATGGAACATTTCTGGGATCTTTTATTTAATTTGTGTTTATATTTTTGTTCAGTGTACTTTTTTACGGCAGTGTATTTGATAAACTGAACGCAAGCATGCAGGGGAAATACAAAAACATTCTACAGACGAGCGACCGAGTCAGTGGATTCAGAGGAAAGAATACTTATTGAAGAGATAGTATTTCAAATGCGAACCATGCCCCCTTCCCTCGGCTGTGCATGTTTCTAACAGAAAACAGCATCAGTAAGCGTCCCACATGAGTGATGGCTGCTCACCTCCAATGCTAGGAAAGACCATTTTGGGACCTACTTTCCATTCCATTTGACTGTGATCCCTGGCTCAGTTGACATACTGGTAAATTAAATTGAACAGCTGAACGAGCTGTCATGTGACCGAATGCTGCAGACAACACATTCATGGGTCACTAACTGGGAACTCTGGGGGGGTCCGACTGGGAAAAATAATTTTGAACTGTCATTCAACTGGGCATTCCAACTCAGGAACCCGGGCCCCTTTGCTAGAGCATCGACCTGAAGATAATTGACATGATTCTACCATGTATTTTTGAAAGCATCATCTGCATTAAAACCAAATATCGATCCAGATTGGATGTGACCGCAGAGATTAAACAACCACGTCCCCTGACTTAGAAGAGCAAACGTAACAAGCATCAAGCACACCCATCTCATTAGTAGTGGTGAATTAAGACATTATGTCACTCATTTGCAAGTAACTGTCACAGCCCCACATTAAAAGTATACAGAGAGTTAAGACAATCAGAAATACTGTTACAATTTTTTTCACATGGTTGGGGTGGGATAATTTTCAAAAAATGGGGTTTAGGGCCACTTTTTTTCCCTGCACTGTTCAACCAATCCAGTAAATGTGGAGTAAAGATATGTTGCCTTGTTAACAAAGGCTGTACAGTATGGTGGGATAGAACAGATTTTCCAATAGAAATCCCTGATCTCACTTGTAGTCATTGTGAGTTGGTCTAACAATCATCTTGAGCCAAACTACACGTGCAGGCCATCAAATCAAAGGCACTCCTTTGATATAAAAGTAGTTTTTGCCTAAAATTAAAACATGTCAGTTTGTCACTTTCACAAGTTTGGAGTAATAACATGTTCAACTACTTATGAAATTGGCTTGAATCTAGGTTATGCCTTCAGATTTGGCAAAACTTAACTACTAAGGAGGAATTTTTCACTTCTCAAAACCTGGTCTGTTACTCAAGCCTTCCAGGAAGTCTCGATGTTGCACCTGTGGGTTTAGTGGTCAAACCCAGAAGTTGTGTCACTGCCTCTTCCACTTCCCCTGAAAACATGTGCAACAACCGCTTTTTCCGTTTTCTAATCACATTGTGATTGATCTCTGAACCTATAGGGGGGGCATTTTGAAATGATACGTGCTATTAGGTATCCTTGGGAAGTCCCCCCCATTGTACTTTACATTTAATCTCTCCGCCTAATTGGAATTTACATTTAATATCAAGATTATGGACGTTGTAAGGATCTCGGATAGCACTGACAATTTGTAAAGGTATAACCATGATTCGATATGTAAAATGAGAGGTTAAAACCCTAATCAAGGCTAAGGGCTGAAAAACATTTAGTTACTAAGTTAAATACTTACACTGCCCTCCAAAAGATGGGAATTTCCTCTTCACTCAATGTCCAACGTGAGAAACTCGAGTAATAACTGGGTTTGTTTGTCAGGGTCTATACTCACGCTTTGGCCCGCTTCTCGTTCCTCCTTCTCAGGTCGTTGATGTTCACGATGAGGCGGCACCGGTTTTCTGACACCATACTTCTGACCCTCTCATGATAAACTCCTTGATCTTGCTACAAAATAAATAAGCAACACATCTTACATTGCCTCACATTAATAGCCGCACTTTTGATTGATTTTTATGTAACACATTCTACTATCCTCTGTACTTACATTGTCATCCAGAAAGTCCAAGTATTCTCTCTGCGCCTCTCTCAGTTCCAGATCTTCCATCTCAACTCCTTCCCAGGGCAAATACAACTTCTCCTCCAGGTAAACTGTAGTCTGGCAAGAAGCCGTGGCCAGATTCAGGTTGGGGTAATTAAATGTGCAGGTGTGATGGACTGAGAAATCTACAGGTGTTATTTTACACTTCTAATCAGGGTGAGTGCATGCAGAAAGGAACAGGCGAATCGATAGGATTTATTCTGCCAAAATCTGTCTATGTGAGATAAACCCTTTTTTGTAAGGAGGTATATGAGAGTAGAATTACGTGAGACTTTTTTTGATTAAATATAAATTTCGTAATGTTTAAACGGTTAAACATATACTGCTATAAATGGATGCACGTGGCATTCTGGCAATGTTGAGTATAACAACGCGTATCTTCCCTCTCATTGGCTAGAATGGTCCCACCTGATCTCCAATCATTGAGGGGGTTCATTGAGGGGGTTCGATTAATCTGGCCTGGGGCGAATCGAACAGTAATCTGAGCCACTGTCATGTTGGCAACAAGACAGCCTGGTGCATCATCCAGAAACATATTTATCTTTTCCATAAAATCAATGTTTTAATTTTCAAAATAGTTTTCATTGGGAAGTCATATAAAGCGTTTCTATCAAAAGCAATCACTTTTGCGTGTGAAAACACAGTATCCTACTCATGACTAGTTAATGTTTTGAGCCGACTTCGCCCTCGGACAGAGTGGGGCACAGCGCCTGGTTTATGCCGGTGTGAAACACGCCTACACGTGTGCCCGGGCGAGATGAATCGATCCCCCTTGTTGAGGATAAGTATTTCCGTCGTTAGAATTGCCACGCCGCGCTTGTCAATATAATAGATAATTTTTGGTGCATCTCAGTAGTTGGGCCTTCATCCCTCATTTGCACTAATTAGAAGAATCAGGAAAGGTGAAAGCAATGTGGTGGATCTTTACAAGGGATTTGCTTTCAACTGTCCAGTTATTTCCGATCAGTACAGAAGCAGAGGATGAGGGATCCACTTAATTGAAATGCACACCGATTTGGCACATTTTAGGTTAAATTAATGGATTGGAGTCTATTTACCAAAAGTATCATACACCCAAATATTCAAGTGTTAATGTCATATGCACAAATACCGTGAAATGCCTTTCTTGCTAGCTCTAATCACAATGCAGTAATCAATAACAATGTTAAACTGAAAATATTCTGAACAAAATTTAAACACAACATGCAACTATTAACGATTTTACTGAATTTGTTATATAAGGAAATAAGTCTAAATAAATAAGGCCCTAATCTATACATTTCACATGACTGGGCAGGTGCGCAGCCATGGGTTTGCCTAGGAGGGCATAGGCCCAGCCAATCAGAGTTGGTTTTTCCCACAAAAGGGCTTTATTACATACAGAAATACTCCTGTTTCATCTGTCTGGGTGGCTGGTCTCAGACGATCCCACAGGTGAAGAGGCCAGATGTGGAACACCTCGGCTGTCGTGGTGACACGTGGTCTATGGTTGTGAGGCTGGCTGGACGTACTGCCAAATTCTCTAATATGACTTGAGTCAGTTTCCGGTAGAGAAATTAACATTCAATTCTCTGGCAACAGCTCTGGTGGATAGTCCTGTAGTGAGCACGCCAATTGCACACTCCCTCAACATCTGTGGCATTGTGTTGACAAAACTGCACATTTTATAGTGGCCTTGTCTCCAGCACAAGGTGCACCTGTGTAATGATCATGCTGTTTAATCAGGTTCTTGATATGCCACACTTGTCATGTAAATGGTTTCTCTTGGCAAAGGATAAATGCTTAACAGGGATGTAAACAAATTTTTGCACAAAATTTGGGAGAAACAAGCTTTTTGTGCATATGGAACATTTTAGATCTTTTCACTTGGCTCATGAAACATGGGACCAACACTTGATGTTGCGTTTGTAGTTTTGTTCAGTATTGCATAAGGTAGAACATTTAAAAAAAAAGGAACGAGAAAGCATACCATATACAGGGTCAATATCATATTTACAATGTGCAGGGATACTGGTGTTACGCACACCTCTGAAGAGGGAACGCAACACCCTGCTACAACTCAACATGAAGCGAAAGAGGTATGGACTGTAGGTGCGAGTAAGGATCACAAAAGGCAGAATTCACCGCTTACTAGGAATTTATTCCGTCACGGTAATATGGGGAAAAGGGGCTAGACGGACCCAAAACAAAGAAAGTAAATCTCAAAGCCCTCACTCCTACCTTACCTGCCTACCCACTATTTACCACCACCTGGTGCCCTAACCAAAACACAGGGGGTGGTCCACCCAGGTCTTACCTAGTGTGCCTAGACAGTGAATATACTACGAGTATATGTATGCCCGCGGGCCTCTTGCCTAAGCACTCCCTAGGTGCCTTCCCCTTGTGAACAAATTAAACAGAATATTAAACAATCCACTTCACAACAAAACTGAGAAAAACTCAGGCCATTAAAGAAGCTCTGACAAAGCAACAAACACAGAATATACCAAAGCTGCTACCAACAACTACTAACATAGTACATACCAACGACCAACATGCTATACCCCTCTGCAATGAACCTCCCCCCTCTGCAATGATCTATATCACAATCCATCTCTCCCCTGAACAACAGAACACTGGCTTTTATAGCTTCTGAAGGCATTGGAAATTGGAGACAGCTGCGTCCTGATGAGGGGGCGTGGTCTGCTCTCCAATTAATTGTGGAGTCGACCAATCAGCTGCTGCGGGATTTTAGGAAGCCATCTCCTGAAACACACTCAAATACACAAACTACAACACAGAAACTGGGGAACGTAACAGGAGTGAAAGAGGTAGATATGTATAGTATATGATAAACAGAGTAGCAGTAGTGCATATGATCATTGTGTGAGTGGGTGTGCGTGTGTGTAGAGTCAGTACAAATGTCCATTTGGAAGACCCATTTGCAACCAAGCTTTAACTTCCTGACGGATGTCTTGAGATGTTGCTTCAATATATCTACATAATTTTTTCCCTCATGATGCCATCTATTTGAAGTGAAGTGCACCAGTCCCTCCTGCAGCAATGCATCGCCACAACATGATGCTGCCACCCCCGTGCTTCACGTTTGGGATGGTGTTCTTCGGCTTGCAATCCTCCTCATTTTTTCTCCAAACATAACGATAGTCATTATGGCCAAACAGTTCTATTTTTGTTTCACCAGACCAGAGAACATTTCCCCCAAAAGTATGATCTTTGTCCCCATGTGCAGTTGCAAACCGTAGTCCGGCTTTTTTTATGGCAGTGGCTTCTTCTTTGCTGAGCGGCCTTTCAAGTTATATCGATATAGGACTCGTTTTACTGTGGATATAGATACTTGTGTACCTGTTTCCTCCAACATCTTCACAAGGTCCTTTGCTGTTGTTCTGGGATTGATTTGCACTTTTTGCACCAAAGTACGTTCATCTCTCGGAGACGGAACGCGTCTCCTTCCTGAGTGGTATGACTGCTGCATGGTCTCATGGTATTTATACTTGCGTACTATTGTTTGTACAGATGAACGTGGTACCTTCAGGCATTTGAAAATTGCTTACAAGGATGAACCAGACTTGTGGAGGTCTACAATTTCCTTTCTGAGGTCTTGGCTGATTTATTTTTATTTTCCCATAATGTCAAGCAAAGTAGGTAGGCCTTGAAATACATCCACAGGTACACTCAAATTATGTCAATTAGCCTATCAGAAAATTCTAAAGCCATGACATAATTTTCTGGAATTTTCCAAGCTGTTTAAAGGCGCAGTCAACTTAGTGTATGTAAACTTCTGACCCACTGTAATTGTGATACAGTGAAATAATCTGCCTGCAAACAATTTTTGGAAAAATTACTTGTGTCATGCACAAAATAGATGTCCTAACCTACTTGCCAAAACTATAGTTTGTTAACAAGAATTTTGTGGAGTGGTTGAAAAACAAGTTTTAATGACTCCAACCTAAGTGTATGTAAACTTCCGACTTCAACTGAAGGTATTCATTTTAACTAGGTGGGTGAGGGCAGTGGGGAGAGCAGTTAAGATCGCATCATCTATGGATCTGTTGGGGTGGTATGCAAATTGGAGTGGGTCAAGAGGTATCTGGGATGATGGAGTTGATGTGTGCCATAACCAGCCTTTCAAAGCACTTCATGATTACAGATGTGGCATAAAGCCTTAGAATTCTTGTGAACAGGAATGATGGTGGTCATCTTAAAATGTGCGGATTACTGTCAGGCGTGTGCGCACTTGTGCTGAAGTCAAGTGCAGGAGAGCAGAGAGTCGTGAACAGGCACACTTTATTACGGCAGGAAAGATATACAGATATAAAATCTCCTCCAGCCAACAAGGCAAAGTGTATAGCGCGCACAATAGTCACACACCATAAATGTATAACAATACAAATAAGCTTTGTGAAAACACACGGAAAATAACAAACGCTTAGCCTAGTGCGTATGTAACAGGGTTATATTGCCACTTTATTGTTAAGCCAATGGGTTTTTGGTTTGAGTTTGTCTTGCCTTCACCTACTCAACATGGCATCTTATTGGCTGGTTTGCATAGCTTGCTTACGAGGGGGGATGTTCCAGTTAGAATCGTCCCAGTGAACAAGCACCAAACCAGCGGTAAGTTGTTGGTTGCAAAGCACTGTACATCAAGTGATTTTTATACTCTCAAGTGATGATTTAAATGTACAATTTATATAAAATTGTTTGTAAATGTTATTCGAACATCACACATAAGATGCAGCGGTTTTTGGAGAATATTTGTTGTGCATTTTGTTGTAGAGAATTCCCGCCAGTACTAGCTAGCAACTTACTGTGTCTGGTGGGGGGGGTTCATATATTTTGTACAGTGTGTGAGTGCAGAGTTGGATGGTGAGACGTGCATTGCATGACGTGCAATTTTGTGCCGTTCCTAACAGGTACATTGTTAAATATATTATATGGTATATTGTAATTGTATTATTTTGGTAACTACCTAGTGAACAAGTACCAAACCAGCGAATAAAGCTACATGACTGGTGCTACATGTTGGAGTTCCGTGTCGATGACTGATTGTACACAACGCAAGACGAGTACTGTTACAGTGGTGCCGTGACCGTTCTTCTGGATCGGATCATCCTTCGCTGGATTTCCATCTCAGAACTTCGCCGTGGTTGCTGTTGAAAAATCAGATAAGACGTTGCTGGTGCAGTTTATGGCGATATCACATTTCGCCACAAGAGGGCGCCACTAGAACGTTTTATTATCGAAATTGATGATTTCTTTGGCTGAGGCTCTTCAAAGATAAATGATAACTTTTGTGTTACTTGTTTATTTGCAATTCTAATGTATATCTGATATAAGTAGGGTGAGTTACCAGTGTACTAGATATAGGTTAGATTTTGACGTGAGGTTTAAAAAAAAAATATATATATATATATATATACATGTTTTGCTATTTACATTTTTATTAGGGTGTTGATTTCCCATTGTTAAAATGGAAGGTGTTGGGAGAGGTAGGGGTTTCCTGTCATTTAATCTGTCACCATCTGTTGGTAGGGGTTCAGCCAAAATTCCAGTTACTTCTCCACCTATGCCCAAACTGGAGGGTTTTGATGATAGTTTACCCATGGACACGCCCCAAGGATGTGTATGAAAGAGTTTTGCCAAATACAGGGAGTGGGGAGGTCTCCATGGATTTCATAGCAGACATAGTACAGCAGATTGGTCATTCCATTGGGGAGAACATTGCCTCCTGTTTGGAGTCAAAGGCAATTGTTGGACATGTTGGGGACAATGTTATGGGGAGTGTATGCAGCTCGAGGGGTATGGATGTGTCAGGCCTGAACCTGGTATTGAAGTCTGATATCAGGGAACCGGTGTACTTTCGGGGGGATGGCTCTGAAAAGTGCACAGTGCATGAGTGGGAGGATATGGTAATGGTTTACATGCGTAAGAGGGGCGTGTCTGTGATGGACCAAGCAGTTGAGGTTATGGGCAGGCTAATGGGAAGGGCCCGCGATGTTGTTAAAGTTGGCATACGCAGCAATCCCTCCATTGATTTATCTAAAGGCCCGAGTCCCATCTTTGACATACTGAAACAACATTTTAGTGACACTGTTTTTTCAAGCATGCCCCTTGCTGACTTTTATGCCACATTACCTCTGACTGATGAACAACCATTTGAATATTGGCTCAGACTGAACAGGGCTATGGAGGTTGCTGAAGATTGTCTAAAGAGACAGAAAAAAAGTGTTGAAGACCCATCTCGTGAGCTCACAGTCATGTTTATCAGACATTGCCCTAATGCTGAACTGTCGCTTATCTTTAAGTGCAATCCATTACTGCAGTGGATGATGGTGCTGAGTACAGAACCAGAGTGTGGGTGTCAGAGTTGTCTTCTGAAGGAACAGGTGACACAAGCTTGGAGGGTGATGTGCGATCCTTGGATGCTCAGGATATTCCACCTTTGGATTCCGTGGATGATATACTGCAGCTGGAAGGTCTGCCTCGATCAGAGAGTCTTCAAGAATCTGACCGAGACTGTAACAGTGTAGTGAGTGAGCTAATTGACCAGTCTGCTTACGATATCCGTACTGACCTACCAAACGCGGATCATTCCTTACCTGATCAGTTACGTACTGACTGTGTTGACGGACACACTATTGCAACAGTACACAACACTATTACCCCTTATGCAGTTGAAGGTAGTCGGGGTCATATTAGGTCAAGGGCAGGAAGGCTATTTAAACCAGTGTCAAGACTGATTGAGATTATGAATCAGCAGAAAGTTAGCTCTTGAAGGTTAAATATGTGAATAGAGGGTCAATGGTATTGACATATTTTATTTGTTTTGCTTTTACATCATTGTGACCGTGATTAGAGGTTGCAGGATGGTAATGTGACGGATATGATAAAGTCTCTTATGGTGGTTTATTTTATTACTTGGATGTTTTAAAGTCACTGAGTGTACTTAACATGTGACAGGCATGTTTACCTATGAGGGCTAAGGGGTTTGATCAACCGCTTTTCACTCTAATTCTCAAGGAGAATAGTCTAATGACTGGAATATTTAGTGACTGATTTAAAGCAGGGTCTGCATCCTTGATATACACAGCTTTACCTTTTAGTTCTCTCTATTAGGTAGTATATATATTTTTCTCTCTGGATTATTCTGTACATATGTTGAGTGTCTGTATCTGGTATGTTTGCACAGTGCCGTTTTGTATTTTGTTATTTTTCTTGGCAAGTGGAATTCAGTAGGGGGGAGTGTAACAGGGTTATATTGGTGATTCCCCTTGCCACTTTATTGTTAAGCCAATGGGTTTTTGGTTTGAGTTTGTTTTGCCTTCACCTACTCAACATGGCATCTTATTGGCTGGTTTGCGTAGCTTGCTTACGAGGGGGGATGTTCCAGTTAGAATCGTCCCAGTGAACAAGCACCAAACCAGCGGTAAGTTGTTGGTTGCAAAGCACTGTACATCAATTTGTTGTGCATTTTGTAGTAAAGAATTCCCGCCAGTACTAGCTAGCAACTTACTGTGCCTGGTGGGGGGGGGGGGGGTCATATATTTTGTACAGTGTGTGAGTGCAGAGTTGGATGGTGAGACGTGCATTGCATGACGTGCAATTTTGTGCAGTTCCTAACAGGTACATTGTTAAATATATTATATGGTATATTGTAATTGTATTATTTTGGTAACTACCTAGTGAACAAGCACCAAACCAGCGAATAAAGCTACATGACTGGTGCTACATGTTGGAGTTCCGTGTCGATGACTGATTGTACACAACGCAAGACGAGTACTGTTACACGTACAAGACATAAGACATAAATAATTTCACACAAAGACATGAGGGGGAACAGAGGAATAAATACATGTAGTGTGATTGGGGAATGCAAACCAGGTGTGAATGGAACAAGACAAAACAAATGGATAATAGAAAAATGGAGCGGCGATGGCTAGAAAGCCGGTGACGCTGAACGCCGCCTGAACAAGGAGAGGGACGGACTTCGGCGGAAGTCGTGACAATTACAGACTGGGACAAAGAGAGGTTGAAAATTACAGTGAATATGCCTGGCAGCTGTTCTGCATATTTTCTGAGAATGCGCCCTGGAATACCGTCGGGCCCTGCGGCCTTGCTGGTGTCGACCTGATTAAAGACCTTACTCTCGTCGGCCTCTGAGAGTGAATTCACCCAATCTTCTGGGTCGGTGCCACTTCTGGGTCGGTGCCTGTGTAATATGATTCCACCTTATTCCTACATTATCATTTTGCTCGTTTGATGACTCTGCAGAAGTCATGAAGTATGTTTTCACAGGCAGCCCAATTCAGATATTTTTTTCACTAATTGTCCTTTTGACCAATCAGATCAGTTTATTCCAATTCGTTGAACAAAAATCAGAATTGAGCTGCCTGTGTAAATGCAGCCAAAGAGCACTAGGTTTGAAGCAAATTGCCATTTTGCAATCAGGGCTGTGGAGTTGTCTGTAACCCACATGAACACTAGGGGGCGCTGCTTTCACACTCTTCAGGCTCCAGACACAGAGCAGCAGATGCCCATCATTAGCAGCAATCCAGCCCCACTCAGAGCGCTCGGTCTCTTACTCCCCGAACTGAGAACAAATGCGTTTATACCAGATTGATGTACCCCACTATAGCAAAAGGCGATCGCGGATTCATATGTTTGAAGATACATAGCATAACTTGCGAGAAACTACCAAATAAGGTATTTAAAAAATTTGAAATTCGGTGGGAAAGTCGACACAACAGGCCTATGGATGAAAGTTGAATGAATTCATAAATTAATGGCTGAATTACTTCTGTTTTGTGTTTGGACGGGTTTTCCTTGAGAATTACGGACTTTGTCACATATTTTGTTGCGGGTTGTTGTTGGTTCATTCTATCAGACGATTAATACTTATTTCTAGACTCGGGAGTCGGAATCCTGGCATTTCCGTGCTGCTATGGAAACGCAGTTCGGGCGCTCTTGGTTGAAACTGGGTGACGTCAGCTCAGTGACGGAGAAGCGGGCATTGCGTGCTAGGAGAGAGTTCGTGCACCATATTCCATCGAGGAGAGAGCTACAGTAGTAGTTCGGTGACTGCGGAGACAGCGATTTTGGCAACATGGATGACGTTGTGGGGATTATTATTACTAACGGATTTTAATTGGGAACTACCGGTAAAATGGCAGAGCGGTAAGTAAGCCTGAAACGATTTATATTCTTACGTCGCTGATGTGTCCAATGAAATGTATTCTGTAGCGATGCTTCTTCGTTGGCGACCTAGCCAGGACTAAGCTGAGGCAAAAGGATATCTGCTGTTTTTTCTTAGCTAATGTTACCGGGAATTGAGCTATCCTGCCTCTCGGTCAGTTTATTCGTTTATGTGGTCATGTTACTCCCGTTGGCCATCTTTACCGGGTAGCTGGAGGACTTGACCTGTCCAGCCCTTCAGTGTGTGAAACTCAAGATCCAGCGGCACGAGCAGCATCTGTTTTTCTGTGAGGGTGTTTGCAGCACTGTGAATGCACCTGTTTTTTCCCTCAGCCTTGAATCTCACCTGACAACACAAACACCTACACTGTTTTGTAGTTGATATGCTTTACCGGAAACCATAGCTAGTGAAACTTGTGGTATTACGCATTTCTGGGGTTATTACACCGATATGATGGGTAGTTGGGCAGGGCTAGCAATCCAACTCTCAGCATTTCGATGGCTTGCTAACCATCTGCGAGAGAGAAGGAACCCGCGAGCCGAGGATGCCACATCTAGAACCATAAGAACACTCCTATTTGCCCCCACGCTCAGCCAGCTATGGGCTATTCCAAAAAGGTAAAAACACCTGTTTACATGGGAGTTCAAATGAGAATAGCCTAGACTACACATGCCTTTTTAGTGAGGTTATATGCTCCGAACCAACCTATTCGCTCAGTCAGTAAGAGTTAATAATTTATACCTATTAAATGTGTTGCAGGGGTCATTCACCCGTATGTAAATTACAACAGTCATTTGTATCGCGAGTGCATAGAACTTAATGCAAATTCGAGCATGTTTATCAAACAGAGAAAAATACCTCACTGGCTCCAACTCCTGCTTCCACATCTGCAACCAAACAGCGTGAACTGGAGGTAGACCTGCTCCATGGCTTGCAGAATTTAGCTTAATGTCACAGTTAATGAGGTGTATGCATGCACTGTACAACTTTTACCTCGAAATGTACAGAATTATCCTGGCACTAAAGTTGCCAGCTTAATACTGTAATTTTATTTTACAGCATAGATGCTGTAATATATTTCACAGTAATTTTCCTTACTGTAAAACATTATATTACAGCAGGGTTGATTTGAACCAGGAATCTGTACAGTATCATTTATGAACTATATATTCAATATAGTTTATGAACTCAATTGAGTAATACAACAAGAGTACTGTAACTGGACTGATAAAAATGGTCAGAATTCAATAAATATTTATTAGGCTACAAAACATATGGTTTTAAAGAGGTTAAAACAACAAATAACATTCCTGCAGAGCATATAGCATGTCTACTAACTCTTCCAAGCATTTTCTTCTCCCACTGTTCAAACAGACCACATTTCAAGACACAAACCAATAAAGTTTTTTTGGGGCAGCAGGTAGCCTAGTGGTTAGAGCGTTGGGCCGGTAACCGAAAGGCTGACAAGGTAAAAGTTACAGATCTGTCGTTCTGCCCACTGTTCCCCGGTAGGCCGTCTGTAAATAAGAATTTGTTCTTAACTGACTTGCCGAGTTAAATAAAGGTTAAATAAAAAAATAAAAAAGATCAGGTGTGACCAACACACCTGAAAACACTCAAATCGACTGACTGTTGAGAATGAAGTTGATGGTAAATGTGAATGAAGTTGATGGTACATGTATATGGAATGGTTTGAATAATGAAATAGTTTTGGTCCCAATTAACACAATCACACATTAAAAAAATGTATAAGTGATGGCATTTTATTGCAATCTTCAATTTTCTCTCCCCTTCACCAGCTTGCAAACGCAGTGGCGAGCGCTGCAGAGAATTAGTCAGTCACTGAAAACCCAAATGTTTAGAATGTTCAAAGTTCCAACTTGACACAAATGGCTGCTGACTCTCCCACTCACAAGACTGATCCTTCATGTACAACTGCTGAATACCACAGCATATGGTCCCACTGTGGAACTCCTTCCACTTTCAGGTCCCACACACACATACACTCAGCCTCTGCAATACAAGCAGATCCTGGGCTTTTATGAGCTGTAGCCCAGGTTGGGACATGGGCACCTCTGGACTACTGGGGAAACCTCCACCTTCCCAGGACGACACCACTAATGAGGCCACGACAGCAGCTCCTCCACGGCTCACATCAGCAACTGGAGGTCTACCCTCTGCTCCCGCCATTGGGCTCAGGCCGCCCTAAACTCCTCAGATAATCCTACAACACCTCCACCGCAGTCTGCTTCTTGGAGATCACGCCAGCCAGGTCCATTCAACGACATGCAAAAATCAGTCCAAAAACAAATACTATGGGTCTCTCCAAAAAGGGCTTGGGATTTTAACCCACCACCATGGGAATAAGGAGGACCCATGATTGCACAAAAACATTTACATTAGTTTAAAAGACAGAGAAACATCAAATAGAACATGATTACAACTAATCAGGGAGACTGAAAGCGTCAGTGAACTACACGCTAATTATCTAACTCACCAGGGCCGTCTTGAACCTGAGCAACCAACTCTGTAGCAAACAATTAAGGTCAGGAACACCTAAACTAGTAGATAGCTATGCATGGCAATGGAGTAGTGCACTTTATCCAACCACACATGTGGTTTAGATAATAACAACTTCATGAAATGTATTTTAAAGACCTTTTAAAATGGTGATGAGGCCAGTCTAAGGCTGCCTCATCACAACAAATAACACAGCTAGATAAGTGTTTCTCAACTGGAGTCTGAGGAAGAAAAAAAATGTGTTTTACATATTTTTATGAAAGAATGCTCTAGTCTAAACCTCAATGAAGAACTTTAGGTAGAAAGGGTGTAGAAAAGATAATAAACTAATAAAAATGTTAGAATTTTTTCTTCAATCGTATAATTTTCAAGCTATTAGCAGTGCTATTTGGGTCAATTTTGTGGTCTCAGACCACTGAGTTTATTAACATTGGGCATAATTATATTATTGACAATGAAAGAGGTGGGAATGTTGTTCCATTGTCATGTTAATTTCTAAATGTAGTATCATTATAGCATTTAAATAGTTTTTGTAACGTCGGGAAGCAAGTTCAGGGAGTGCATCATTTAATAAACAAATTAACAAAACAAGAAACACGAACAACGCACAGACAGGAGCACACGTGACATTTTTCCAGATTGTATTTTGCCGATAATTTATTGCGATGCGAATATTAGTTCAATTTGGGTCCCGAGGATAAAACCCAGTTGAGAACCACTGAGCTAGATACACATTACTTCAAACCATAGCTAAACTAATATAACATTGCTATAGCATTACTCAATACCACAGATTACTTTACCAGATTCACCACATTTTCCTTTCTTTTTGTGCCACCAGATGTTTGCATACTACTGGTAAAGTGAACGGGTTTAGCTGATACTGTATCATTATGGAACAATGTTGTTTAAATTCAACAAATGGTTAGGGAAGAGAGGCTATATTGACACTCCTGGCCTGCAAAACGATGGCTTATGTTGCACTGCTGAGAGCCAAATGAACCGAATCACACAGGGTTTTGACAGCTAAATCCCGGTGTGGTTGCCATTCATATGTTTGTATTTGCGTTAAGGATCCGCATTAGCTGCTGCCAAGGTAGCAGATACTCTTCCTGGGGTCCAGTAACATTAAGACAGTTATTTACACTACCGGTCAAACGTTTTAGAACACACTCATTCAAGGGTTTATTTTTACTATATTCTACATTGTAGAATAATAGTGAAGTCATCAAAACTATGAAATAACACATATGGAGTCATGTAGTAACCAAAAAAGTGTTAAACAGCCTGGAGGTGTGTTGGGTCATTGTCCTGTTGAAAACAATTGATAGTCCCACTAAGCCCAAACCAGATGGGCTGGCGAATTGCTGCAGAATGCTGTGATAGCCATGCTGGTTAAGTGTGCCTTGAATTCTAAATAAATCACAGACAGTGTCATCAGCAAAGCACTCCCACACCAACACCTCCTTCTCCATGCTTTACGGTGGGAAATACACATGCAGAGATCATCCGTTCACCCACACCGCGTCTCACAAAGACACGGCGGTTGGAACCAAAAATCTCCAGTTTGGACTCCAGACCATAGGCCTGATTCACACAGATGTGTCTGTTGCATGAACTCTGTTAAGATTTTTTTGGCTGCAATTTCTAATGTTGGTAACTCTAATGAACTTATCCTCTGCAGCAGAGGTAACTCTGGGTCTTCCATTCCTTTAGCGGTCCTCATAAGAGCCAGTTTCATCATAGTGCCTGATGATTTTTGCGACTTGAAGAAACTTTTAAAGTTCTTGAAGTTTTCCGCATTGACTGACCTTCATGTCTTAACTGACCTTCATGTTTTAAAGATAGACTGTCGTTTCTCTTTGCTTATTTGAGCTGTTCTTGACATAATATGGACTTGGTCTTTTACCAAATAGGGCTATCTTCTATTTACCACAACACAACACAACTGATTGGCTCAAACGCATTAAGAAGGAAAGAAATTCCACAAATGTAGCTTTTAACAAAGCACACCTGTTAATTGAAATGCATTCCAGGCGACTACCTCATGGAGCTGGTTGAGAGAATGCCAAGAGTGTGCAAAGCTGTCATCAATGCAAAGGGTGGCTATTTGAAGAATCTCAAATATAAAATATATTTTGATTTGTTTAACACTTTTTTGGTTACTACATGATTGTACAATGTTGAAAAAGGTAAATATGAAGAAAAACCTTTGAATGAGTAGGTGTTCTAAAACTTTTGACCGGTAGTGTACAACTTAAAATATTACGACATTATATTTCATAACACTTTTCACATCACATTACGTGTGTTCCCTCAGGCCTCTACTCTACTACCACATATCTACAATACAAAATCCATGTGCACATGTCTGCAGAGTGTCTGTCTTATCATGTGTATGTGTGTCTGTGCCTGTGTGTGTGTCTCTCTCACAGTCCCTGCTGTTCCATAAAGGTGTATTTTTATCTGGTTTATAAATCTGATTCTACTGCTTGTATCAGTTACCTGATGTGGAATAGGATTCCATGTAGCCATGTCTCTATGTAGTACTGTTCGCCTCTCATAGTCTGTTCTTGACTTGGGGATTGTAAAGTGACCCTTGGTGGCATGCGTATTATTAATGTTAGCTCTCTGTGTACATTTAAGGGCCAGCCATGCTGCCCAATTGTAATATTCCGAGGTCCCTCTTTGTGGCACCTGACCGCATGACTGAACAGTAGTCCAGATGTGACAAAACTAGGGCCTGTAGGACCTGCCTTGTTGATAGTGTTGTTAAGAAGGCAGAGCAGCATTTTTTTATGGACAGACTTCTCCCCACCATAGCTACTGTTGTATCAATATGTTTTGACCATGACAGTTTACAATCCAGGGTTACTCCAAGCAGTTTAGTCACCTCAACTTGCTCAATTCCCACATTATTTATGACAAGATTTAGTTGAGGGTTATGGTTTAGTGAATGATTTGTCCCAAATAAAATGCTTTTAGTTTTTGAAGTATTCAGGACTAACTTATTTCTTACCACCCATTCTGAAACTAACTGCAGTTCTTTGTTAAGTGTTGACTGAATTCACTAGATGTAGTAGCTAAATTATATAGTGTTGAGTCATCCGAAAATGTAGACAAACTGGCTTTACTCAATCATGCTCTCCCCATTGAGTAAACTGTATCACGGTGATATCTAGATGGCTACGCTGTGATATACAGTTGAAATTGGAGGTTTACATACACTTAGGTTGGTGTCATTAAAACTTGTTTTTGAACCACTCCACAAATGTCTCGTTAACCTGTTGAGTGTAGGGGGCAGTATTTTGATGTTTGGATGAAAAACGTACCCAAATGAAACTGCCTATTTCTCAGGCCCAGGATCTAGAATATGCATATAATTGTCAGATTAGGATAGAAAACACTCTAAAGTTTCCAAAACTGTCAAAATATTGTCTGTGAGTATAACAGAACTGATATTTCAGGCGAAAACCTGAGGAAAATGCCTAAGAGAAACACATCTCCCTGTTCCATTGCATGCGTTCCCTCCATTTAAAGGGATATCAACCAGAGTCCTTTCCCTATGGCTTCCACATGGTGTGAACAGTCTTTAGACATAGTTTCAGGCTTTTATTCTGAAAAATGAGCGAGAAGGGTCACATCGCATCAGTGGATGGCTGGGTGCCAGCAGAGTTTTGCATGCGTAACAGCTTGGAGCAGACATTTTCTCTCTCTCTCCTATTGAAAAAGCTACGGTCCGGTTGAAATATGATCAATTATTTATTGTAAAAACAACCTGAGGATTGATTATAAAAAACGTTTGACATGTTTCTACAAACTTTACGGATACTATTTGGAATTCTTGTCTGCCACGTCGTGACCGCTCGAGCATGTGGATTTCTGAACAAAACGCGCCAACCAAATGGAGGTATTTTGGATATAAAAATAATCTTTATGGAACAAAAGGAGCATTTATTGTGTAACTGGGAGTCTCGTGAGTGCAAACATCCAAAGATCATCAAAGGTAAGCAATTCATTTTATTGCTTTTCTGACTTTCGTGACCAATCTACTTTGCTGCTAGCTGTTTGTAATGCTTTGTCTGCTGAGAGAGATGTCCTAACATAAAAGCTTGGATAGCTTTTGCTGTAAAGCTTTTTGGAAATCTGACAGGCCAGGTGGATTAACAACAAGCTAAGCTGTGTTTTGCCATTTGGCACTTGTGATTTCATGAAAATTAAATATTTTTAGTAATTTAATTTGAATTTGGAGCTCTGCAATTCAGCGGATGTTGACGAAAATGATCCCGCTAACGGGATGGGTGCGTCAAGAAGTTAACAAACTATAGTTTTGGCAAGCCGGTTAGGACATCTACTTTGTGCATGACACAAGTAATTCTTCCAACAATTGTTTACAGACAGATTATTTCACTTATAATTCACTGTATCACAATTCCAGTGGGTCAGAAGTTTACATACACTGAATTGACTGTGCCTTTAAACAGCTTGGAAAATTCCAGACAATTATGTCATGTCTTTAGGATCTTCTGATAGGCTAATTGACATAATTTGAGTGTACCTGTGGATGTATTTCAAGGCCTACCTTCAAAGTCAGTGCCTCTTTGCTTGACATCATGGGAAAATCAAAAGAAATCAACCAAGACCTCAGGCAAACAAAGTTAGACCTCCACAAGTCTGGTTCATCCTTGAGAGCAATTTCCAAACGCCTGAAGGTACCACGTTCATCGGTACAAACAATAGTACGCAAGTATAAACAACATGGGACCACACAGCCGTCATACCCCTCAGGAAGGAGATGCGTTCTGTCTCCTAGAGATGAACGTACTTTGGTGCAAAGTGTGCAAATCAATCCCAGAACAACATCAAAGGACCTTGTGAGATGCTGGAGGAAACAGGTACAAAAGTATCTATATCCACAGTAAAATTAGTTCTATATCGACATAACCTGAACGGCCGCTCAGCAAGGAAGAAGCCACTACTCCAAAAACCGCCATAAAAAAGCCAGACTACAGTTTGTAACTGCACATGGGGACAAATATCATACTTTTTGGAGAAACGTCCTCTGGTCTGATGAAACAAAAATATAACTGTTTGACCATAATGACCATTGTTGTGTTTGGAGGGAAAAAGGGGGAGGCTTGTAAGCCGAAGAATATCATCCCAACCGTGAAACATGGGGGTGGCAGCATCATGTTGTGGACTGGTGCACTTCACAAAATAAATGGCATCATGAGACAAGAAAATTATGTGGATATATTGTAGCAACATCTCAAGACATCAGTCAGGAAGTTAAAGCTTGGTCGCAAATGGGTCTTCCAAATGGACAATGACCCCAAGCATACTTCCAAAGTAGTGACAAAATGGCTTAAGGACAACAAAGTCAAGGTATTGGAGTGGCCATCACAAAGCCCTGATCTCAATCCTATAGAAAATGTGTGGGCAGAACTGAATAATTGTGTGCGAGCAAGGAGGCCTACAAACCTGACTCAGTTACACCAGCTCTGTCAGGAGGAATGGGCCAAAATTCACTCAACTTATTGTGGGAAGCTTGTGGAAGGGTACCCGAAACGTTTTACCCAAGTTAAACAATTTAAAGGCAACGCTGCCAAATACTAATTGAGTGTATGTAAACTTCTGATGCACTGGGAATGTGAAGAAAGAAATAAAAGCTGAAATAAATAATTCTCTCTACTATTATTCCTGACATTTCACATTCTTAAAATGAAGTGGTGAACCTAACTGACCTAAGACAGGGAATGTTTACTAGGATTAAATGTCAGGAATTGTGAAAAACTGAGTTTAAATGTATTTGGCTAAGGTGCATGTAAACTTCAGACTTCAACTGTAGATAGCTAGCTAGGTTAGCTAAGAAAATATACAGTAATTCAACATTGGCTCTAGCAATAAAGATACTTATAAACAAGTCAAGGTTTCTACCCAGCAGCTGTTGAAATTATTATTCCACTTCACCGTCGCTTCAAAACTATATTTACAAAAATAGTCTGAGCTTCATGTGGCTCACCTGACAGCATGAGATTGGCGCCTGAAACAGACAATTTGAATCTACTGTTGGCATAAGCTATTACTGTAAAGAAATACAGTATGTTAGAATAATTTTTACAGGAAGCATACATTAACAGTTATTAAATAGCATTGATTTCAGCATTTTACCCAAAATGCAGTGCAAAATACAGCATTAGTGCTGGGAAACACTTTTATGGTATTTTACTGTTGAAATGACAGAAAAGTGTTACATTGTGGGATTGTCGGTAGTGTGTGCGCCCAGTGGTGTGTGCGGACGGAGATCTAGAGTGGATTATGTAATTTCGTATTGGTGAGGAGCTGAATTGGCTGTCCCTTGCAATTTTGCTGCGGTAGGCTATTCCGGCATGGGGTTTATCAAGGTATTTTCTCTCTCTCTGCAGCAGCATCGGAATAGTAAGCTTACATAGCGGATCATGCAGGGGAATCTATTCTAAGTGGCATGTCGTGGAGCCTATATAGGCTCATGGTGAATTTTAAATTGCTGTTAGTTCTTACAGAGGCAGGACTGGGTCATTGCTGCAGATGGCTATTCTGCTGTAGCCTATTGTGCATTTGGAATTTCAGAGGACAGTCATCCGCCATGGAGTTGAATTTAGCCGTCAGATAAAGACACGTTGTGATGTTTTCAGTATGTCACTGTCAACATTCCTTTTCCAAGAGAAAGCCAGTACATTTTTGTGGGGGAGTGGTAGGGCTGGGCTTCGGACTGAGTGAGTAGGCAAGCAGCATCAGTGTGCTGGCATCGATACCGGCACACGCACAGCTGCTGAATTCTTCCCTCGCTCTCTCCTCGCCCCTCGCTATTCCCCATGCCTCCCTCTTGTCGCTGCCCTTCCTTCTTTATATCCCAACCCGCTGGTTGCTATGCACCTGTCATTCCTTCTCCTACCCCGACCTCCATTCACCACATGAAACCCGACTCGAGACAAGTCTCTTAAGATGTAGTTATGCAGCATGCTGCCATTTTACATAGTCATCTCCCCAGGCACCGTTTACTCATGGATGGCCTTTTTGGGTGGTTTCACTATATTTCATGGTATTTAACCATATTCATCAAGCAGTTAGTAGCCAATTGAGCCATTCACAATCATATATATGCCAAGAGGCTATGTTTCTGCACCACCCCAGCCCTGGCAGTCCAACATTCGATCCAGTGAGTGAAGCAGAGAAAGACGGAGAGGGTCGGGGTGGGGCGGCGATACGCCAGGGCTCGTGTGTTTCACCAAAACATGCAGTGGGTAAAATATTTATATCTCCCCATTCAGTCAGGGCTCTTGGACCGCAATGCCTGTCTGCCTATCTGCATGTCTGTGTGTCTGCTTGTCTGCCTGTTTGTCTGTCTGCTTGTCTGCCTGTCTGTCTGCTTGTCTGCCTGTCTGTCTGCCTATCTGCTTGTCTGTCTGCTTGTCTGTCTGTCTGCCTATCTGCTTGTCTGTCTGTCTGTCTGTCTGTCTGCCTGTCTGCCTATCTGCTTGTCTGCCTGCCTGTCTGTCTGTCTGTCTGTGTGTGTGTGTGTGTGTGTGTGTGTGTCTGCTTGTCTGTCACAGTTCTAGATTGGGGTTTTCTCACTGGCGGGGTAGGGATGGTATATAGGGCATTTATTTATTTTCAACCATGTTGTTACATAAGGTACAGTTTTAGAAGCAGTATGAATATTGGCTACACCACATGGCTCCTTTTAAAAAGAGATTCCTATCATTTCAATGGGACTCACATAGATGGATAAAGGAAGGATGCATAAAGAAGAATGGTGGTGTTGAAGCTACTGGGGGAAATCTTTGGAGCAGCAGTATTGTAGTGGAGATGCTGCAGCGCTTTAGCATGGATCTAAACTGAAATGCTCCATTACTGTGACGTGAAACAAAATAATTCCGTTTGGATTCCAGGCTAGCAGGGCTGCTAGGGAAGGGAGCACGGCATTACCATGGCAGACACAGACAGTACAGTATCGCAGTGTGTAGCCTCTTTCTCACAGTGCAGGGGAGTGTCAATGTTTGTGTGTGTGTGTGTGTGTCTGTCCGTTTGTGTCTGTTCGTTTGTGTGTGTGTGTTTGTGTTTGTTTGTGTGTGTGTCTGTTTGTGTTTGTTTGTTTGTGTGTGTGTGTGTGTGTTTGTGTGTGTGTGTGTGTGTGTGTGTGTGTGTGTTGGTGTGTTGGTGTGTTGACCTACTTGTCCTGAATTGCTCTGTAGCGTGATGTGAGTCTGGTGATCCTGTGCCTTGGAGCAGTGGTCTGAATCATACAGGGCTTATTTGGCCTTGAACTCTTTCTTTTTAACTGTCTCTGTGTGTGTGTGTGTGTGTGTCTGTCCGTTTGTGTCTGTTCGTTTGTGTGTGTGTGTGTGTGTGTGTGTGTGTACGTGTTTGTGTGTACGTGTGTGTGTGTGTGTGTGCCCCCCTTCATTCTGATGATCAAATTGATAAAAGTATGCCTTTATGCTGAACCACTCCCACGCACCGGCATCACAGGGCACAGCCAACTGATTACAACGCAGAGCAATAATAGCATTATCAAACGAATGTGTCACATTTGTCAGACTCTGATAATGAAATGCCTGAGTCAGGAATGGAGTGTAGTCCTATCACTTATGTTAAGACAGCCTGTTATTTGACTCTGCAGGGGAGTGCAGTATAAATTCATGCATTTATGCCATAATATAATATACCCAAATTAGACAGTATCCACTTTAGTGAATTGTACCATGGACATTGCAGGATACCCTAATGCTGTAGTGTAGCTATTTGGGATGCAACCTATAGTATGAATATATTAGGCATCTGCCAAGTTATTCCTTGTTAATGAGTCAATTAATATTGTCTTGTTGGGTCATATGTTTATCGTTATGTTAAATAAGTTGCTTCTATTGGTCGTGTGATATGCACTCTCCCTGCCCATTGGCAACACTTGAGTCTTTCTCCCATTAGGCCGACAACCCTTGTCTGCTGAACAACTCAAGTGTAGACCTATTTGTAACAACAAGGGGGTTTGAACCTATATGTTTGTGTGTGTGTGCTTACGATGACAGTGTGTATGTGTGTGTGGGCAGCAGTGGTACTGTAGCATCTCAAGGACATTGGAGTAAGATATGAGGCTTCAGATCAGTGTTTCTGTGATTTAGTATTTTTTTACTTCCGCTCATTCTCCTCTCCTCTTACTGTTTTCCTCCTTCTCTCTTATTATCCTGATCTACGGCTATAACCTTCTCCTCTGTGTGCCTGCACACACACACACACAGTCATGGGTCGACGGCCTGAACACCGGGGGTTGGGGTGGAGGATGGAGGAATGGATAGAAAAAAGATAGTGATGGAGAAAAAAAGGGAAAGGAGAGGAGGATATGAGCTTGAGATGTGTGAGAGAGTTAGAGTAGGATGGAGAGAGTTAGAGTAGGACGGAGAGAGTTAAGAGTAGGATGGAGAGAGTTAGAGTAGGATGGAGAGAGTTAGAGTAGGATGGAGAGAGTTAGAGTAGGACGGAGAGAGTTAAGAGTAGGATGGGGAGAGTTAGAGTAGGATGGAGAGAGTTAGAGTAGGATGGAGAGAGTTAGAGTAGGATGGAGAGAGTTAGAATAGGATGGAGAGAGTTAGAGTAGGATGGAGAGAGTTACAGTAGGATGGAGAGAGTTAGAGTAGGATGGAGAGAGTTAAGAGTAGGGTGGAGAGAGTTAAGAGTAGGATGGAGAGAGTTAGAGTAGGATGGAGAGAGTTAGAGTAGGATGGAGAGAGTTAGAGTAGGATGGAGAGAGTTAGAGTAGGATGGAGAGAGTTAAGAGTAGGATGGAGAGAGTTAAGAGTAGGATGAAAAGAGTAGAGTAGCATGGAGAGAGTTAGTAGGATGGAGAGAAAAGGGATAGAAAAGCAAGGGAATAATGTATGTCATCCTTTTAATTTTAAGCCAAATTAAATCTGACATCCTGTAATTGTTAAATAATGAATTGGCTCCAGGGTCTGTTGTTGTACCTTGAACAGTCATGGTGGCATTAAAACTGGTTTGAATTTGAGTCTCATGAGCGGAGATGGGCTATCGACTGACATTGACGGCTAGAGTGGATGGAGGGAGATAGAGGGATGGAGGAGTATTGATCGATAGAGGGATGGATGGAGAGCTGAACTGTAATATTGACGGGCATTGACTGTCAGCGGATGGTGATTGAGGGATGGAGGGAGATTGAGGGATGGATGGAGATTGAGGGATGGAGGGAGATTGAGGGATGGAGGGAGATTGAGGGATGGAGGGAGATAGAGGGATGGATGGAGATTGAGGGATGGAGGGAGATTGAGGGATGGAGGGAGATTGAGGGATGGAGGGAGATAGAGGGATGGAGGGAGATAGAGGGATGGAGGGAGATTGAGGGATGGAGGGAGATAGAGGGATGGAGGGAGATAGAGGGATGGAGGGAGATTGAGGGATGGAGGGAGATTGAGGGATGGAGGGAGATAGAGGGATGGATGGAGATTGAGGGATGGATGGAGATTGAGGGATGGAGGGAGGTTGAGGGATGGAGCGAGATAGAGGGATGGAGGGAGATTGAGGGATGGAGGGAGATAGAGGGATGGAGGGAGAAAGGGTGAGAGAGAAGAGAAAGACTTGTCTCAGTGTAATAGGATTAGTGTGTAAATGTGTTTGTATGAAAAGCTGTTTTTGGAGATCCTTTAATCTGTGTGTTATTGTAGGGACGGGGGGTGACGGTGGAACGGGAGACCTGCAGTACAGAGGGGTGTGTGTGTTATTGTAGGGACAGGGGGTGACGGTGGAACGGGAGACCTGCAGTACAGAGGGGTGTGTGTGTTATTGTAGGGACGGGGGGTGACGGTGGAACGGGAGACCTGCAGTACAGAGGGGTGTGTGTGTTATTGTAGGGACGGGGAACGGGAGACCTGCAGTACAGAGGGGTGTGTGTGTTATTGTAGGGACGGGGGGTGACGGTGGAACGGGAGACCTGCAGTACAGAGGGGTGTGTGTGTTATTGTAGGGACAGGGGGTGACGGTGGAACGGGAGACCTGCAGTACAGAGGGGTGTGTGTGTTATTGTAGGGACAGGGGGTGACGGTGGAACGGGAGACCTGCAGTACACAGGGGTGTGTGTGTTGCAGGCCTGAGAAGTGGAAGGGAAGATTGAAAGACAGAGCAATATGGAATTGAGGGCGTGAATGAATGGTCCCACGGTTTCAGTACTGAGGATATCTGGCTGTTGAGTGGTACCTCCTTTGCTACTGGCAGCACTATCAGCAGACACACTGTGCCCAAAGCACTTGGGACTGGTTTACAGGCACTCGTCTAGTGTGTGTGTGTGTGTGTGTGTGTGTGTGTGTGTGTGTGTGGTTATAGTGTATGTTCTCTTGGTGTCAGAAGAAGTGAGAGGAGATGGTTGTGTGAAGGATTGGGGGAGGAGAGAAAAGAGGGAGGGCACATCATTGACCCCCGTGTTGCTCATCTCCTATTGACTATCCCCCTCCCTCCCCCTCTCCGCTTCCTCTTCCCTCCTCCCATTCTCACACCATGTGTCCCCTTTTAAAACTGCAGCAGAATTTTATTCCCTCCAATCTGTCCCTCTGCCTCTTCCCTCTCCTCCCCCTGCCTCTTCCCTCTCCTCCCTCTGCCTCTTCCCTCTCCTCCCCCTGCCTCCTCCCTCTCCTCACCCTCTCCTCCCCCTGCCTCCTCCCTTTCCTCCCCCTGCCTCTTCCCTCTCCTCCCCCTCTCCTCCCCCTGCCTCCTCTCTCTCCTCCCCCTGCCTCCTCCCTTTCCTCCCCCTGCCTCTTCCCTCTCCTCCCTCTGCCTCTTCCCTCTCCTCCCCCTGCCTCCTCCCTCTCCTCCCCCTGCCTCTTCCCTCTCCTCACCCTTACCCTGCCTCCTCCCTCTCCCCCTGCCACCTCCCTCTCCCCCTGCCTCCTTCCTCTCCTCCCCTTACCCTCTCCTATTGAATATCCCCCTCCCTCCCCCTCCCCCTCTCCCCTTCCTCTTCCCTCCTCCCTATCCCATTCTCACACCATGTGTCCCCTTTTAAAACTGCAGCAGAATTTTATTCCCTCCAATCTGTCCCTCTGCCTCCTCCCCCTGCCTCTTCCCTCTCCTCCCTCTCTCCTCCCTCTGCCTCCTCCCTCTCCCCCTGCCTACTCCCCCTGCCTCGTCACTCTCTTCCCCCTTACCCTGCCTCCCCCCCTCTCTATTGAGATGTCAGAAAGCTCCGGAAACTGGAATCTGCGTGTGGCTCTAGTGTCTTCTGCCGCTCCTCTCCTCGCCTCTCCTCACTCTGTCCGTCCATACCTCCCGTTTCAGCCTCCTCTCCTTCAATTTCTCCCTCTCAATTCAATTCAAAGGGCTTTATTGGCATGGGAAACACATGTTCAAATTAAATTAAATATATTTTCATTGCCAAAGCAAGTGAAATGGATAATAAACAAAAGTGAAATAAACAATAAAAATGACCAGTAAACATTACACTCACAAAAGTTCCAAAAGAATAAAGACATTTCAAATGTCATATTATGTACAGTGTTGTAATGATGTGCAAATACTTAAAATACAAAACAGAAAAATAAACAGAAATATGGGTTGTATTTACAATGGTGTTTGTTCTTCACTAGTTTACCTTTTCTTGTGCCAACAGGTCACAAATGTTTTTGCTGTGATTGCACACTGTGGTATTTCACCCAGTAGTTGGATTTGTTTTCTGAGGGAAATATCTAATATGGTCATACATTTGATAGGAGGTTAGGAAGTGCAGCTCAGTTTCCACTAGAGGTCGACCGATTAATGATTTTTCAACGGCGATAATGATTCCGATAATTGGAGGACCAAAAAAAGCCGATATCGATTAATCGGACGATTTTTTAAAATGTATTTGTAATAATGACAATTACAACAATACTGAAAGAACACTTATTTTAACTTAATATAATACATCAATAAACATCCATTTAGCCTCAAATAAATAATGGAACATGTTCAATTTGGTTTAAATAATGCAAAAACAAAGTGTTGGAGAATAAAGTAAAAGTGCAATATGTGCCATGTAAAAAAGCTAACGTTTGAGTTCCTTGCTCAGAACATGAGAACATATGAAAGTTGGTGGTTCCTTTTAACATGAGACTTCAATATTCAACGGTAAGAGGTTTTAGGTTGTAGTTAATATAGTATTTATAGGACTATTTCTCTCTATACCATTTGTATTTCATATACCTTTGACTATTGGATGTTCTTATAGGCACTATAGTATTGCCAGTGTAACAGTATAGCTTCCGTCCATCTCCTCGCCCCTACGCTAGATAAACTAGTATTATGCAACACAGGACACGCTAGATATACTAGTAATATGCAACACAGGACACGCTAGATAAACTAGTAATATGTAACACAGGACACGCTAGATAAACTAGTAATATCAACACAGGACACGCTAGATATACTAGTAATATGCAACACAGGACACGCTAGATATACTAGTAATATGCAACACAGGACACGCTAGATATACTAGTAATATGCAACACAGGACACGCTAGATAAACTAGTAATATCAACACAGGACACGCTAGATAAACTAGTAATATGCAACACAGGACACGCTAGATATACTAGTAATATGCAACACAGGACACGCTAGATATACTAGTAATATGCAACACAGGACACGCTAGATATACTAGTAATATGCAACACAGGACACGCTAGATAAACTAGTAATATCAACACAGGACACGCTAGATAAACTAGTAATATGCAACACAGGACACGCTAGATATACTAGTAATATGCAACACAGGACACGCTAGATAAACTAGTAATATGCAACACAGGACACGCTAGATAAACTAGTAATATCAACACAGGACACGCTAGATATACTAGTAATATGCAACACAGGACACGCTAGATAAACTAGTAATATGCAACACAGGACACGCTAGATAAACTAGTAATATGCAACACAGGACACGCTAGATATACTAGTAATATGCAGCTCAGGACACGCTAGATATACTAGTAATATCAACACAGGACACGCTAGATAAACTAGTAATATGCAACACAGGACACGCTAGATATACTAGTAATATGCAACACAGGACACGCTAGATAAACTAGTAATATCAACACAGGACACGCTAGATATACTAGTAATATGCAACACAGGACACGCTAGATATACTAGTAATATGCAACACAGGACACGCTAGATAAACTAGTAATATCAACACAGGACACGCTAGATATACTAGTAATATGTAACACAGGACACGCTAGATAAACTAGTAATATGTAACACAGGACACGCTAGATAAACTAGTAATATCAACACAGGATACGCTAGATATACTAGTAATATGCAACACAGGACACGCTAGATAAACTAGTAATATGCAACGCAGGACACGCTAGATGTACTAGTAATATGCAACACAGTACACGCTAGATAAACTAGTAATATGCAACACAGGACACGCTAGATATACTAGTAATATGCAACGCAGGACACGCTAGATAAACTAGTAATATGCAACACAGGACACGCTAGATATACTAGTAATATCAACACAGGACACGCTAGATAAACTAGTAATATGCAACACAGGACACGCTAGATAAACTAGTAATATCAACACAGGACACGCTAGATATACTAGTAATATGCAACACAGGACACGCTAGATATACTAGTAATATGCAACACAGGACACGCTAGATATACTAGTAATATGCAACACAGGACACGCTAGATATACTAGTAATATCAACACAGGACACGCTAGATAAACTAGTAATATGCAACACAGGACACGCTAGATATACTAGTAATATGCAACACAGGACACGCTAGATAAACTAGTAATATGCAACGCAGGACACGCTAGATATACTAGTAATATCAAATCAAATCAAATTCATTTATATAGCCCTTCGTACATCAGCTGATATCTCAAAGTGCTGTACAGAAACCCAGCCTAAAACCCCAAACAGCAAGCAATGCAGGTGTAGAAGCACGGTGGCTAGGAAAAACTCCCTAGATAGGCCAAAACCTAGGAAGAAACCTAGAGAGGTACCAGGCTATGTGGTGTGGCCAGTCCTCTTCTGGCTGTGCCGGGTGGAGATTATAACAGAACATGGCCAAGATGTTCAAATGTTCATAAATGACCAGCATGGTCGAATAATAATAAGGCAGAACAGTTGAAACTGGAGCAGCAGCACGGTCAGGTGGACTGGGGACAGCAAGGAGTCATCATGTCAGGTAGTCCTGGGGCATGGTCCTAGGGCTCAGGTCAGTTGAAACTGGAGCAGCAGCACGGCCAGGTGGACTGGGGACAGCAAGGAGTCATCATGTCAGGTAGTCCTGGGGCATGGTCCTAGGGCTCAGGTCCTCCGAGAGAGAGAAAGAAAGAGAGAAGGAGAGAATTAGAGAACGCACACTTAGATTCACACAGGACACCGAATAGAACAGGAGAAGTACTCCAGATATAACAAACTGACCCTAGCCCCCCGACACATAAACTACTGCAGCATAAATACTGGAGGCTGAGACAGGAGGGGTCAGGAGACACTGTGGCCCCATCCGAGGACACCCCCGTACAGGGCCAAACAGGAAGGATATAACCCCACCCACTTTGCCAAAGCACAGCCCCCACACCACTAGAGGGATATCTTCAACCACCAACTTACCATCCTGAGACAAGGCTGAGTATAGCCCATAAAGACCTCCGCCACGGCACAACCCAAGGGGGGGGGGCGCCAACCCAGACAGGATGTCCACATCAGTGAATCAACCCACTCAGGTGACGCACCCCCTCCAGGGACAGCATGAGAGAGCCCCAGTAAGCCAGTGACTCAGCCACTGTAATAGGGTTAGAGGCAGAGAATCCCAGTGGAAAGAGGGGAACCGGCCAGGACACGCTAGATAAACTAGTAATATGCAACACAGGACACGCTAGATAAACTAGTGATATGCAACACAGGACACGCTAGATAAACTAGTAATATGCAACACAGGACACGCTAGATAAACTAGTAATATGCAACACAGGACACGCTAGATATACTAGTAATATGCAACACAGGACACGCTAGATAAATTAGTAATATCAACACAGGACACGCTAGATATACTAGTAATATGTAACACAGGACACGCTAGATAAACTAGTAATATCAACACAGGACACGCTAGATATACTAGTAATATGTAACACAGGACACGCTAGATAAACTAGTAATATGCAACACAGGACACGCTAGATAAACTAGTAATATGCAACACAGGACACGCTAGATATACTAGTAATATCAACACAGGCCACGCTAGATAAACTAGTAATATTCAACACAGGACACGCTAGATAAACTAGTAATATGCAACACAGGACACGCTAGATAAACTAGTAATATCAACACAGGACACGCTAGATATACTAGTAATATGCAACACAGGACACGCTAGATATACTAGTAATATGCAACACAGGACACGCTAGATATACTAGTAATATGCAACACAGGACACGCTAGATATACTAGTAATATCAACACAGGACACGCTAGATAAACTAGTAATATGCAACACAGGACACGCTAGATATACTAGTAATATGCAACACAGGACACGCTAGATAAACTAGTAATATGCAACGCAGGACACGCTAGATATACTAGTAATATCAAATCAAATCAAATTCATTTATATAGCCCTTCGTACATCAGCTGATATCTCAAAGTGCTGTACAGAAACCCAGCCTAAAACCCCAAACAGCAAGCAATGCAGGTGTAGAAGCACGGTGGCTAGGAAAAACTCCCTAGATAGGCCAAAACCTAGGAAGAAACCTAGAGAGGTACCAGGCTATGTGGGGTGGCCAGTCCTCTTCTGGCTGTGCCGGGTGGAGATTATAACAGAACATGGCCAAGATGTTCAAATGTTCATAAATGACCAGCATGGTCGAATAATAATAAGGCAGAACAGTTGAAACTGGAGCAGCAGCACGGTCAGGTGGACTGGGGACAGCAAGGAGTCATCATGTCAGGTAGTCCTGGGGCATGGTCCTAGGGCTCAGGTCAGTTGAAACTGGAGCAGCAGCACGGCCAGGTGGACTGGGGACAGCAAGGAGTCATCATGTCAGGTAGTCCTGGGGCATGGTCCTAGGGCTCAGGTCCTCCGAGAGAGAGAAAGAAAGAGAGAAGGAGAGAATTAGAGAACGCACACTTAGATTCACACAGGACACCGAATAGAACAGGAGAAGTACTCCAGATATAACAAACTGACCCTAGCCCCCCGACACATAAACTACTGCAGCATAAATACTGGAGGCTGAGACAGGAGGGGTCAGGAGACACTGTGGCCCCATCCGAGGACACCCCCGTACAGGGCCAAACAGGAAGGATATAACCCCACCCACTTTGCCAAAGCACAGCCCCCACACCACTAGAGGGATATCTTCAACCACCAACTTACCATCCTGAGACAAGGCTGAGTATAGCCCATAAAGACCTCCGCCACGGCACAACCCAAGGGGGGGGGGCGCCAACCCAGACAGGATGTCCACATCAGTGAATCAACCCACTCAGGTGACGCACCCCCTCCAGGGACAGCATGAGAGAGCCCCAGTAAGCCAGTGACTCAGCCACTGTAATAGGGTTAGAGGCAGAGAATCCCAGTGGAAAGAGGGGAACCGGCCAGGACACGCTAGATAAACTAGTAATATGCAACACAGGACACGCTAGATAAACTAGTGATATGCAACACAGGACACGCTAGATAAACTAGTAATATGCAACACAGGACACGCTAGATAAACTAGTAATATGCAACACAGGACACGCTAGATATACTAGTAATATGCAACACAGGACACGCTAGATAAATTAGTAATATCAACACAGGACACGCTAGATATACTAGTAATATGTAACACAGGACACGCTAGATAAACTAGTAATATCAACACAGGACACGCTAGATATACTAGTAATATGTAACACAGGACACGCTAGATAAACTAGTAATATGCAACACAGGACACGCTAGATAAACTAGTAATATGCAACACAGGACACGCTAGATATACTAGTAATATCAACACAGGCCACGCTAGATAAACTAGTAATATGCAACACAGGACACGCTAGATAAACTAGTAATATGCAACACAGGACACGCTAGATAAACTAGTAATGTGCAACACAGGACACGCTAGATAAACTAGTAATATGCAACACAGGACACGCTAGATATACTAGTAATATGCAACACAGGACACGCTAGATAAACTAGTAATATCAACACAGGACACGCTAGATAAACTAGTAATATCAACACAGGACACGCTAGATATACTAGTAATATGCAACGCAGGACACGCTAGATAAACTAGTAATATGCAACACAGGACACGCTAGATATACTAGTAATATGCAACACAGGACACGCTAGATAAACTAGTAATATGTAACACAGGACACGCTAGATAAACTAGTAATATGTAACACAGGACACGCTAGATATACTAGTAATATCAACACAGGACACGCTAGATAAACTAGTAATATGCAACACAGGACACGCTAGATATACTAGTAATATGTAACACAGGACACGCTAGATAAACTAGTAATATGTAACACAGGACACGCTAGATAAACTAGTAATATCAACACAGGACACGCTAGATAAACTAGTAATATCAACCATGTGTAGTTATAACTAGTGATTATGATTGATTGTTTTTTATAAGATAAGTTTAATGCTAGCTAGCCACTTACCTTGGCTTCTACTGCATTCGCGTAACAGGCAGGCTCCTTGTGGAGTGCAATGGTTAGAGCGTTGGACTAGTTATCTGAAAGGTTGCAAGATTGGTTCCCCCGAGCTGACAAGGTGAAAATCTGTCATTCTGCCCCTGAACAAGGCAGTTAACCCACCGTTCCTAGGCCGTCATTGAAAATAAGAATTTGTTCTTAAACTGACTTGCCTAGTTAATAAAAGGTTTAATTTTTAAATCAGCACCCAAAAATACCGATTTCCGATTGTTATGAAAACTTGAAATCGGCCCTAATTAATCGGCCATTCTAATGAATCAGTCGACCTCTAGTTTCCACTCTCTCCCACTCTCTCTTTATCTCCCTCAATTATTTTCTTTACTTGTTCTCCCTTGTCTGTTCTTTTTTGTATCCCTGTGTTTATCATTTTCCCAACCTCACTCCTTCTCTCCCTCCTCCCAACCCCCGTTTTTATCCTCCTGCTCTCTCTGTGTCCTGTTTCTGTGGTCTGTGTCATTGTGCGTGTGCCATTGTCACATTGTGGTTGGTGTCTTTTGAAATGGATGAGGATTAGGGGGACAAATCCGTTATATTTGTAGCACTTCAGGAGTGTTTTATATAGGTTTTATTGGTGTACTGTCTATTTACTAGTACAATCTAGGCCTATATATTGACAGTTGGCTATACATGGTCATAGGGCCAAGGCCAAAATAGTCTATTTTATATAAAATATGTTTGTTAAGTTAACATTTTTGCCTGTCATTTCATACAGGTTTATTTTGTAAGTAGCGACCAGTAGTTTTCTGTGTGAGGGAAAATATATCCACTGACTAGTTTCTACCAGTCCTGCCCCTTCTTGAGCAGCCAGTCAACTACAGAATGATTTACTATGGCTCTGGCATGGTGATTGAGGCAGCCTGATGCCGCTGAGTGTCCACTCCACCCACTGCTTCAGAACGGCCCATAAAGACAGAGAAACTAAAGGGACCACAGGGAGAAGGATAATAGACCCATTCTCTGGTCTCTGCGGCTGCCCAGCATGTTGAGATGAGGAAGATTCTTCCCACTTTGCATGATAGTAGAGGGAGTTACTCTAGAATTTAAAATGCTCTCTCAGCTAAACTAGAATCAATACTAAAGAGGTTGCAATCACACAGAATTCTGTTTTTCACACATTAAAGGAAAGAAAAAATATCTTGCTGCATTTTGTAAACGCAGATCTAAAATGCTTGTTATTTTATTTTTCTGCTTGGGTTCACTCACGGTTTGCTACAGATCATGAACGTAATTGCACTTATGCACTCGAATGAGAAATCGTTGCTGTCGTCTTGATCAATAAGATTCTAGCATTCACGAACAGCGCTTAAGACAGTGCTCTGACTGATGTTTACCGGTAGTTCATTTGGGAATGAAGCTAGCTAGCCACATTCTCTAATACATTCCAGGAGAACTATAGTTGCCTTATAACTCTTTTGAAGCAAAAGCCATACCGTTGACTTTCAAAATAAAAACGCAGGTGAAAAGGTTTAAAACACATAATTTTTTTAATGGTCTGAAAATGCAGATTTCTGAAAGCTAATATGACCCCCTCTGATTCCACCACCTTCCTCTGGTATTATTTTCATCTCTCTCTGTCTCATGCTCTCTTTTTGTTGTTCTCTCCCTTCCCCCAGTCTCCCTCCTGCTCCCCCTGGAGTACTGTATAATAATGGAATTACTTTATAAAGACATAAAAAATATTTGGCTGTAATTGTAATGTTGCAGGGAGGCCAACCCTCCTCCTGGAGAGTCCATGAGAGCTAGTGGGTGTGCAGGCTTTTTATCCAACCCTCCTCCTGGTGAGTCCATGAGAGCTACTGGGTGTGCAGGCTTTTTATCCAACCCTCCTCCTGGAGAGTCCATGAGAGCTACTGGGTGTGCAGGCTTTTTTCTCCAGCCCTGCTCGAACGCACCACATTGTAAAAAAAATCAACAGGACCTTGATAAACTGTCTCTGGTGCGTTTGAGCAGGGTTGGATAAAAAGCCTGCACACCCAGTAGCTCTCATGGACTCTCCAGGAGGAGGGTTGGATAAAAAGCCTGCACACCCAGTAACTCTCATGGACTCTCCGGGAGGAGGGTTGGATAAAAAGCCTGCACACCCAGTAGCTCTCATGGACTCTCCAGGAGGAGGGTTGGATAAAAAGCCTGCACACCCAGTAGCTCTCATGGACTCACCAGGAGGAGGGTTGGATAAAAAGCCTGCACACCCACTAGCTCTCATGGACTCTCCAGGAGGAGGGTTGGCCTCCCTGCAACATTACAATTACAGCCAAATATTTTTTATGTCTTTATAAAGTAATTCCATTATTATACAGTAGCCTGTCAGTGCAATATTTTACTTTGTTAAGTGCCTTGCCACAATGGCTGGAAATATAATACATGGGATCAGAGACCAACAGCCTTCCATTGTCAATACCAGTGATAATAATTAAGGTTCTTTTGTGGTGGTTCCTTGCATCATACAACAACATTTTCAGTCACCCTTTTGGCCCATGGTGTTACAGAGCATTTATTTGGTGACTTGCGCTTTCGGACAAGTAAAACAATCAGTACTGCTTGTCCAAAGGACAAGTGGCTAAAAATGTTCATGTGTGTTGACTGTGATTGGTGGTAGGTGTGTCTTGTCTGTTTAATAAACATAATAATGAACTATTGATTTAATAATTTTGGAAGTAACATAATTAAACTCAAAATATGCCATTCTATTGTTTTAGTCTTATAATGATTCTCCCTAGCATGCTGTCAATTAACTTCTGGGCCACATTCTGACTGATGGCAGCCCATTCTTGCATAATCAATGCTTGGAGTTTGTCAGAATTTGT
Source organism: Oncorhynchus mykiss (assembly GCF_057628025.1). NCBI lineage: Eukaryota > Metazoa > Chordata > Actinopteri > Salmoniformes > Salmonidae > Oncorhynchus > Oncorhynchus mykiss. The sequence continues at coordinate 82,008,150 of NC_143026.1, forward strand.
GAGTTTTTGTTTGTCCACCCGCCTCTTGAGGATTGACCACAAGTTCTCAATGGGATTAAGGTCTGGGGAGTTTCCTGGCCATGGACCCAAAATATCTATGTTTTGTTCCCTGAGCCACTTAGTTATCACTTTTACCTTATGGTGAGGTGCTCCATTATGCTGGAAAAGGCATTGTTTGTCGCCAAACTGTTCATGGGTGGTTGAGCGAAGTTGCTCTCGGGGGATGTGTTGGTACCATTCTTTATTCATGGCTCTGTTTTTGAGCCAAATTGTGAGTGAGCCCACTCCCTTGGCAAGCCCACACATGAATGGTCTCAGGATGCTTTACTGTTGGCATGACACAGGACTGATGGTAGCGCTCACCTTGTCTTCTTTGGTGCGAAAAGTGCAAATCAATCCCAGAACAACAGCAAAGGACCTTGTGAAGATGCTTGAGGAAACAGGTACAAAAGTATCTATATCCACAGTTAAACGAGTCCTATATTGACGTATCCTGAAAGGCCGCTCAGCAAGGAAGAAGCCACTGCTCCAAAACCTCCATAAAATAACCAGACTAGGTTTGCAACTGCACATGGAGACAAAGATCGTACTTTTTGGAGAAATGTTCTCTGGTCTGATGAAACGAAAATGGAACTGTTTGGCCATAATTACCAAATTATGTTTGGAGGAAGAAGGGGGAGGCTTGCAAGCTGAAGAACACCATGACATCATGAGGAAAAAAATGATGTTGATATATTGAAGCAACATCTCAAGACATCAGTTAAAGCTTGGTCACAAAAGTGTCTTCCAAATGGACAATGACCCCAAGCATACTTCCAAAGTTGTGGCAAAATGGCTTAAGGACAACAATGTCAAGGTATTGAAGTGGCCATCACAAAGCCCTGACCTCAATCCTATAGAACATTTGTGGGCAGAACTGAAAAAGCGTGTGCGAGCAAGGAGGCCTACAAACCTGACTCAGTTACACCAGCTCTGTCAGGAGGAATGGGCCAAAATTCACCCAACTTATTGTAGGAAGCTTGTGGAATGCTACACAAAACGTTTGACCCAAGTTAAACAATTTAAAGGCAACGCTGCCAAATGCTAATTGAGTGTATGTAAACTTCTGATCCACTGGGAATGTGATGAAAGAAATAAAAGCTGAAATAAATCATTCTCTACTATTATTCTGACATTTCACATTCTTAAAATAAAGTGATGATCCTAACTGACCTATTTTACTAGGATTAAATGTCAGGAATTGTGAAAACTGAGTTTAATTGTAATTGGCTAAGGTGTATGTAAACTGTAACATTTGATTTGATATTTGATTTGACATTTTTTAGTGTGCATTTTGTAGAACGAGAGCATTTTAGTGTGCCGTTTTGCTTGTTTGAGAGGGTGCATTGCATGCTAGTGAATGATTTGCTTTAATTTACACAGCAGACAGAGCCGGAGGTGGAGATGGGGTCACATGCAAGATGGCGCCGACAAAGATGGTCGCCTCGCTTCACGTCCTTAGGAAACTATGCAGTAATTGTTTTTTTAATGTATTATTTCCTACATTGTTTGCTCAGAAAATCTTGTGTTATTACATATAGCCGTGAAGAACTATTGGATATACAGTGGGGAGAACAAGTATTTGATACACTGCTGATTTTGCAGGTTTTCCTACTTACAAAGCATGTAGAGGTCTGTAATTTGTATCATATGTACACTTCAACTGTGAGAGACGGAAATCCAGAAAATCACATTAAATGATTTTTAAGCAATTCATTTGCATTTTATTGCATGACATAAGTATTTGATCACCTACCAACCAGTAAGATTTCCGGCTCTCACAGACCTGTTAGTTTTTCTTTAAGAAGCCCTCCTGTTCTCCACTCATTACCTGTATTAACTGCACCTGTTTGATCTTGTTACCTGTATAAAAGACACCTTTCCACACACTCAATCAAACAGACTCCAACCTCTCCACAATGGCCAAGACCAGAGAGCAGTTTACGGACATCAGGGAGAACATTTTAGACCTGCACAAGGCTGGGATGGGCTACGGGACAATAGGCAAGCAGCTTGGTGAGAAGGCAACAACTGTTGGTGCAATTATTAGAAAATGGAAGAAGTTCAGGATGACAGTCAATCACCCTTGGTCTGGGGCTCCATGCAAGATCTCACCTCGTGGGGCATCAATGATCATGAGGACGGTGAGGGATCATCCCAGAACTACACGGCAGGACCTGGTCAATGACCTGAAGAGAGCTGGGACCACAGTTTGCCAATGACCGCCTGGATGATCCAGAGGAGGAATGGGAGAAGGTCATGTGGTCTGATGAGACAAAAATAGAGCTTTTTGGTCTAATCTCCACCTGCCGTGTTTGGAGGAAGAAGGAGGAAAAGTACAACCCCAAGAACACCATCCCAACTGTGAAGCATGGAGGTGGAAACATCATTCTTTGGGGATGCTTTTCTGCAAAGGGGACAGGACGACTGCACCTTATTGAGGGGAGGATGGATGGGGCCATGTATTGCGAGATCTTGGCCAACAACCTCCTTCCCTCAGTAAGAGCATTGAAGATGGGTCGTGGCTGGGTCTTCCAGCATGACAACGGCCCGAAACACACAGCCAGGGCAACTAAGGAGTGGCTCCGTAAGACGCATCTCAAGGTCCTGGAGTGGCCTAGCCAGTCTCCAGACCTGAACCCAATAGAAAATCTTTGGAGGGAGCTGAAAGTCCGTATTGCTCAGCGACAGCCCCGAAACCTGAAGGATCTGGGGAAGGTCTGTATGGAGGAGTGGGCCAAAATCCCTGCTGCAGTGTGTGCAAACCTGGTCAAGAACTACAGGAAACGTATGATCTCTGTAATTGCAAACAAAGGTTTCTGTACAAAATATTAAGTTCTGCTTTTCTGATGTATCAAATAGTTATGTCATGCAATAAAATGCAAATGAAATACTTAAAAATTATACAATGTGATTTTCTGGATTTTTGTTTTAGATTCCGTCTCTCACAGTTGAAGTGTACCTATGATAAAAATTACAGACCTCTGCATGCTTTGTAAGTAGGATGACCTGCAAAATCGGCAGTGTATCAAATACTTGTTCTCCCCACTGTAAGAGCGACATCAATTCACCAACATTACAACCAGGAATACCACTTTCCCGAATCAGATCCTTAGTTCGGACCTTTACCCAGGACATTAGATCTAGTCCCAGAGGCCGACCCCAAACAACGTCGTCGCCGCAGGAGAGGCAGTCGGAGCGGCCTGATAGTCAGACTTAGAAGTCTAGCACCCCTTCCACCGCTTCCGAGCATATTACTTGCCAATGTCCAGTCTGTAGACAACAAGATGAATGAAATTTGGGCACGCGTTGCCTTCCAGAGAGACATCAGAGATTGTAGCATTCTCTGTTTCAAGGAAACATGACTCACTCAGGATATATTGTCAGAGTCGGTACAGCCACCAGGTTTCTTCATGCGTCGCGCCGACAGAAACAAACATCACTCTGGTAAGAAGAAGGGTAGGTTAACGGCTCATGGTGTAATCATAACAACATACAAGAACTCAAGTCCTTTTGCTCACCTGACCTAGAATTCCTTACAATCAAATGCAGACCGCATTGTCTCCCAAGAGAATTCTCTTTGATTATAGTCACAGCTATGTATATATCCCCCCTCCAAGCAGATACCTCGATGGCCCTGAAATAACCTCACTGGACTCTATGTAAACTGGAAACCATATATCCTGAAGCTGCTTTTATTGTAGCTGGGGATTTTAACTAAGCCAATTTGAGAACAAGGCTGCATGAATTCTACCAGCACATTGATTGTTGTACCCGCTCGAGCAAAACATTGGACCACTGCTACTCTAACTTCTGCGATACATACAAGGCCCTCCCCCGCAAATCTGACCATGACTCCATCTTGTTGCTCCCCTCCTATAGGCAGAAACTAAAACAGGACGCACCCATGGTTAGGTTTATCCAACGCTGGTCTGACAAATCGGATTCCACGTTTTAAGATGACTTCGATCACGTGGACTGGGATATGTTCCGGGTAGCCTCAGACAATAACATTGACGTATACGCTGACTCTGTGAGTGAGTTTATTAGGAAGTGCATTTGAAATGTTGTACCCACTGTGACTATTAAAACCTTCCCTTACCAGAAACTGTGGATTGATGGCAGCATTTGTGCAAAACTTGAACCGTGAACCACCGCATTTAATCATGGCAAGGCGACTGGAAACATGACCAAATACAAACAGTGTAGCTATTCCCTCCGCAAGGCAATCAAACAAGCTAAGCGTCAGTATAGAGACAAAGTAGAGTAGCAATTCAACGGCTCAAATACGAGATGAATGTGGCAGGGTCTACAGACAATCACGAATTACAAAAAGAAAACCAGCCCCGTCGCGGACATCGACGTCTTGCTCCCAGACAAATTAAACAACTTCTTTGCGCACTTTGAGGACAATACAGTGCCAGCGACATGACCCGCTACCAAAGTCTGTGGGCTCTCCTTTATCTTGGCCAATGTGAGTAAAACATTTAAACGTGTTAACCCCTGCAAGGCTGCCGGGCCAGACGGCATCCCTAGCCGCATCCTCAGAGCATGCGCAGACCAGCTGGCTGGTGTGTTTACAGACATATTCAATCAATCCCTATCCCAGTCTGCTGTCCCCACATGCTTCAAGATGGCCACCATTGTTCCTGTTCCCAAGAAAGCTAAGGTAACTGAACTAAATGACTATCGCCCCATAGCACTTGCTTCTGTCATCATGAAGTGCTTTGAGAGACTAGTCAACGATCATATCACCTCCACCCTATCTGATACCTTAATTTGCTTACCGCCCCATTAGGTCCACAGATGATGCAATCGCCATCACTCTGCACACTGCCCTATCCCATCTGGACAAGAGGTATGTAAGAATGCTGTTCATTGACTACAGCTCAGCATTCAACACCATAGTACCCTCCAACCTAATCATTAAGCTTGAGACCCTGGGTCTTGACCCCACCTTGTGCAACTGGGTCCTGGACTTTCTGATGAGCCGCCCCCAGGTGGTGAAGGTAGGAAACAACATTTCCACCCCTCTGATCCTCAACACTGGAGCCCCACAAGGGTGCATTCTCAGCCCTCTCCTGTACTTCCTGTTCACCCATGACTGTGTGGCCATGCACGCTTCCAACTCAATCATCAAGTTTGCAGACGACACTACAGTGGTAGGCTTGATTTCCAACAACGACGAGACGGCCTACAGGGAGGAGGTGAAGGCCCTCGGAGTGTGGTGTCAGGAAAATAACCTCTCACTCAACGTCAACAAAACAAAGGAGATGATCGTGGACTTCAGGAAACAGCAGAGGGAGCACCGCTCTATCCACATCGACGGGAGAGTAGTGGAGAAGGTGGAAAGTTTTAAGTGCCTCGTCGTACACATCACGGACACACTGAAATGGTCCACTTACACAGACAGCGTGGTGAAGAAGGTGCAACAGCGCCTCTTCAACCTCGGGAGGCTGAAGAAATTTGTCTTGTCACCTAAAACCCTCAAAGAATTCTACAGATGCACAATCGAGAGCATCCTGTCGGGCTGTATCACCACCTGGTACAGCAACTGCACCACCCTGAACCACAAGGCTCTCCAGAGGGTAGTGCGGTCTGCAAAACGCATCACTGGGGGCAAACTACCTGCCCTCCAGTACACCTACAGCACCCAATGTCACAGGAAGGCCAAAAAGATCATCAAGGACAACAACCAGCCGAGCCACTGCCTGTTCACCCCGCTATCATCCAAAAGGCGAGGTCAGTACAGGTGCATCAAAGCTGGGACCGAGAGACTGAAAAACAGCTTCTATCTCAAGGCCATCAGACTGTTAAACAGCCATCACTAACATAGAGAGGCTGCCGCCAACATACAGACTCAAATCACTGGCCACTTTAATAAATGGATTTAGTAATGGTGTCACTAGTCACTTTAAATAATTCCACTTTAATAATGTTTACATATCCTACATTACTCATCTCATATGTATATACTATATTTTATACCATCTATTGCATCTTTCCTATTCCGCACGGCCAGCGCGTATCCATATATTTATAGGTACATATTCTTATTCCATCTCCTTACATTGTGTCTATAAGATAGTCGTTGTGGAATTTTTTAGATTACTTGTTAGATATTAATGCAACTAGAAGCACAAGCATTTTTGCTACACTTGCTTTAACAGCTGCATGTTCACAAATAAAATGTAAATTTATTTGATAGGTGAGTGTGACCGGTTTCATTTAAAGAGAGAGACAGGGAGAGAGAGAGAGGGATGGGGAGAGGAAGAAAAAAGACACAGGGGAAGGCGTGGACAGTAGGGGGGTTGAGTCTAAAGGCTTCTTAAATTAGCCACACTGCCATTAAAGAACCAATCAGTCTAACGTGACACACACACAGAGATAGAGAATCTGTCAGTCTGTGGAAATGAGACATTCCCCATTAGGGGGGCTTGGGGGCAGTGGAGCAGGTCTGAGGAGTGGGGCAGGAGTGCACTTTCATTTGTTCAGAATGAACCAGCTCCCATTTTCACCTCTCCTTAACACTTGCCCCATCCTACACCCATCCTGATGCCTTTCCCCTCTCACTTTCACCTGCCAATCAAGCCTTCAAACAATGCATTTAGAGAGAGACAGAGGGAGGAATAGAGAGAGAGAGAGAGAGACAGTGGGAGGAAGGAGGGAGGGAGAGAGAGACAGAGGGAGGAATGGAGGGAGGGAGAGACAGGGAGGAATGGAGGGAGGGAGAGACAGAGGGAGGAATGGAGGGAGAGAGAGACAGGGAGGAATGGAGGGAGGGAGAGAGAGAGGGTGGAATGGAGGGAGGGAGAGAGAGACAGAGGGAGGAATGGAGGGAGGGAGAGAGAGACAGGGAGGAATGGAGGGAGGGAGAGAGAGGCAGAGTGAGGAATGGAGGGAGAGAGAGACAGAGGGAGGAATGGAGGGAGGGAGAGACAGAGGGAGGAATGGAGGGAGAGAGAGACAGACAGAGGGAGGAATGGAGGGAGGGAGAGACAGAGGGAGGAACGGAGGGAGGGAGAGACAGGGAGGAATGGAGGGAGGGAGAGAGAGGGAGGAACGGAGGGAGAGAGAGACAGAGGGAGGAATGGAGGGAGAGACAGAGGGAGGAATGGAGGGAGAGAGAGACAGAGGGAGGAATGGAGGGAGAGAGAGACAGAAGGAGGGAGGAATAGAGGGAGAGAGTGACAGGGAGGAATGGAGGGAGGGAGAGACAGAGGAAGGAATGGAGGGAAGGAGAGACAGAGGGAGGAATGGAGGGAGGGAGAGAGACATGGAGGGAGGGAGAGAGAGACAGGGAGGAATGGAGGAAGGGAGAGAGACATGGAGGGAGGGAGAGAGACATGGGGGGAGTGAGAGAGAGACAGGGAGGAATGGAGGGAGGGAGAGACATGGAGGGAGGGAGAGAGAGACAGGGAGGAATGGAGGGAGGGAGGGAGGGAGGGAGAGGGAGGAATGGAGGGAGGGAGAGAGACATGGAGGGAGGGAGAGAGAGACAGAGGGAGGAATGGAGGGAGGGAGAGAGAGACATGGAGGGAGGGAGAGAGACAGAGTAAGGAATGGAGGGAGAGAGAGACAGGGAGGAATTGAGGGAGAGAGAGACAGAGGGAGGCATGGAGGGAAGGAGAGACAGGGAGGGAGAGACAGAGGGAGGAATGGAGGGAGGGAGAGAGACATGGAGGGAGGGAGAGACAGAGGGAGGAATGGAGGGAGGGAGAGAGAGACAGAGGGAGGGAGGAATGAAGGGAAGGAGAGACATAGGGAGGAATGGAGGGAAAGAGAGACAGGGAGGAATGGAGGGAGGGAGAGACAGGGAGGAATGGAGGGAGGGAGAGAGACATGGAGGGAGGGAGAGACAGGGAGGAATGGAGGGAGGGAGAGACAGGGAGGAATGGAGGGAGAGAGAGACAGAGGGAGGAATGGAGGGAGGGAGAGACAGAGGGAGGAATGGAGGGAGAGAGAGACGGACAGAGGGAGGGAGAGACAGAGGGAGGAACGGAGGGAGGGAGAGACAGGGAGGAACGGAGGGAGAGAGAGACAGAGGGAGGAATGGAGGGAGAGACAGAGGGAGGAATGGAGGGAGAGAGAGACAGAGGGAGGGAGGAATAGAGGGAGAGAGTGACAGGGAGGAATGGAGGGAGGGAGAGACAGAGGAAGGAATGGAGGGAAGGAGAGACAGAGGGAGGAATGGAGGGAGGGAGAGAGACATGGAGGGAGGGAGAGAGAGACAGGGAGGAATGGAGGAAGGGAGAGAGACATGGAGGGAGGGAGAGAGACATGGAGGGAGTGAGAGAGACAGGGAGGAATGGAGGGAGGGAGAGACATGGAGGGAGGGAGAGAGAGACAGGGAGGAATGGAGGGAGGGAGGGAGGGAGAGGGAGGAATGGCGGGAGGGAGAGAGACATGGAGGGAGGGAGAGAGAGACAGAGGGAGGAATGGAGGGAAGGAGAGAGAGACATGGAGGGAGGGAGAGAGACAGAGTAAGGAATGGAGGGAGAGAGAGACAGGGAGGAATTGAGGGAGAGAGAGACAGAGGGAGGCATGGAGGGAAGGAGAGACAGGGAGGAATGGAGGGAGGGAGAGACAGAGGGAGGAATGGAGGGAGGGAGAGAGACATGGAGGGAGGGAGAGACAGAGGGAGGAATGGAGGGAGGGAGAGAGAGACAGAGGGAGGGAGGAATGAAGGGAAGGAGAGACATAGGGAGGAATGGAGGGAAGGAGAGACAGGGAGGAATGGAGGGAGGGAGAGACAGGGAGGAATGGAGGGAGGGAGAGAGACATGGAGGGAGGGAGAGACAGGGAGGAATGGAGGGAGGGAGAGAGAGACAGAGTGAGGAATGGAGGGAGAGAGAGACAGAGGGAGGAATGGAGGGAGGGAGAGACAGGGAGGAATGGAGGGAGAGAGAGACAGAGGGAGGAATGGAGGGAGGGAGAGACAGAGGGAGGAATGGAGGGAGAGAGAGACAGACAGAGGGAGGGAGAGACAGAGGGAGGAACGGAGGGAGGGAGAGACAGGGAGGAATGGAGGGAGGGAGAGAGAGGGAGGAACGGAGGGAGAGAGAGACAGAGTGATGAATGGAGGGAGAGAGAGGGAGGAATGGAGGGAGAGAGAGACAGAGGGAGGGAGGAATAGAGGGAGAGAGTGACAGGGAGGAATGGAGGGAGGGAGAGACAGAGGAAGGAATGGAGGGAAGGAGAGACAGAGGGAGGAATGGAGGGAGGGAGAGAGACATGGAGGGAGCGAGAGAGAGACAGGGAGGAATGGAGGAAGGGATTGAGACATGGAGGGAGGGAGAGAGACATGGAGGGAGTGAGAGAGAGACAGGGAGGAATGGAGGGAGGGAGAGACATGGAGGGAGGGAGAGAGAGACAGGGAGGAATGGAGGGAGGGAGGGAGGGAGAGGGAGGAATGGAGGGAGGGAGAGAGACATGGAGGGAGGGAGAGAGAGACAGAGGGAGGAATGGAGGGAGGGAGAGAGAGACATGGAGGGAGGGAGAGAGACAGAGTAAGGAATGGAGGGAGAGAGAGACAGGGAGGAATTGAGGGAGAGAGAGACAGAGGGAGGCATGGAGGGAAGGAGAGACAGGGAGGAATGGAGGGAGGGAGAGACAGAGGGAGGAATGGAGGGAGGGAGAGAGAGACAGAGGGAGGGAGGAATGAAGGGAAGGAGAGACATAGGGAGGAATGGAGGGAAGGAGAGACAGGGAGGAATGGAGGGAGGGAGAGACAGGGAGGAATGGAGGGAGGGAGAGAGACATGGAGGGAGGGAGAGACAGGGAGGAATGGAGGGAGGGAGAGAGAGACAGAGTGAGGAATGGAGGGAGAGAGAGACAGAGGGAGGAATGGAGGGAGGGAGAGACAGGGAGGAATGGAGGGAGAGAGAGACAGAGGGAGGAATGGAGGGAGGGAGAGACAGAGGGAGGAATGGAGGGAGAGAGAGACAGGGAGGAATGGAGGGAGGGAGACAGAGGGAGGAATGGAGGGAGAGAGAGACAGAGGGAGGGAGGAATAGAGGGAGAGAGTGACAGGGAGGAATGGCGGGAGGGAGAGACAGAGGAAGGAATGGAGGGAAGGAGAGACAGAGGGAGGAATGGAGGGAGGGAGAGAGACATGGAGGGAGCGAGAGAGAGACAGGGAGGAATGGAGGAAGGGATTGAGACATGGAGGGAGGGAGAGAGACATGGAGGGAGTGAGAGAGAGACAGGGAGGAATGGAGGGAGGGAGAGACATGGAGGGAGGGAGAGAGAGACAGGGAGGAATGGAGGGAGGGAGGGAGGGAGGGAGGGAGAGGGAGGAATGGAGGGAGGGAGAGAGACATGGAGGGAGGGAGAGAGAGACAGAGGGAGGAATGGAGGGAGGGAGAGAGAGACATGGAGGGAGGGAGAGAGACAGAGTAAGGAATGGAGGGAGAGAGAGACAGGGAGGAATTGAGGGAGAGAGAGACAGAGGGAGGCATGGAGGGAAGGAGAGACAGGGAGGAATGGAGGGAGGGAGAGACAGAGGGAGGAATGGAGGGAGGGAGAGAGACATGGAGGGAGGGAGAGACAGAGGGAGGAATGGAGGGAGGGAGAGAGAGACAGAGGGAGGGAGGAATGAAGGGAAGGAGAGACATAGGGAGGAATGGAGGGAAGGAGAGACAGGGAGGAATGGAGGGAGGGAGAGACAGGGAGGAATGGAGGGAGGGAGAGAGACATGGAGGGAGGGAGAGACAGGGAGGAATGGAGGGAGGGAGAGAGAGACAGAGTGAGGAATGGAGGGAGAGAGAGACAGAGGGAGGAATGGAGGGAGGGAGAGACAGGGAGGAATGGAGGGAGAGAGAGACAGAGGGAGGAATGGAGGGAGGGAGAGACAGAGGGAGGAATGGAGGGAGAGAGAGACAGACAGAGGGAGGGAGAGACAGAGGGAGGAACGGAGGGAGGGAGAGACAGGGAGGAATGGAGGGCGGGAGATAGAGGGAGGAACGGAGGGAGAGAGAGACAGAGGGAGGAATGGAGGGAGAGACAGAGGGAGGAATGGAGGGAGAGAGAGACAGAGGGAGGGAGGAATAGAGGGAGAGAGTGACAGGGAGGAATGGAGGGAGGGAGAGACAGAGGAAGGAATGGAGGGAAGGAGAGACAGAGGGAGGAATGGAGGGAGGGAGAGAGACATGGAGGGAGGGAGAGAGAGACAGGGAGGAATGGAGGAAGGGAGAGAGACATGGAGGGAGGGAGAGAGACATGGAGGGAGTGAGAGAGAGACAGGGAGGAATGGAGGGAGGGAGAGACATGGAGGGAGAAATGGAGAGAGAGACAGGGAGGAATGGAGGGAGGGAGGGAGGGAGAGGGAGGAATGGAGGGAGGGAGAGAGACAGAGTAAGGAATGGAGGGAGAGAGAGACAGGGAGGAATTGAGGGAGAGAGAGACAGAGGGAGGCATGGAGGGAAGGAGAGACAGGGAGGAATGGAGGGAGGGAGAGACAGAGGGAGGAATGGAGGGAGGGAGAGAGACATGAGGGAGGGAGAGACAGAAGGAGGAATGGAGGGAGGGAGAGACAGGGAGGAATGGAGGGAGGGAGAGACAGGGAGGAATGGAGGGAGGGAGAGAGACATGGAGGGAGGGAGAGACAGGGAGGAATGGAGGGAGGGAGAGAGAGACAGAGTGAGGAATGGAGGGAGAGAGAGACAGAGGGAGGGAGGAATGAAGGGAAGGAGAGACATAGGGAGGAATGGAGGGAAGGAGAGACAGGGAGGAATGGAGGGAGGGAGAGACAGGGAGGAATGGAGGGAGGGAGAGAGACATGGAGGGAGGGAGAGACAGGGAGGAATGGAGGGAGGGAGAGAGAGACAGAGTGAGGAATGGAGGGAGAGAGAGACAGAGGGAGGAATGGAGGGAGGGAGAGACAGGGAGGAATGGAGGGAGAGAGAGACAGAGGGAGGAATGGAGGGAGAGAGAGACAGACAGAGGGAGGGAGAGACAGAGGGAGGAACGGAGGAAGGGAGAGACAGGGAGGAATGGAGGGAGGGAGAGAGAGGGAGGAACGGAGGGAGAGAGAGACAGAGGGAGGAATGGAGGGAGAGACAGAGGGAGGATTGGAGGGAGAGAGAGACAGAAGGAGGGAGGAATAGAGGGAGAGAGTGACAGGGAGGAATGGAGGGAGGGAGAGACAGAGGAAGGAATGGAGGGAAGGAGAGACAGAGGGAGGAATGGAGGAAGGGAGAGAGACATGGAGGGAGGGAGAGAGACATGGAGGGAGTGAGAGAGAGACAGGGAGGAATGGAGGGAGGGAGAGAGAGACAGGGAGGAATGGAGGGAGGGAGGGAGAGGGAGGAATGGAGGGAGGGAGAGAGACATGGAGGGAGGGAGAGAGAGACAGAGGGAGGAATGGAGGGAGGGAGAGAGAGACATGGAGGGAGGGAGAGAGACAGAGTAAGGAATGGAGGGAGAGAGAGACAGGGAGGAATTGAGGGAGAGAGAGACAGAGGGAGGCATGGAGGGAAGGAGAGACAGGGAGGAATGGAGGGAGGGAGAGACAGAGAGAGGAATGGAGGGAGGGAGAGAGACATGGAGGGAGGGAGAGACAGAGGGAGGAATGGAGGGAGGGAGAGAGAGACAGAGGGAGGGAGGAATGAAGGGAAGGAGAGACATAGGGAGGAATGGAGGGAAGGAGAGACAGGGAGGAATGGAGGGAGGGAGAGACAGAGGGAGGAATGGAGGGAGGGAGAGAGACAGAGGGAGGAATGGAGGGAGGGAGAGAGAGACAGAGGGAGGGAGGAATGGAGGGAAGGAGAGACAGAGGGGGGAATGGAGGGAAGGAGAGACAGAGGGAGGAATGGAGGGAGGGAGAGACAGAGGGAGGAATGAAGGGAAGGAGAGACAGAGGGAGGAATGGAGGGAAGGAGAGACAGGGAGGAATGGAGGGAGGGAGAGACAGAGGGGGGAATGGAGGGAGGGAGAGAGACATGGAGGGAGGGAGAGACAGAGGGAGGAATGGAGGGAGGGAGAGACAGAGGGAGGAATGGAGGGAAGGAGAGACAGAGGGAGGAATGGAGGGAAGGAGAGACAGAGGGAGGAATGGAGGGAAGGAGAGACAGAGGGAGGAATGAAGGGAAGGAGAGACAGAGGGAGGAATGGAGGGAAGGAGAGACAGAGGGAGGAATGGAGGGAAGGAGAGACAGAGGGAGGAATGGAGGGAAGGAGAGACAGAGGGAGGAATGGAGGGAAGGAGAGACAGAGGGAGGAGTGGAGGGAAGGAGAGCGGGGGAAAGAAAGAGCAACGGACTGATGAGCGTAGATAGAGAAAACTGAGGGAATGAGAAAGACAGAGAGGAACATAGAAAGTGACGGGGACAGGGTTATTGAACAAGAACAGGGGCGACTGGGTTCACAGTGTGTGTGTGTGTGTGTGTGTGTTTGTGTGTATGCGTGTGTGCACGTCTATGTGTGTGGGGGTGGGGGGGTCACATCGGGGGCAGTGCTATGGGACGGGAGAGACAGGAAGTGAAATGTTGATCGTGACACCTTGGTGACACCATCTGTCAATCATCAGCCTGCTTCATCGCTTTCCTCTCACTCCTCCTTTTCCATCTTCCCACTCTTTTCCTCTCACTCCTCCTTTTCCATCTTCCCCCTCTTTTCCTCTCACTCCTCCTTTTCCATCTTCCCCCTCTTTTCCTCTCACTCCTCCTTTTCCATCTTCCCACTCTTTTCCTCTCACTCCTCCTTTTCCATCTTCCCCCTCTTTTCCTCTCACTCCTCCTTTTCCATCTTCCCCCTCTTTTCCTCTCACTCCTCCTTTTCCATCTTCCCCCTCTTTTCCTCTCACTCCTCCTTTTCCATCTTCCCCCTCTTTTCCTCTCACTCCTCCTTTTCCATCTTCCCCCTCTTTTCCTCTCACTCCTCCTTTTCCATCTTCCCCCTCTTTTCCTCTCACTCCTCCTTTTCCATCTTCCCCCTCTTTTCCTCTCACTCCTCCTTTTCCATCTTCCCACTCTTTTCCTCTCATTCCGCTTCAGAATGGCTGATGATGCATTTATGGAGAGGAGAGGGCTAGGGTCAGAGAACTGGATCTGAGTTAGAGAGTAGTGCTGTCACCACACCAGAATTTTGACTTCGATACCGATACCAGGTTTAGCATCACGATACCAGGTTTATTATCACGATACCAGGTTTAGCATCACGATACCAGGTTTAACATCACGATACCAGGTTTAGCATCACGATACTCGATGCCATCATGATACTCAATACCGAAACAAAGTCACAGAATGGCACTTGATCCAGACTGAAACTCAGCTACTGCTCTGTTCAATCGTTGGACATCTTTTGAGTTCAATATCATTACATTTGAATTGTTTTTCAGAATTTTTCAAACAGCTATGTATGCATTAATGAACCAATTATACAACCCTACAATCAATTTTACTTAGTTTTTACCAATCTAACTACATAACAACATAATGGTAATCATTTATTTGAATAACTTATTTTATAAAAGTGTGCGCTGCCTCTTTAACCAGTAATGACATTCACGAGCCAAGAGGGGTGTGGCATGTTGGAGCCCTCAGTTCGCTGAGGGAGAGACGTGAGGGAAATTGATTAAGTGAATGACTAATGTTTTTGGTGGCAATCAGCAATGAAATCAGCATATTTTGCGTTTTGGGTTGCTGTAGTGAATTGATGTTAGATTCAGCTGTAGGAAAGTTAGCCTACATAGCTGGAAGCTACCGGTATCTCATTTCATTGTAAAGTTATTCTAGCCTGTATGGACATTGTTTTGCGAACAGTAATGAACAATTTCTACATGTCGTGTTGCATTATTCAGGTGTGTTAACTTATGTGGCATGTGGTGATGTAGCCCAGACTCTCAGTGAGTAGAGTGGTTCCTCATGGCAGACCAGAGCAGAGTGGAGCAGGCAAGGGGCTCTCCTGCTATGAGGGGACATCGGCTGCGCAGATAGACTAATTTGACAGTAGTAACGAAAGTTCAAAGAATTCTACTACCAAACCTTTTTTTCATGTTCTGGTATCGAAAAAGTATAGACATTTTGGTATACAGTGCAACAACATTTGAGAGAAAGAGTGTGTTTGTGTGATATTTTTGTGTGTTTGTGCAGATATTCAAATATTCAGCCCATGTATTGAGCCAGTGGCAGCATATCTCTAAGGACATGGTGTTTAGCTCTCTCTCTCCCTCTCTATCTCTCTCTCAATTCAATTCAATTCAAGGGGCTTTATTGGCATGGGAAACATGTGTTAACATTGCCAAAGCAAGTGAGGTAGATAATGTACAAAAGTGAAATAAACAATGAAAATTAACAGTTAACATTACACATACAGAAGTTTCAAAACAATAAAGACATTACAAATGTCATATTATATATATATATATATATACACAGTGTTGTAACAATGTACAAATGGTTAAAGTACACAAGGGAAAATAAATAAGCATAAATATGGGTTGTATTTATGCTGTTTGTTCTTCACTGGTTGCCCTTTTCTTGTGGCAACAGGTCACAAATCTTGCTGCTGTGATGGCACACTGTGGAATTTCACCCAGTAGATATGGTAGTTTATCAATGTTGGATTTGTTTATCAAAATTGGCCTTTCTCAATAGCAAGGCTATGCTCACTGAGTCTGTACATAGTCAAAGCTTTTCTTAAGTTTGGGTCAGTCACAGTGGTCAGGTATTCTGTGTACTCTCTGTTTAGGGCCAAATAGCATTCTAGTTTGCTCTGTTTTTTAAAAAATGATTTCCAATGTGTCAAGTAATAATCTTTTTGTTTTCTCATGATTTGGTTGGGTCTAATTGTGCTGCTATCTTGGGGCTCTGTGGGGTGTGTTTGTGTTTGTGAACAGAGCCCCAGGACCAGCTTGCTTAGTTAGGGGACTCTTCTTCAGGTTCATCTCTCTGTAGGTGATGGCTTTGTTATGGAAGGTTTGGGAATCGCTTCCTTTTAGGTGGTTGTAGAATTTAACGGCTCTTTTCTGGATTTTGATCATTAGTGGGTATCGGCCTAAATCTGCTCTGCATTCATTATTTGGTGTTCTACGTTGTACACAGGATATTTTTGCAGAATTCTGCATGCAGAGTCTCAATTTGGTGTTTGTCCCATTTTGTGAAGTCTTGGTTGGTGAGCGGACCCCAGACCTCACAACCATAAAGGGCAATGGGCTCTATGACGGATTCAAGTATTTTTAGCCAGATCCTAATTGGTATGTTGAATTTTGCCTTGTCTCTCAAATCGTTTGTGGAAGCTTTGTGGAAGTTACCTGTGGCGCTGATGTTTAGGCCAAGGTATGTATAGTGTTTTTGTGTGCTCTAGGGCAACAGTGTCTAGATGGAATTTGTATTTGTGATCCTGGCAACTGGACCTTTTTTGGAACACCATTATTTTGGTCTTACTGAGATTTACTGTCAGGGCCGAGGTCTGACAGAATCTGTGCAGGAGATCTAGTTGCTGCGGTAGGCCCTCTTTGGTTGGTGACAGAAGCACCAGATCATCAGCAAACAGCAGACATTTGACTTCGGATTCTAGTAGGGTGAGGCCGGGTGCTGCAGACTTTTCTAGTGCCCGGGCCAATTCGTTGATATATATGTTGAAGAGGGTGGGGCTTAAGCTGCATCCCTGTCTCACCCCACGACCCTGTGTGAAGAAATGTGTGTGTTTTTTGCCAATTTTAACCGCACACTTGTTTTTTGTGTACATGGATTTTATAATGTCGTATGTTTTACCCCCAACACCACTTTCCATCAATTTGTATAGCAGACCCTCATGCCAAATTGAGTCAAAGGCTTTTTTGAAATCAACAAAGCATGAGAAGACTTTGCCTTTGTTTTGGTTTGTTTGGTTGTCAATTAGGCTGTGCAGGGTGAATACATGGTCTGTTGTACGATAATTTGGTAAAAAGCCAATTTGACATTTGCCCAGTACATTGTTTTCATTGAGGAAATGTACGAGTCTGCTGTTAATGATAATGCAGAGGATTTTCTCAAGGTTACTGTTGATGCATATTCCACGGTAGTTATTGGGGTCTAATTTGTCTCCATTTTTGTGGATTGGGGTGATCAGTCCTTGGTTCCAAATATTGGGGAAGATGCCAGAGCTAAGGATGATGTTAAAGAGTTTTAGTATAGCCAATTGGAATTTGTTGTCTGTATATTTGATCATTTCATTAAGGATACCATCAACACAACAGGCCTTTTTGGGTTGGAGGGTTTTTATTTTGTCCTGTAACTCATTCAAGGTATTTGGAGAATCCAGTGGGTTCTGGTAGTCTTTAATAGTTGATTCTAAGATGTGTATTTGATCATGTATATGTTTTTGCTCTTTATTCTTTGTTATAGAGCCAAAAAGATTGGATAAGTTTTTTACCCATACATCTCCATTTTGGATAGATAATTCTTCGTGTTGTTGTTTGTTTAGTGTTTTCCAACCAATTTTCCCAGAAGTGGTTAGAGTCTATGGATTCTTCAATTACATTGAGCTGATTTCTGACGTGCTGTTCCTTCTTTTTCCGTAGTGTATTTCTGAATTGTTTTAGTGATTCACCATAGTGAAGGCGTAGACTCAGGTTTTCTGGGTCTTTATGTTTTTGGTTGGAAAGGTTTCTCAATTTCTTTCTTAGATTTTTGCATTCTTCATCAAACCATTTGTCATTGTTGTTCATTTTCTTCAGTTTTCTATTTGAGATTTTTAGATTTGAAAGGGAAGCAAATATACTGTTAAGATTTTCTACTGCCAAGTTTACACCTTCACTATTACAGTGGAACGTTTTACCCAGGAAATTGTCTAAAAGGGATTGAATTTGTTGTTGTCTAATTGTTTTTTGGTAGGTTTCCAAACTTTATTCCTTCCATCTATAGCATTTCTTAATGTTACTCAGTTCCTTTGGCTTTGATGCCTCATGATTGAGTATTGCTCTGTTCAAGTAAACTGTGATTTTGCTGTGGTCTGATAGGGGTGTCAGTGGGCTGACTGTGAACGCTCTGAGAGACTCTGGGTTGAGGTCAGTGATAAAGTAGTCTACAGTACTACTGCCAAGAGATGAGCAATAGGTGTACCTACCATAAGAGTCCCCTCGAAGCCTACCATTGACTATGTACATACCCAGCGTGCGACAGAGCTGCAGGAGTTGTGACCCGTTTTTGTTGGTTATGTTGTCATAGTTGTGCCTAAGGGGGCATATGTGGGAGGGAATGCTGTCACCTCCAGGTAGGTGTTTGTCCCCCTGTGTGCTGAGGGTGTCAGGTTCTTGTCCGGTTCTGGCATTTAGGTTGCCATAGACTAGTACATATCCCTGGGCCTGAAAATGATTGATTTCCCCCTCCAGGATGGAGAAGCTGTCTTCATTAAAGTATGGGGATTCTAGTGGGGGGATATAGGTAGCACACAGGAGGACATTTTTCTGTGTTAAGATCATTTCCTTTTGAATTTCTAGCCAAATGTAAAATGTTCCTGTTTTGATTAATTTAATCGAGTGAGTTAGGTCTGCTCTATACCAAATTAGCATACCCCCTGAGTCCCTTCCCTGTTTCACACCTGGTAGTTTGGTGGATGGAACTACCAGCTCTCTGTAACCTAGAGGGCAACCAGTGGGTCCGTCTCCTCTATACCAGGTTTCTTGCAGGATGTCTGTATTACCGCAGGATGTCTGTATTACCGATTTCTTTGGTGAAGTCCGGGTTCCTGCTCTTTAGGCCAAAGGCAGATGACCTCAGGCCTTGGATATTCCAGGATGATGTAGGGAAGGCTTTTTGTTCCATAAAGTGTCCAATGTTGTTGGTTGTGGTTTGGCCTCAGGCCAGTAAGTGTGAGCAGAGACTGCTGAGCATCTGGTACATGCCATTGGCTTGGGCGAGTGTAAGAGTGGGGGTTGGGCCTGTTTGCCCGCTCACTTCCTGGGCGTATGTATGACTTCCATGTTGAGGCCCTCTGCGGGGGTGGGGTGCATGGGGTGGGCAGGAGGGGCATAGGTCTGATCTGAGGGGGCCTAAATGGGGTGTGGGCATGGTTGACATGGGGGGGTGTTGATTTGTTGGGGTGGGGGTGTGAATGTGTCTGGGGGTGCTGTGGTCTGGATGTAAATCCTCTTGGCGTGGATCCTCTATGTGTAGGTCCGGGGGGGGGGGGGGGGTCCTGCAGGTCTGGGAGGGTGTCTCACTGGTCTGGGTGGGGTGTCAATTGATCTGTTGCTCCTGTGTGAAGTGTTGGGGATACGTTTGAGAACGATGTCCTTTAGAGTCCGGGCAAAGTTTGGCACTTCTGCCTTGTAGAGGTGGACCTGGTCATAGAGGCTGTTCAAGTCCAGGGTGGAGTGGTGGGCCAGGAAAACATTTGGTTTGAGGCACAGTCACGGGAAATACTTGCATGCTTACATGTTTACATGCTGTATTGTAGCAGGGTGGAAGTCTTTTCGTGGTAGCAGGGTGGAGATAACCACTTGTTCGTTGGTGAAAGTAAAAGAAGCCTTTTCAATCACTCCCTTCAGTGCTGTGGCCACCCTTTCCTGCTGTGCTCTCAGGTCGTTTGTGCCTGTGTGTATTATTATGTGGCTAGTTGAGCCTAGTTGGTCCTCAGACAGAAGGTCTAGGGCGCGTTGGGTGTTTGGACACCAGAGTTTAGACACACTATGTTTGTGAAAAAGTTTTTTTTCTTCTATATATTCCCCATTTGGGTCCATAAGGAGAACAATCTGTGTCTTGTGTTTGTCCTCAGTGGGTGTGGGGGGATTGTCAGATTGGCTATCAGGGTGGCTGACAGGGGGGGTGCTCAGAGGCGGTGAGAGCCGCTGGGCTTCAGGTTCTTAATTTGTCTGTTCTGCTGTGATGTCGACTCTACGGTCAGGGTCTGGTGTGGACTGTTCTGCTGTGGTGTCGAGACTTTTGTCGGGTGCTGAGGTGGGCTGTTCTGCTGGCTTCTCTGTGGGGGTGGCCACCTCTCTGGTGGGTTGTTCTCTGTCACACACCATCCCCCTCACCCTCTCCTCCAGCAGTCTGATCCTCTCCTCTAGTGCTCTGTTCTTTTCTTGCTCCTGCTCTTTCTCCTGTTGAAGTTGTCTCACCACAGTCCAGAGTGCAGATATATCTCTCTCCACCTCCAGCTTTCCGGGTCTGGTTAAACCTGTTAGAGCTCTAGGGGCGCTATTTCATTTTTGGATAAAAAACGTTCCCGTTTTAAGCGCGATATTTTGTCACGAAAAGATGCTCGACTATGCATATTCTTGACAGTTTTGGAAAGAAAACACTCTGAAGTTTCGGAATCTGCAAAGATTTTGTCTGTAAGTGCCCCAGAACTCATTCTAAAGGCGAAACCAAGATGATGCATCACCCAGGAATTAGCAGAATTTCTGAAGCTCTGTTTTCCATTCTCTCCTTATATGGCTGTGATTGCGCAACGAATGAGCCTACACTTTCTGTCGTTCGCCCAAGGTCTTAGCAGCATTGTGACGTATTTGTAGGCATATCATTGGAAGATTGACCATAAGAGACTACATTTTCCAAGTGTCCGCCTGGTGTCCTGCGTCGAATTCGGTGCGCAATTGCCAGCTGCTTCTACTTTACCATTTGATTCAGGGGAGAAAGCATGTGTCCAAGAACGATGTATCAATGAAGAGATATGTGAAAAACACCTTGATGATTGATTCTAAACAACGTTTGCCATGTTTTCAGTCGATATTATGGAGTTAATTTGGAAAAAAGTTCGCGTTTTGAGGACTGAATTTTCGGATTTTTTTTGGTAGCCAAATGTGATGTATAAAACGGAGCTATTTCTAATACACAAGGAATCTTTTTGGAAAAACTGAGCATCTGCTATCTAACTGAGAGTATCCTCATTGAAAACATCAGAAGTTCTTCAAAGGTAAATGATTTTATTTGAAGGCTTTTATGTTTTTGTTAATGTTGCGTGCTGGATGCTAACGCTAATGCTAACGCTAAATGCTAACGCGAAATGCTAACGCTAGCTAGCTACTTTTACACAAATGATTGTTTTCCTATGGTTGAGAAGCATATTTTGAAAATCTGAGATGACAGTGTTGTTTACAAAAGGCTAAGCTTGAGAGATGGCATATTTATTTCATTTCATTTGCGATTTTCATAAATAGTTAACGTTGTGTTATGCTAATGAGCTTGCTGATAGATTTACACAATCCTGGATACAGGGGTTTTTTCATAGCTAAACGTGACGCAGAAAACGGAGCGATTTGTCCTAAACAAATAATCTTTCAGGAAAAACTGAACATTTGCTATCTGAGAGTCTCCTCATTGAAAACATCTGAAGTTCTTCAAAGGTAAATGATTTTATTTGAATGCTTTTCTGTTTTTTTGTGTAAATGTTGCCAGCTGAATGCTAATGCTAAATGCTACGTTAGCCATCAATACTGTTACACAAATGCTTGTTTTGCAATGGTTGAGAAGCATATTTTGAAAATCTGAGATGACAGTGTTGTTAACAAAAGGCTAAGCTTGAGAGCTAGCATATTTATTTCATTTCATTTGCGATTTTCATGAATAGTTAACGTTGCGTTATGGTAATGAGCTTGAGTCTGTATTCACGATCCCGGATCCGGGATGGGGAGATCAGAAAGGTTAAGGGGGTGTTGTTGTGCTGGACTGTTGTCTGGGTCTGTGCTGACTGAAGTGTAATCACCTGCTGTTCCAGCTCCACCTGCCTTACCTCCAGCTGGGTGAATTTATCCTTCATTTCAATGAGGGAATAGTACTCTGTGCTGGGAGGTTGACTTTCCGCTGGGGGTTGCTCGTCTGTGGGGTTATATAATGAAGAGGTCTGGGGTGACCCACTCGGGGTGGGGGTATCTTTCTCAAGGGAGAGCTTCTCCTGCTGGGCTAATTCTTTAATTTGGTGGAAGTCCAGCTGAAACTGTTTGGGGTTACCCTGTACCATTACTGTTCCGGACTTATAGAGGTTTATATTAGCTGACTCAGAGTCCTCGTTGTCAAGTATCCTGAGTTTCCACCCCTCGTTAACCCCCCCTCTCTTAACAAAGGGGTAGTGTGCTAATATAGCACTGTGCCATTCCAGGGGATGGTTTGTGTGGAAGACAAGGTTGCTGATGTTCCCATTTCTGTAATAGTCAGCAAAAAGTGTCTCTTGATTTTCCATAAGGAGCTTCATTTTGTAATCTTTTCTTGCCTTATCATTCTTTACATACACAGGGTACTGTATTTTAATTACCTCTGAACAGCAGGAGGCAGCTTCTAAGGCCTCTCCATTTGGTTGGAGTAGACTGTTTCACTCTCCTGCCATTGTTGGGCTAATGGACTTTGACACCTCTCACTTGACATGTCAGTGCTAATTGAAGCTGTATCAAGCTTGGCAGAATTATGTCCTTATGAAGTAATGTCGTGTATTTTTCTTCTTGGCTTTTGGAAATAGAATATAGTTTCAGACTAAACATTACTCACACAGTTCCAGGTTTGGTGGTGTTTTCAGGTTTCTGTTGTTTTCCAGAGAATTTGCTGTATAGAATAATAATCCTTGGTAGTTGTGAACCTTCCAGGTGATTCCGTAATTCCGTCCAAAATCAGGTTGTAGGTTTTGAGTTTTGATTTGAAGTCAGGGTTATGTTGTAGAGGGTAGCTAAGTTTATCTAACTCTAAATCTACCATTTTTAAAGAAAATGCTGAAAAATGCAGGAGCTCATCTGATCGTGACCTCTGCTCTCTCTCTCTCTCTCTCTCTCTCCCTCTCTCTCTCTCTCTCTCTCTCTCTCTCTCTCTCTGAACCTCTGACAGGTGGGGCTGTAGTCTAGGCTACTCTCTCTCTCTCTCTCTCCCCCCCCCCCTCTCTCTCTCTCTCTCTCTCTCTCTCTCTCTCTCTCTCTCTCTCTCTCTCTCCCGCTCTCTCTCTCTCTCTCTCTCTCTCTGAACCTCTGACAGGTGGGGCTGTAGTCTAGGCTACTCTCTCTCTCTCTCTCTCTCTCTCTCTCTCTCTCTCTCCCCTCTTCTCTCTCTCTCTCTCTCTCTCCCTCTTTCCCTCTCTCTCTCTCTCCCTCTCTCTCTCTCCCTCTCTCTCTCTCTCTCTCTCTCTCTCTCTCTCTCTCTCTCTGAACCTCTGACAGTTGGGGCTGTAGTCTAGGCTACTCTCTCTCTCGCTCCCTCTCTATCTCTCTCTCTCTCTCTCTCCCGCTCTCTCTCTCTGTCTCTCTCTCTCTCTGAACCTCTGACAGGTGGGGCTGTAGTCTAGGCTACTCTCTCTCCCTCTCTCTCTCTCTCTCTCTCTCTCTCTCTCTCTCTCTCTCTCTCTCTCTCTCCCCCTCTCTTCTCTCTCTCTCTCTCCCTCTCTCTCTATCTATCTCTCTCTCTGAACCTCTGACAGGTGGGGCTGTAGTCTAGGCTACTCTCTCTCTCTCTCTCTCTCTCTCTCTCTCTCTCTCTCTCCCCTCTTCTCTCTCTCTCTCTCTCTCTCCCTCTTTCCCTCTCTCTCTCTCTCCCTCTCTCTCTCTCCCTCTCTCTCTCTCTCTCTCTCTCTCTCTCTCTCTCTCTCTCTGAACCTCTGACAGGTGTGGCTGTAGTCTAGGCTACTCTCTCTCTCTCCCTCTCTCTCTCTCTCTCTCTCCCCTCTCTTCTCTCTCTCTCCCTCTCTCTCTCTCTCTCCCTCTCTCTCTCTCTCTCTCTGAACCTCTGACAGGTGGGGCTGTAGTCTAGGCTACTCTCTCTCTCTCTATCTCTCTCTCTCTCTCTCGGTGCATGCTGGGAGTTTTTGGAGTTTGAGTGTTTGGTGTGGAAAGCTCTATCCTAACTAACTTTCTTGATTCTTTTATTTACATGTTATTTTCTATGGTGGAGGGTTAATGCAATATTTGTTTTTAGCGGTATCCAAAAGTTTTTTTTCAAAGTTAGGGTGGAAGAGGACAGAGTAACTTTCCTGGGGGTTGGAAGGTGTAGTGTGCGCAATGGCTTCTCAGCCTAGCACGGAGGAGACGCTGTCGATACAGCATGGATTCAGGTGTGTTCCTGAGAACGGAGTTAAGGTGGAGGAGGTTCTGCTCGCGGTCGGTGAACAGGTAGGAGCTGAGTTTATACATTCTGATTCTAGAATGAACAAAGCTGTGGTTGTGTTCATGAAAAGGGCTAATTTGGCCGGTAGGCTAATTGCTAGCGGAATATTTGTAAGGGATGTGTTGGTGTCAATTTCACCTCTCTCTACCCCTTCAACAAGAGTTGTAGTGGCAAATTTGCCTCCGTTTATTACGGATGATCAAATTAGGAAAGAGCTGAGTCGTTTTGGTAAGTTTGCTAGCGGTTTCCGTGTACTGTCAGCAGGTTTTCAGGCAGATGCCGTTAAGCACGTTGTTTCGTTCAGGAGGCAAGTGTTTATGTTTCTGAACAATAATGAGCAACAGCTAAATGTGCATTTTAAAGTGAGGCATGGGGAGGGGCTCTATGCCGGTTTTGCCAGCACAGATAGTCTACAGTGTTTTGAATGTGGGGATTTGGGGCACAAGAGTTTTGCGTAACCACATAAAGGCCATAGACAAGGTGAGGGTACAAGCGCAAGTGGGGGAAATCGAGGTCAAAATGCAAGGGGTAAGGAGATGCAGATAGCAGAGGCTGGGCCTAGTCAGTCTAGAGATGGTGGTGTAGATGAGGCTGGGCCTAGTCAGGCTAGAGATGGTAGGGTAGTGGAGGCTGGGTCTAGTCAGGCTAGAGATGGTGGGGAAGCAGAGGCTGGGTCTAGTCAGGCTAGAGATGGTAGGGTAGTGGAGGCTGGGTCTAGTCAGGCTAGAGATGGTGGAGAAGCAGAGGCTGGGTCTAGTCAGGCTAGAGATGGTGGGGTAGCTGAGGCTGGGCCTAGACATGCTATGGAGGGTGGTGCAGATGATGCTGGGCCGAGTCATGCTATGGAGGGTGGTGCAGATAATGCTGGGCCGAGTCATGCTATGGAGGGTGGTGTAGCTGAGGCTGGCCCTAGTCATGCTATGGAGGGTGGTGCAGATGATGCTGGGCCTAGTCATGCTATGGAGGGTGGTGTAGCTGAGGCTGGCCCTAGTCATGCTATGGAGGGTGGTGTAGCTGAGGCTGGCCCTAGTCATGCTATGGAGGGTGGTGCAGATGATACTGCGTCTAGTCAGGTTATTCTAGTGGATGAGGAGAGTATAGTGGGGAAGTGTAAGAGATTAGGGGGGGAGGAGGAGGGTGTCAAGAGGAAAAGGAAAAAGGGTGTGGACAAAGGCACCATGGAAATGTTGCCTGTTGCTGTGGGTGAGGCCCTAACCAGAGAGAAAGGGCAGGTGGTCAGGGTGGGAGATAGAGAAGAGGAGGAAAGTGAGTCTGAGGAAGAGGATGAGGAGTTATTTTTTTCAGACTCCTCTTCAATTGGCCCGGAGCTGACAGCCAGTCAACCAGAGGGGTCTAAGTACACGTTGAGAGAACTGACAAGGTTCCTGAATGAGACTAAGGGGAAAAAAGTTAATCTTGAGGCTTTTTTTCCTGATCCTAGAAAGTTTGTAAGATCAGTACAACATGCTATGAGAAATGAGGGGCATGGTGTCCTCTCACCCAGGAAACGGTTTAGGTTGAGGAAGTGGGTCACAACAGTGCGTAAAGGTTTACCTTCAGACACTGTTTAAATGTTTAATTTCTTACTGACACTGGGGCTTTTTGAGCTTTGCTATTGGTCTATTTCTCTGCTGGCTTTTCTCCCACTTCTTATGGAGACTCTTCGGGTAGGCTCGCTCAATATAAATGGCGCCAGAGATGCGGGAAAGAGGAGTGTGTTGGGTGAATATGTAAAACAAAAAAAAGTACAGGTGTTGTTTCTGCAGGAGACGCATAGTGATGTGGTGAATGAAGTTGATTGGGGGCTCTGGTGGAAAAAGGGGCAAGTGTGTTGAGCCATGGGACAAATCTTAGTGCAGGGGTGGCAGTCCTTTTTGCACCGGGTCTGGCTGTAAAAATTTGCTCCTCAAAGGAGGTGTGTAGGGGTAGGTTGCTTGTTGTTAAAGCAGAAATTAACAACATGTGTTTTGTCTTTATAAATGTGTATGCGCCTAACACAGGGAGAGAAAGAGGGGTTCTATTTGGGAGTCTTAGACAGGAACTCTCACAAGTAGCGCCTGAGGAGACGCTGGTGATCGGAGGTGACTGGAACTGTACAATGGATTTTTACAAAAGACAGAAATGGGGAAGAGCCTCATTCAGTGTCAGTGGGAGTGTTAAGGGATATCTTTAATCAGTTTGACCTAGTGGATGTTTGGAGAACTAAACATCCAAACACAAGACAGTATACGTGGGTGAAGGTTTTTGGGGCTAGGGTGAGTGCAGCTCGACTTGATCGTTTTTACATGTCCAGGAATCAGAGCAATAGGCTGCTGGGTGCTACCATTCTCCCAGTGGGGTTTTCGGATCACCACATAACCATGGCTCGGCTGTCTATTTCACCAGGGCCCCGGCAGGCATCTTATTGGAAGTTCAATGTAAAGCTCTTACAAGATGCCACTTTTTGCTCAGGTTTCCAGACTTTTTGGGAAAGATGGGGGCAGCGAAGAGAGGAGTATGAGTCTCTGAGTCAATGGTGGGATGTGGGGAAAGTGCAAATTCGGCTTTTCTGTCAACAGTATACTGCTCTCTCATCCTCAGAGGCTAGGAGAGTATTGGGGGAACTAGAGCGGTGTATTAGTGAGATGGAGGTAGAGATGGTGGGGCAAGGCAATGTAGGCCTCCAGGCTAACTTAGCCGAATTACGTAGGGACCTGGGCAGTTTTTTCCAGGTTAAAGCAAAGGGAGCACTTGTAAGAGCTAGGTTCTCCATGCTCAAGGAGATGGATGCTCCCAGCTCCTTCTTCTTTGGTTTGGAAAGACAGAGCAGTGAAGCCAAGGGTATGCATTGTCTACGGCTGTCTGATGGGCGGGTGACCTCTGTGGTGGGGGAGATGCGGGAGCGGACTGTGGAGTTTTATACTGAATTGTATAGGGCAGAAATGTGTGATCCTATGTGTGCTCAGGTCTTGTTCGCAGGACTCCCTAAGCTCTCTCGGGCACAGAGGGATGAAATGGACATTCCTCTGTTGTCACATGAACTGGCAGAGGCAGTAACCCAGATGTCCCCCGGTCGTGCACCCGGGGTCGATGGACTTCCAGTGGAATTTTACAAAAAATTCTGGGGAACAATTGGACAGGATTTATTTTGCGTGTTGCGTGAATGCGTCGGGGTATGAGAGTTGCCGATGAGCTGCCGTCGGGCGGCTCTGACTCTCCTGCCCAAAAAAGGGGACTTGTGTGAACTTAAGAACTGGAGGCCTGTGGCATTACTCTGTGCGGACTATAAGATTTTTGCCAAGGTCCTCTCTAACAGACTGAAGTCCCATCTGGACTCTATAATACACAAGGACCAGACACATTGTGTACCGGGACGCTCAATCACGGACAACTTGTTCTTGATTAGGGACATGTTGGACTTGTCGAGAGGTTCTAATGTGAACTTTGGACTGGTCTCTTTAGATCAAGAGAAGGCTTTTGATAGAGTGGATCATGAGTATCTGTTTAATGTGATGTCTGTGTTTGGGTTTGGGAAGAGTTTTGTGACATGTGTGAAGCTGTTGTATGCTGGGGCGTCATGTATGGTTAAGGTGGGAGGGGGGCTCAGTAGGCCAGTCTGGGTGAGACGGGGCATTAGACAAGGATGCCCTCTATCTGGGCAGCTGTACACACTAGCCATTGAGCCTTTTTTAGGACTGCTACGCAGGAGACTGCGGGGAGTGTGCTGGACAGGCATGGATGTGGTGACAGGAATAGCAGTCTCAGCATATGCAGATGATGTTTCTGTGATGGTCAGGGATGGGCAAGATATGCAGGAACTAGAGACCAGTCTGAAGGTGTACGAGGGAGCTTCATCAGCTAAGGTAAACTGGGGAAAGAGCAAAGCTCTGCTATGTGGGGCATGGGGGGATAGGGCTCCTCCTCTGCTTCCAGTGGGTTTGCAGTGGGGTTGTGAAGAGCTTAAAGTGTTGGGGGTGTACCTGGGCTCGGAGAGGTGGGTCAGCAAGAACTGGGAGGGGCTGTCACAGGCAGTGGTGTCAAGACTGGCCAGGTGGAGGTGGCTCCTGTCCCAAGTGTCATATAGAGGGAGGGTGCTGATAATCAACAACCTGGTGGCATCTTCCTTGTGGCATAAACTGGCTGTCCTCAACCCCCCCGCCGGTCTGCTTGCAGACCTGCAACGCAAGCTGGTGGACTTCTTTTGGTCGGGATATCACTGGCTGAAGGCAGCAGTTTTGTACATGACCGTCCACGAAGGAGGACAGGGCCTGGTGGAACTGGAGAGCAGGATGGCTGCTTTCCGACTAAAGGCGGTGCAGAGACTGCTGTACCACACTGATGTTGGCTGGAGGGAACCAGCATGCGCGCTGCTGAGGAGAGCTGGCGGATTAGGGTTGGACCGGCAGCTGTTCCTCATGAAGCTGGAGAGGCTGAGTACAGCAGGTCTCTCAGAGTTTTACTCTGCGGTGCTGAGGGCCTGGCAGCTGCTAAGGCCCACACGAGAAGGGGGTGTGGAGCCTGGGCAGTGGGTGTGGGAGGAGCCTATCTTCCACAACCCAGCCATCCCTTTGAGATCGGTTCAGTCGGCTACCCTGCAGAGGCAACTGATGGCAGGGGGTTTACAAAGGCTGGGTGACCTGAGACTGCTGGGAGAGGAGGGGTGGAAAACCCCGGAGGTCTTGGCGCAACAAACAGGAATAACGTCTCTTAGGCTGCTGGAGAGATTCCTGGAGGAGGTCCAGGAGGCACTGTCTGAGCCGGTAAGGGGGGGTGTTTGAGAGGCCAAAGGGAGAGGGGCCACCAATGTTCCCGCCACTGCAGGTGACGGCAGAGACTGGAGACTGGCAAGGGGGTCTGGAGGACTTGTTAGATTTTAACACTCCGAGCCTGGGGGAGTTTGAGGGGGTGGGAGGTAAAGCCCTCTACAACCTCTGCGTTAAGGTTAGGAGCATTAGAAGCCTAACAGGAGTGAAGGCACATCAGTGGCAGGGGGTATGTGGGGCGGAGAGTATGGTGGGTTTTAGATGGAGGGCGCTCTACAAACCCCCAGTACCAAAGAGGTCAGGGGACCTCCAGTGGAGGGTTCTTCATGGAGCCCTGGCCACTAACAGCTGGTTGGCACGGGTTGATCCGGGAATTGGGCAGGGGTGTCCTTTCTGTCAAATGAAAGAAACTGTAATTCATGTGTTTTCTGTGTGCACCAGGTTAATGCCATTAATGTCTCTGTTGGAATGTCTGTGTGACAGGTTGGGGGTGTTTTTTGCTGTTGGGATGTTTATAATGGGATACAGGTATTCGAGTAAGGAGAAAGAAAAATGTGTTTTGTTGAATTTTCTGTTTGCTCAGGCAAAGTTAGCTATTTGGCTAACAAGGAGGAACAGGGTTAAAGGTGGGGGGATAACATAACCTTTACTACTGTTTAATGGGATGGTCTCTGCGCGCCTTAGGGTGGAGTTTGAGTTCTATAAAATGATCAAATGTGTGGAGATGTTTGAGGAGATATGGTGTGTTGGGGGGGCTGTCTGTATTGCTGGGGAAGATGTTTTGGATATACGGTTGTAGGAGAGGGTTTTTGTGTATGGTGATTTGTATCATGTAGTAGATGGAAAGGTGAGTATGGTACATGAATGCAGTACAGGATATATTTTTATTTTTTATTTTAGGAGTGGGGGGGGGTGAGTTTTAAATGAAATGAGAATGTTTCAATAAAGAAAGACCAAAAGTCAAAAGTATCTCTCTCTCTCCCTCTCTCTCTCTCTCTCGCTCTCTCTCTCTCTCTCTCTCTCTCTCTCTCTCAACCTCTGACAGGTGGGGCTGTAGTCTAGGCTACTCTCTCTCTTTCCCTCTCCCTCTCCCTCTCCCTCTCCCTCTCTCTCTCTCTCTCTCTCTCTCTCTCTCTCTCTCTCTCTCTCCCTCTCTCTCCCTCTCTCTCTCTCTCTCTCTCTGAACCTCTGACAGGTGGGGCTGTAGTCTAGGCTTCTCTCTCTCTCTCTCTCTCTCCCTCTCTCTCTGAACCTCTGACAGGTGGGGCTGTAGTCTAGGCTACTCTCTCTCTCTCTCTCTCTCTCTCTCTCTCTCTGTGAACCTCTGACAGGTGGGGCTGTAGTCTAGGCTACTCTCTCTCTCTGAACATCTCTGACAGGTGGGGCTGTAGTCTAGGTTTACTCCATCTACACTAGTACGCTGTATACTAGATCAGATCACAGATACATTTTTCTTAGGCTATATCTAATTTCTATGCACTGCCTTCCAGTTTCCTGGTATGTAGATACTGGCATCTCACTATATGTGTTTGGACTAAAAGATGACTCTAACATCAAAGAGCTGAGAGAACTTTCTATTTTCTGTCTTTCTATTGTTATGTCAGATTCTTTCTCTCCAAGTCTCTGCCATGCTCCACTCTCTCTTTGAGGACACAATGACCTGTCTATCTAACTGAATGATGTATCCAATAGGTCTTAAAGGGCTCTTCTCTCTCTTCCTGCTGCTGATTGGAGGGCATGCCCCTGTTTACAGCCAGTAATTGCTGTGATTGGTCCACAGGGCGGGGTCATGGAGTTAAACACAAAGGTTACCTCTACAGCTCTGTCATTAGCTGATCATAAACCCTCTTCAAAACTAAAGACCTAAGATCAGATCAATAAGGCAGGAAATTCACCTCCAGGTTACTGAATCTGTCTGCGGCTGGCTGATGGTGTGTGTGTATATCTAGTCCCTAGCTGTAGGATCTCAGGGGAGATGAGGAAAGGGAGGGCCATAGCATCATCTGGTACTGTGTCAAACACCCATCTGGACACACACACACACACTGGTCACTTTAATAATGTTTACATAATGTTTATTGTTCCAAAATTGTTTCTGTAGCTAATTAAAAACAGATAAGATTAGCATTCCTGCAACAAAATTCTGTTGAAATCTGAAATGAAGACTAATTGATTACTCACTTTGTATGTACAAACTGTATTCTCGACATAGTGTAGTTAGTCCAATATGACTACTGCTGTACCCATTTCCTACTTATACATGTATATTTTTCTTCTCTTTTTAAATGTGTATATTAGTATTGTACCATTAGACATTTACTGCACTACTGGAGCAAGAAACAAGCATTTCACTGCACCTGCTTTAACATCTGCTAATCTGTGTATGCGACAAATAAACTTGATTTGACGCACACGCACACACACACACACACACACACACACACACACACACACACACACACACACACACACTGTGAGCGTAATTGACTGCAGTTAACCAGAGTCTTGGTGCACAAACAGCCTGAGGTGGAGGCAGAGAGTCACAGAGCTCAGGGCGCTTAACGGTCTGTCTCTCTGTCTGTGTCTCCTTCTCCATTCCCATCTACCAGTATAACCGAGAGGTCACTGATTCAAATCCCAGAGGTTGTGTAAAAATCTGCTGTTCTGCCCTTGAGCAAGTCAGTCAACCCCGAACAACAACTGCTCCCCAGCGCCAATTACATGGATGTCGATTAAGGCATCTCTCTGATTCAGAGGGGTTGGGTTAAATGTGGAAGACACATTTCGGTTGAATGCATTCAGTTGTGCAACTGACTAGGTGTCCCCTTTACCTTATCGCTCTCTCTCCTTTATCCTTTGCCCTGTCTCCTCTATCCATCACTCTCTCTTCCTATCCTTCTCTGTCCCTCACTCTGTTCCTCTAGTTCTTTATACCTCGCTCTCTCTTCCTATCCTTCTCTGTGCCTCAGTCTCTTCCTCTATTTCTCTATCCATTACTCTCTCTTCCTATCCTTCTCTGTGCCTCAGTCTCTTCCTCTATTTCTCTATCTATCACTCTCTCTTCCTATCCTTCTCTGTGCCTCAACCTCTTCCTCTAGTTCTCTATCCATCACTCTCTCTTCCTATCCTTCTCTGTGCCTCAACCTCTTCCTCTAGTTCTTTATACCTCGCTCTCTCTTCCTATCCTTCTCTGTGCCTCAGTCTCTTCCTCTATTTCTCTATCCATTACTCTCTCTTCCTATCCTTCTCTGTCCCTCACTCTATTCCTCTATTTCTCTATCCATCACTCTCTCTTCCTATCATTCTCAGTGCCTCAGTCTCTTCCTCTATTTCTCTATCCATCACTCTCTCTTCCTATCCTTCTCTGTGCCTCAATCTCTTCCTCTAGTTCTTTATACCTCGCTCTCTCTACTTCTATTTCTCTGTCCCTCACTTTGTTCCTCTATTTCTCCATCCTCTTCATTCTCCTTTTCCAACCTTGGGGGGCAGGTACTGATGGGGGAGGGGACATGCCAATCAACCTACACTCTTAGAAAAAATGGTTCCAAAAGGGTTCTGCGTCTATACCCATTGGAGAACCCTTTTTGGTTCCAGGTAGAACTATTTTGGGTTCCATTTAGAACCCTCTGTGTAAAGGGCTCTGCATGGAACCCAAAATAGTTATATCTGGAACCAAAAAGGATTATTCAAAGAGTTCTCTTAAGGGGACAGCCGAAGAACCCTTTTTCGTTCTAGATAGGGCCTTTCTTTCAAAGAGTGTTTCATCATGTGAGAGCTGACCTGTCAATCCCTCGTCATGTTGCAGTGAGGGGTGTATAGTAATGTAGGCTGGTGGTGTCAGACTGACTGACCTCTGGGGTAGATTGACCTTTAGTGTTAGGGTCAGGATGGGTATCTAATCACCGTGAGGGTATGTGGTTACAGTTTGATTAAATGGTGCCACTGCCAACACATGTTTAGGCTAGATTATGGATGGGCAACTTTGATGTCGGGGCCACAAAAGATCACAATTTATCACGAGGGGCAAAACATTTTAGTGGCCCCCATCTTGACAGCTAATATAAAAAAATATATATATCATTTCATGCAATTCTACACATTTTGCCGTAGGGTGGAGACTTGGGATGTGACAAATTGACAATTTTTCTTACCGTTTAAACTACCCTTTAAAAAAACATCAGTTTTCTGTTTAAAAAGAAATGTATCATAAAATTCCACATCAATTCACAATGCAGAATAGTTGTCCTATTACATATGTACTGTACATATTACAAAAGGGGGGCCAGTTATCCATTCCTGTGCTAGATATTAAAAAGGCAAGGTAGGGTTGTGATTTTGTTACTTGCTCAGTTTGATGGCAGACATAGACATCATAGTATTTGTACTAAGTCTGTGGGCTTATTTGCCTAATTGCTTAACACGTTGTGTGGGTGTGTTTACATTTCGATTTATACACGTGTGCCATGTCTGACGCTTGTCTTTGTGTGTGTGTGTGTGTGTGTGTGTGTGTGTGTGTGTGTGTGTGTGTAATGCGGCAGCTCTTCAATCTTAGTCTTATCACAGATGTGAACACACACAAGGGTCATGATATTGCAGAGGCTGCCGTTGCTAGGAGACCATTTCTGGCGCCCTTTTGTGTTGAGCAGCCTCGAGCACAACCCCCATCCCCGTCTACAGTAAACACACACGACATCCACACACGACTTCCACACACGACATCCACACACACACACACACACACACACACACACACACACACAACATCCACACACACACAGACACACACACACACTCACACACACACACACTACATCGGCACACATACACTAACGAAACACACTCACAACACAGCCCTCGGGTCAGATTTTCACCAGCTGTAATTAGTCAGTGTTCTGATCGATTTATTCTGCCACGTCTGTCTCTGTCCTGTCACTCATCATCATCTCTCTTTCTCATACCCACGCAACAGGTTTTCCATTAGGAAAATGTTGCACAGGACATTTGACCGGCAGCCTTTTAAATCTGCAATATAATAATTGGATTTATATAGCACTTTTCTACCAACAGAGGTACTCAAAGCACTTTACACAGTAAGGGGGAGACTCACCTCAGCCAACGTGTAGCACGGCAACCATTTTTGTGCCAGAATGCTCAAAACACATCAATACAGAGGTGAGGAGTGATATACACCAATTAGGAATGAGGGGGATGATTAGGTGGCCATGATGGAATGGGGCCAGGTTGGGAACTTAGCCATGACACCAGGGTTAACACCCCTTCTCTTACAATAACTGTCATGGGATTTTTAATGACCATAGAGTCAGGAGATCTGTTTAACGTCCCATCTGAAAGACAGCACCCTATGCAGGGCATCATCCTCTTCACTGGCCTGGGATTTTCTAAGACCAGAGAGAAGAGTGCCCTCTACTAGCCCTCCCAACACCACTTCCTCCAACATCTGGCCTCCCATCCAGGGACAGACCAGGATCAACCCTGCTTAGCTTCAGAAACCAGCCAGCAGTGGGATACAGGGTGGTATGCTGATAGCTGGGTGGTATGCTGATAGCTGGGTGGTATTCTGTTGGCTGTTAAGTTATTCTAACAGAACTTTTTGGGCAACTCAACCAAATTCACATAGAAATGGGAAATATAGGTCTGTTTTAAGAAGCGGTAGATATTTTTTTATGCTTCCTGTTTTAAATGTAGTTTTGGCATCCTTTCCTTTTGGTTTTGTACGCCAGCTTCCAACGGCTGAAAATACAATATTTTTGCTTATTGAAAATATATTTTGCAGCGGTTTAAATACAATGATTTGTTTTATCAAATAAACTGAGATTAGGAAAACTATTAGAATTTTATGGACATTTAAAAAATTTACCGGACCCATATGCATTGGGTGTGTAACCTGATTAGGGCATCCACCCAATGTGCTCAGAATTACATAATTCATATGTAGTTTATGGTAATTCATCTTAACATTATATGCAACTCGAGGATGCAACAGCATCCTTCTTACCGTTCAATGAGACTTTTCAAGATGTTATAATACATTTATTGTCCATGACAGAATTCAAAAGTAACTTTGGACTGACCAATGTAGATACTTTCAAATACACGCAACCAGGTTTCTATTTGAAATCCTTTGGACATCAGGGCAACCTAGAGGGAATCTTATTTGAGTCAGAAAATAATGTTCATATGATTGGTAAGATATACAAAACCTTGCAGAGACCATATCCAACTGACAGTCTAATAGAAAACTATTGGAACCAAGACTTAAAAAGAACTGATGTTGGCACAAGATGGAGGGAATGTTGGAACACAACTAACTAAATTACAGTTGTACGTTTAATAAAATGTACGTTTAATCCAGAATAAACTAATGTATAGAATTTATTTTACAATAGACAAAATTCATAAATTCCACAGCACAACGGCAGAGTCTTGTCTTCAGTGTGAAACTAATCAAAAGAGAACCAATACGCTCAGAAGTAAAACCTGACACCTGGCTTGATAAGCTTGAACAGAAGCCAGTTTACTTAACTCGGCAAGTCAGTTAAGAACAAATTCGTATTTACAATCACAGCCTAGGAACATTGGGTTAACTGCCTTGTTCAGGGGCAGAACAACAGATTTTTACCTTGTCGGTTCTGGGATTTGATCTAGCAACCTTTCTTTTACTGGCCCAGAGCTCTAACCACTAGGCTACCTGCCACCCCCAGTCACTTAATAAATCCCCCCCCAAAACAGAAGAAGCAGTTCCTTACTTTCAGTGATAGCATTAATGGCATCAAGTCTATTGTCAGTACACATTGGCACATATTTTTAGACTGCTTTCCAGAATCTACCTTTATTCACCTATAAATGATCATGAACTCTATCAAACATATTGGTAAAATCAGATGGGGTCAGAGAGAGAAAAGAGGCCTTCATAAAAGGACGTTCCCCAGTAGCTCTTGTACCTCTTGTAGAACCATAAGGAAATGCTCTCACATTGTTTGCCTTCAGACTTCTAGGACCTATGAGATGAAGTCATGTAGAACTTGCACTACTAAAGGAGTTGTTTATATGTTACAGTGTTGTAATAACATTTTTATTGAAAGTACGTCTTGGAGAACATAACTCCACTATGAGACGTCAAGATATCACCTTGCCAGTTGCGAGACACTTGATAGAACAAAATCATTATATTAATGAATTGCGTTGCGTCGAGATCAAAAAAGTGAATCCACCACGTAGCGGTAACTATGACAACAAATTACTCCAAAGAGAAGCCATGTGGATATATACATTTTATTCTGTATCTCCACACGGTTTAAACAAAGAACTAGATTTCACCTCCTTCCTTTAAGTCACATTCAGACTGTTATACAAGAACACTGTCCATATCTGATTTTGCATGTCATTTATGAGTTGGTCCCACATATTTATGAACATCTTTGCCTTATGTCCTTTGTGGTGGGCTATCTCATGAATAGATGTGATGTATTTAGGTGAGCGGACACCTGGGGCGATGGATTTGTGAGTTGCCCTTCGTGCCGCTCCCATGCCCTATAATTGACAGATGAGTTGTTTCCTACAAATGCTGTTTTAAATGAAACACACTGAAGTCTGTAAAGCCGAAACGTCTGTGAACACTATCCCTGATGCAGTAAAAAAAAAAAGAAGCAAAACACCCAATAATGAATGAAGCTTTATGTGACACATTTTGGAGTGCGAACCCATTACACCTCAAATCAAACTTTATTTGCCACATGCGCTGAATACAACAAGTGTAGACTTGACTGTGGGGGTGGGGTGTCAATGTAAATTGTCCGGTGGCGATTTTTATGAATTGTTCAGTAGTCTAATGGCTTGGGGGTAGAATCTGTTGAGGAGGCTTTTGGTCCTAGACTTGGAGTTCCGGTACCGCTTGCCATGCGGTAGCAGAGAAAACAGTCTATCACTTGGGTGACTGGAGTCTCTGACAATTTTATAGGCTTTCCCCTTACACCGTGATGTACTGGGCCGTTCACACTACCCTCTGTCGCGCCTTACGATCAGATGCTAACCCTACTGCCATAGTGACTGGGCAGGCTCTAGTAGCCATCGCTAATCTAAAGGCAAATGCTAACCCTACTGTCATAGTGACTGGGCAGGCTCTAGTAGCCATCGCTAATCTAAAGGCAAATGCTAACCCTACTGTCATAGTGACTGGGCAGGCTCTAGTAGCCATCGCTAATCTAAAGGCAAATGCTAACCCTACTGTCATAGTGACTGGGCAGGCTCTAGTAGCCATCGCTAATCTAAAGGCAAATGCTAACCCTACTGTCATAGTGACTGGGCAGGCTCTAGTAGTCATCGCTAATCTAAAGGCAAATGCTAACCCTACTGTCATAGTGACTGGGCAGGCTCTAGTAGTCATCGCTAATCTAAAGGCAAATGCTAACCCTACTGTCATAGTGACTGGGCAGGCTCTAGTAGTCATCGCTAATCTAAAGGCTAATGCTAAGCCTCCTCTGCTCTGGTCTGTTAAAGTGAATGTGCAGGCTCTAGTAGCCATCACTAAGTTAAAGGCGAATGCTAAATATAATTTTCCGTTCTATAGTGAATCAGCAAAACCTAGTAGACAGCACTAAGCTAAAGGATATCACTAACCCTTGTCTCCTCTGATGTTGTAGCAAATGGAATCTGCAGGGCTAATGTAGGGGTGTCTTATCAGGGCCTGCAGGCCAGGCCGGGCAATTACAGCTGCCGTTAAGTCAATGGGAAAGCTCCAAGGCAGTGCTAGACTATCACCGCTTATACATTATGTAGTTTAGACATGCCATCCAGGAAGATGAGGAGCGGGAGGGAGGGAGGAAGCTAGGGAGGGATAGGGGAGGGATAACATTAACCCTGATTTGAACGCAGTTTGAGCTGCATAGGGAAATTAGCACATTTACCCAACCATGCAGAAAGATGTAGGCCTACATAGACACTCATTCTGAGTCAGAGTAGAAGACAATAATGTGGAGGCAGATAAATATAGTGCTTTCATTGGTCAGAGAGAGCGAGATGGAGAGAGAGAAACAGCGAGAGAGGTAGAGATATGAAGAGTGAGAGAGAGAGCAGAAGGATTGTGACAGTGGTGAGAGAGAGGGAGCATAGAAAGAGAGAGTGAACGGGAGCTGAGAGAGATAGTCAGAGAGAGAAAGAGAGAGAGAGTGAAAGGGAGCTGAGAGAGAATGAAAGGGAGCTGAGAGAGATAGTCAGCGTCATCCTTAGCTCTGGTATCTTCCCCAATATTTGGAACCAAGCACTGATCACCCCAATCCACAAAAGTGGAGACAAATTTGACCCCAATAACTACCGTGGAATATGCGTCAACAGTAACCTTGGGAAAATCCTCTGCATTATCATTAACAGCAGACTCGTACACTTCCTCAATGAAAACAATGTACTGAGCAAATGTCAAATTGGCTTTTTACCAAATTACCGTACAACAGACCATGTATGCACCCTGCACACCCTAATTGACAACCAAACAAACCAAAACAAAGGTAAAGTCTTCTCATGCTTTGTTGATTTCAAAAAAGCCTTCGACTCAATTTGGCATGAGGGTCTGCTATACAAACTGATGGAAAGTGGTGTTGGGGGTAAAACATACGACATTATAAAATCCATGTACACAAACAACAAGTGTGCGGTTAAAATTGGCAAAAAACACACACATTTCTTCACACAGGGTCGTGGGGTTAGACAGGGATGCAGCTTAAGCCCCACCCTCTTCAACATATATATCAACGAATTGGCGCGGGCACTAGAAAAGTCTGCAGCACCCGGCCTCACCCTACTAGAATCCGAAGTCAAATGTCTGCTGTTTGCTGATGATCTGGTGCTTCTGTCACCAACCAAGGAGGGCCTACAGCAGCACCTAGATCTTATGCACAGATTCTGTCAGACCTGGGCCCTGACAGTAAATCTCAGTAAGACCAAAATAATGGTGTTCCAAAAAAGGTCCAGTCACCAGGACCACAAATACAAATTCCATCTAGACACTGTTGCCCTAGAGCACACAAAAAACTATACATACCTTGGCCTAAACATCAGCGCCACAGGTAACTTCCACAAAGCTGTGAACGATCTGAGAGACAAGGCAAGAAGGGCATTCTATGCCATCAAAAGCAACATAAATTTCAACATACCAATACTTGAATCGGTCATAGAGCCCATTGCCCTTTATGGTTGTGAGGTCTGGGGTCCGCTCACCAACCAAGACTTCACAAAATGGGACAAACACCAAATTGAGACTCTGCACG
Organism: Oncorhynchus mykiss; assembly: GCF_057628025.1. Lineage (NCBI taxonomy): Eukaryota > Metazoa > Chordata > Actinopteri > Salmoniformes > Salmonidae > Oncorhynchus > Oncorhynchus mykiss. The sequence goes on from NC_143026.1 coordinate 82,047,216, forward strand.
CAGAATTCTGCAAAAATATCCTCCGTGTACTACGTAGAACACCGCATGCAGAGCAGAATTAGGCCGATACCCACTAATGATCAAAATCCAGAAAAGAGCCGTTAAATTCTACAACCACCTAAAAGGAAGCGATTCCCAAACCTTCCATAACAAAGCCATCACCTACAGAGAGATGAACCTGGAGAAGAGTCCCCTAAGCAAGCTGGTCCTGGGGCTCTGTTCACAAACACAAACACACCCTACAGCGCCCCAGGACAGCAGCACAATTAGACCCAACCAAATCATGAGAAAACAAAAAGATAATTACTTGACACATTGGAAAGAATTAACAAAAAAACAGAGCAAACTATAATGCTTTTTGGCCCTACACAGAGAGTACACAGCGGCAGAATACCTGACCACTGTGACTGACCCAAAATTAAGGAAAGCTTTGACTATGTACAGACTCAGTGAGCATAGCCTTGCTATTGAGAAAGGCCGCCGTAGGCAGACATGGCTCTCAAGAGAAGACAGGCTATGTGCTCACTGCCCACAAAATGAGGTGGAAACTGAGCTGCACTTCCTAACCTCCTGCCCAATGTATGACCATATTAGAGAGACATATTTCCCTCAGATTACACAGACCCACAAAGAATTCGAAAACAAATCCAATTTTGAAAAACTCCCATATCTACTGGGTGAAATTCCACAGTGTGCCATCACAGCAGCAAGATTTGTGACCTGTTGCCACGAGAAAAGGGCAACCAGTGAAGAACACACACCATTGTAAATACAACCCATATCTATGCTTATTTATTTTATCTTGTGTCCTTTACCATTTGTACATTGTTAAAACACTGTATATATATATAATATGACATTTGTAATGTCTTTATTGTTTTGAAACTTCTTTATGTGTGATGTTTACTGTAAATTTGTATTGTTTATTTCACTTTATATATTCACTTTATATATTATCTACCTCACTTGCTTTGGCAATGTTAACACGTTTCCCATGCCAATAAAGCCCTTGAATTCAATTCAATTGAATTGAGAGAGTGAAAGGGAGCTGAGAGAGATAGTCAGAGAGAGAAAGGGAGAGAGAGAGAAAGGGAGCTGAGGGAGATAGTCAGAGAGAGAAAGGGAGAGAGAGAGAAAGGGAGCTGAGGGAGATAGTTCAAGAGAGAAAGGGAGCTGAGAGAGATAGTCAGAGAGAGAAAGGGAGAGAGAGATGCATGTAATGAGAAGCCAATGTCTTTATATTAGAGCTAAGTGCAGTTAGAGAGCAGGAATAGCCTCTGGAGTACAGCTCATTGTGTGTGTGTGTGTGTCTGTGTGTGTGTTGACATGTATGTATGCCTGTCTGTGTGCACATGTTAAAGACATGTTATGTGTAGGCTAGGCTGAATGGTTTTGATCTCTGTGTCAAAAGTGGTTGTGTCTCTGTTGGCTGTGTTTTTAGACCTGTTTGTATTGTGTAGCTAAGGGAGTGTTAGTGTGTGGGTGTGTAGTTTTATGGTATGCCCTGTCTGTCTCTGGGTTGTGACTACCAGGAAGCAGGATCTCTCTCTCTCTCTCAGTTCAAACACATAACCGCACTTCTCCCCCTGATCAGTTCTCTCTTTTTACCATCTCTTTCACACTCTCTTTCTGTGTGTGTTGTGTATGTGTGTGTGTGCCTCATACACAGACTTCCTCTGTCTCTCTACCGTCCATCTCTACACTGTCTCTGTCTCTCTACCGTCCATCTCTCTACACAGTCACTGTCTCTGTTTCTCTACCGTCCATCTCTCTACACAGTCATTGTCCCTGTCTCTACCGCCCATCTCTCTACACAGTCTCTGTCTCTCAACCGTCAATCTCTCTCTACAGTCACTGTCTCTACCGTCCATCTCTCTACACAGTCTCTGTCTCTCTACCGTCAATCTCTCTCTACAGTCACTGTCTCTACCGTCCATCTCTCTCTACAGTCACTGTCTCTCTACCGTCAATCTCTCTCTACACAGTCACTGTCTCTACCGTCCATCTCTCTACACAGTCATTGTCTCTGTCTCTACCGTCCATCTCTCTACACAGTCATTGTCTCTGTCTCTACCGTCCATCTCTCTACACAGTCACTGTCTCTACCGTCCATCTCTCTACACAGTCACTGTCTCTACCGTCCATCTCTCTACACAGTCATTGTCTGTCTCTACCGTCCATCTCTCTACACAGTAACTGTCTCTGTGTCTACCGTCCATCTCTCTACACAGTCATTGTCTCTGTCTCTACACAGTCACTGTCTCTACCGTCCATCTCTCTACACAGTCACTGTCTCTACCGTCCATCTCTCTACACAGTCATTGTCTCTGTCTCTACACAGTCACTGTCTCTACCGTCCATCTCTCTACACAGTCATTGTCCCTGTCTCTACCGCCCATCTCTCTACACAGTCTCTGTCTCTCTACCGTCAATCTCTCTCTACAGTCACTGTCTCTAACGTCCATCTCTCTACACAGTCATTGTCTCTGTCTCTACCGTCCATCTCTCTACACAGTCATTGTCTCTGTCTCTACCGTCCATCTCTCTACACAGTCACTGTCTCTGTGTCTACCGTCCATCTCGCTACACAGTCATTGTCTCTGTCTCTACACAGTCACTGTCTCTACCGTCCATCTCTCTACACAGTCACTGTCTCTACCGTCCATCTCTCTACACAGTCATTGTCTCTGTCTCTACCGTCCATCTCTCTACACTGTCACTGTCTCTACCGTCCATCTCTCTACACAGTCACTGTCTCTACCGTCCATCTCTCTACACAGTCACTGTCTCTGTCTCTACCGTCCATCACTTTACACAGTCACTGTCTCTACCGTCCATCTCTCTACACAGTCACTGTCTCTGTCTCTACCGTCCATCTCTCTACACAGTCTCTGTCTCTCTACCGTCAATCTCTCTCTACAGTCACTGTCTCTAACGTCCATCTCTCTACACAGTCATTGTCTCTGTCTCTACCGTCCATCTCTCTACACAGTCATTGTCTCTGTCTCTACCGTCCATCTCTCTACACAGTCACTGTCTCTGTCTCTACCGCCCATCTCTCTACACAGTCTCTGTCTCTCAACCGTCAATCTCTCTCTACAGTCACTGTCTCTACCGTCCATCTCTCTACACAGTCTCTGTCTCTCTACCGTCAATCTCTCTCTACAGTCACTGTCTCTACCGTCCATCTCTCTCTACAGTCACTGTCTCTCTACCGTCAATCTCTCTCTACACAGTCACTGTCTCTACCGTCCATCTCTCTACACAGTCATTGTCTCTGTCTCTACCGTCCATCTCTCTACACAGTCATTGTCTCTGTCTCTACCGTCCATCTCTCTACACAGTCACTGTCTCTGTCTCTACCGTCCATCTCTCTACACAGTCACTGTCTCTACCGTCCATCTCTCTACACAGTCACTGTCTCTACCGTCCATCTCTCTACACAGTCATTGTCTGTCTCTACCGTCCATCTCTCTACACAGTAACTGTCTCTGTGTCTACCGTCCATCTCTCTACACAGTCATTGTCTCTGTCTCTACACAGTCACTGTCTCTACCGTCCATCTCTCTACACAGTCACTGTCTCTACCGTCCATCTCTCTACACAGTCATTGTCTCTGTCTCTACACAGTCACTGTCTCTACCGTCCATCTCTCTACACAGTCATTGTCCCTGTCTCTACCGCCCATCTCTCTACACAGTCTCTGTCTCTCAACCGTCAATCTCTCTCTACAGTCACTGTCTGTACCGTCCATCTCTCTACACAGTCTCTGTCTCTCTACAGTCAATCTCTCTCTACAGTCACTGTCTCTAACGTCCATCTCTCTACACAGTCATTGTCTCTGTCTCTACCGTCCATCTCTCTACACAGTCATTGTCTCTGTCTCTACCGTCCATCTCTCTACACAGTCACTGTCTCTGTCTCTACCGTCCATCTCTCTACACAGTCACTGTCTCTACCGTCCATCTCTCTACACAGTCACTGTCTCTACCGTCCATCTCTCTACACAGTCATTGTCTGTCTCTACCGTCCATCTCTCTACACAGTCATTGTCTCTGTCTCTACCGTCCATCTCTCTCTACAGTCACTGTCTCTACCGTCCATCTCTCTACACAGTCACTCTCTCTGTCTCTACCGTCCATCTCTCTACACAGTCACTGTCTCTACCGTCCATCTCTCTACACAGTCACTGTCTCTGTCTCTACCGTCCATCTCTCTACACAGTCACTGTCTCTACCGTCCATCTCTCTACACAGTCACTGTCTCTGTCTCTACCGTCCATCTCTCTACACAGTAGACAGAGACTGTGTAGAGACAGAGACAATGACTGTGTAGAGAGATGGACGATAGAGACAGTGACTGTGACTGTGTAGAGAGATGGACGGTAGAGACAGTTACTGTGTAGAGAGATGGACGGTAGAAACAGAGACAGTGACTGTGTAGAGAGATGGACGGTAGAAACAGAGACAGTGACTGTGTAGAGAGATGGACGGTGGAGACAGTGACTGTGTAGAGAGATGGACGGTAGAGACAGAGACAGTGACTGTGTAGAGAGATGGACGGTAGAGACAGTCACTGTCTCTGTTTCTACCGTCCATCTCTCTACACAGTCATTGTCACTGTCTCCACCGTCCATCTCTCTACACAGTCACTGTCTCTACCGTCCATCTCTCTACACAGTCACAGTCACTGTCTCTATCGTCCATCTCTCTACACAGTCATTGTCTCTGTCTCTACACAGTCACTGTCTCTTCCGTCTATCTCTCTACACAGTAATTGTCTCTGTTTCTACCGTCCATCTCTCTACACAGTCACTGTCTCTGTTTCTCTACCGTCCATCTATCTACACAGTCTCTGTCTCTACCTTCCATCTCTCTACACAGTCTCTGTCTCTACCGTCCATCTCTCTACACAGTCTCTGTCTCTACCGTCCATCTCACTACACAGTCATTGTCTCTGTTTCTACCGTCCATCTCTCTACACAGTCGCTGACTCTGTCTCTACCGTCCATCTCTCTACACAGTCACTGTCTCTGCCGTCCATCTCTCTACACAGTCTCTGTCTCTACCGTCCATCTCACTACACAGTCATTGTCTCTGTTTCTACCGTCCATCTCTCTACACAGTCGCTGACTCTGTCTCTACCGTCCATCTCTCTACCGTCCATCTCTACACTGTCTCTGTCTCTACCGTCCATCTCTCTACACAGTCTCTGTCTCTACCGTCCATCTCTCTACACAGTCTCTGTCTCTACCGTCCATCTCTCTACACAGTCACTGTCTCTGTCTCTACCGTCCATCTCTCTACACAGTCACTGTCTCCACCGTCCATCTCTCTACACAGTCACTGTCTCTGTTTCTACCGTCCATCTCTCTACACAGTCACTGTCTCTGTTTCTACCGTCCATCTCTCTACACAGTCATTGTCTCTGTCTCTACACAGTCACTGTCTCTACCGTCCATCTCTCTACACAGTCACTGTCTCTACCGTCCAACTCTCTGCACAGTCACTGTCTCTGTCTCTACCGTCCATCTCTCTACACAGTCATTGTCTCTGTTTCTACCGTCCATCTCTCTACACAGTCATTGTCTCTGTTTCTACCGTCCATCTCTCTACACAGTCATTGTCTCTGTTTCTACCGTCCATCTCTCTACACAGTCATTGTCTCTGTTTCTACCGTCCATCTCTCTACACAGTCATTGTCTCTGTTTCTACCGTCCATCTCTCTACACAGTCATTGTCTCTGTTTCTCTACCGTCCATCTCTCTACACAGTCATTGTCACTGTCTCTACTGTCCATCTCTCTACACAGTCACTGTCTCTGTCTCTACCGTCCATCTCTCTACACTGTCACTGTCTCTGTCTCTACCGTCCATCACTTTACACAGTCACTGTCTCTACCGTCCATCTCTCTACACAGTCACTGTCTCTGTCTCTACCGTCCATCTCTCTACACAGTCACTGTCTCCACCGTCCATCTCTCTACACAGTCACTGTCTCTACCGTCCATCTCTCTACACAGTCACAGTCACTGTCTCTATCGTCCATCTCTCTACACAGTCATTGTCTCTGTCTCTACACAGTCACTGTCTCTTTCGTCTATCTCTCTACACAGTAATTGTCTCTGTTTCTACCGTCCATCTCTCTACACAGTCACTGTCTCTGTTTCTCTACCGTCCATCTATCTACACAGTCTCTATCTCTACCTTCCATCTCTCTACACAGTCTCTGTCTCTACCGTCCATCTCTCTACACAGTCTCTGTCTCTACCGTCCATCTCACTACACAGTCATTGTCTCTGTTTCTACCGTCCATCTCTCTACATAGTCGCTGACTCTGTCTCTACCGTCCATCTCTCTACCGTCCATCTCTACACTGTCTCTGTCTCTACCGTCCATCTCTCTACACAGTCACTGTCTCTACCGTCCATCTCTCTACACAGTCACTGTCTCTACCGTCCATCTCTCTACACAGTCACTGTCTCTACCGTCCATCTCTCTACACAGTCACTGTCTCTGTTTCTACCGTCCATCTCTCTACACAGTCATTGTCTCTGTTTCTACCGTCCATCTCTCTACACAGTCATTGTCTCTGTCTCTACCCTCCATCTCTCTACACAGTCACTGTCTCTACCGTCCATCTCTCTACACAGTCACTGTCTCTGCCGTCCATCTCTCTACACAGTCACTGTCTCTGTCTCTACCGTCCATCTCTACACTGTCTCTGTCTCTACCGTCCATCTCTACACTGTCTCTGTCTCTACCGTCCATCTCTCTACACAGTCACTGTCTCTGTCTCTACCGTCCATCTCTACACTGTCTCTGTCTCTACCGTCCATCTCTACACAGTCATTGTCTCTGTTTCTACCATCCATCTCTCTACACAGTCGCTGTCTCTGTCTCTACCGTCCATCTCTACTCTGTCTCTGTCTCTACCGTCCATCTCTCTACACAGGCATTGTCTCTGTCTCTACCCTCCATCTCTCTACACAGTCACTGTCTCTGTTTCTACCGTCCATCTCTCTACACAGTCACTGTCTCTGTCTCTGCCATCCATCTCTCTACACAGTCACTGTCTCTGTCTCTGCCGTCCATCTCTCTACACAGTCACTGTCTCTGTTTCTACCGTCCATCTCTCTACACAGTCACTGTCTCTGTCTCTACCGTCCATCTCTCTACACAGTCATTGTCTCTGTATTTACCGTCCATCTATCTACACTGTCTCTGTCTCTACCGTACATCTCTCTACACAGTCACTGTCTCTGTCTCTACCGTCCATCTATCTACACAGTCATTGTCTCTGTTTCTACCGTCCATCTATCTACACCGTCTCTGTCTCTACCGTCCATCTCTCTACACAGTCACTGTCTCTTTCTCTACCGTCAATCTATCTACACAGTCATTGTCTCTACCGTCCATCTCTCTACATAGTCACTGTCTCTGTCTCTACTGTCCATCTCTCTACACAGTCACTGTTACTGTCTCTACCGTCCATCTATCTACACAGTCATTGTCTCTACCATCCATTTCTCTACATAGTCACTGTCTCTGTTTCTACCGTCCATCTCTCTACACAGTCACTGTCTCTGTCTCTACCGTCCATCTCTCTACATAGTCACTGTCTCTGTTTCTACCGTCCATCTATCTACACTGTCTCTGTCTCTACCGTCCATCTCTCTACACAGTCACTGTCTCTGTTTCTACCGTCCATCTATCTACACTGTCTCTGTCTCTACCGTCCATCTCTCTACACAGTCACTGTCTCTGTTTCTACCGTCCATCTCTCTACACAGTCACTGTCTCTGTCTCTACCGTCCATCTCTCTACACAGTCACTGTCTCTGTCTCTACCGTCCATCTCTCTACACAGTCACTGTCTCTGTTTCTACCGTCCATCTCTCTACACAGTCACTGTCTCTGTTTCTACCGTCCATCTATCTACACTGTCTCTGTCTGTACTGTTTTCCCTGAATAGATCACTTCACTCTGACTGATTCTTCAAGTGTCTATCTCTGGGGATCTCCAATGCTGGGTCTTTTAAACAATTGACTTAACCTAGTGTGTGTGTGTGTGTGTGTGTCAGGACATTTGGCGTGGGACATTTGACCGCCAGCCTTTTAATTTACTAACTAATTTATTAAGAAATTTACCAGACTAATGCATTGGGTGTGTAACCTGATTCAGGCGTCCACCACTGTGCTCAGAATGACAGAAATCCCATTTAGATTATGGTAATTCATCTTAACAGAACATGCAAGTTGAGGTTGCAACGGCGTGCATCCTTCTTACTGAATTCCTGTCCACATTTACTTTTTTTCAGCCAACAAGACGAGTAACAAACAGCAAAATCACTAGCCTATGTCAATCTACTTTCCTCCATAGTAAAAAAGTTGATCTATTCTATTGGTCAGCTTGTCGCTCTGTGCGAGAAAGAAAGAGCCTATTTCAAACAGACTCTGGGACGGTTGTGGGACGATAGAGCACAGATTCATACAACCACTAGGCCTAGGATACATACACATCCAAAAAACGTTAAAAAACAATGAGTCTGATGCAACAGATCAGAACAATTTGCTTCAAACTGCCTCCAACTCATTGCAGAGTGGTGTGTGACGCACTGAAGCCTGCCTAGTTGTCCATGCACTTGAATGGTGAATGGGAAGCAAGCTTTTTTTTAATTGTGGCCATCGAAACGTTTTTTTTACGCAATTTATTTTAGAATTGTTGTGCAATGATTGGGCTTATGAAACACGTTTCACTCCAGCAGAAACAAACAAGCTGTTTGATGAGTTGTAACAGCAGCTTTCGACTGATATTTAAATCAAAGAGTAGGCTAAAATGAATTTTCTCAATGGGAACTGCCGGCAATTGTATTTATATTTCTTTGCCGGCAGTTACCGGCTAACGGAAACCCTAGTGTGTGTGTGTGTGCGCGTTTGTGCCTGTCTGTCAATGTCGCTCAGGTTGCGAGGATAACCTAACACTAAATCCAATTAATAAAACAAAACTGTTTTGTCAGGAGCAGTGGAGTGGAATATCTAAACGTGTCCACACACGCACATGCACACGCACACACACACACACACACACACACACACACATACACACATACACACACACACACACACACACACACACACACACACACACACATACACACACACAGACACACGTCCCAGGGGGTTATTCCACTAGAGGACTGTAATTACCTGAAGTCACACATGACATTCTCATTAACTGGCCAACTGATAATAACTGATTATCTACACTACATAATCCATCAGAGAACAGTTGACTGGGAGGTAGAAATACACTATATATACAAAAGTATGTGGACGCCCATTCAAATGAGTGTGTTTGTCTATTTCAGCCACACCTGTTGCTGACAGGTTTAGAACATTGAGCACACAGCCATGCAATCTCCATAGACAAACATTTGCAGTAGAATGGACTTAGAATGGAAGAATGGAAGAGACAGTAGAATGGAAGAGCGCAGTGACGTCATAGGACATCACCTTTTCAACAAGTCAGTTCTTCAAATGTCTGCCCTGCTAGAGCTGCCCCGGTCAACTGTAAGTGCTGTTATTGTGAAGTGGAAACGTCAAGGAGCAACAATGTCTCAACCATAAAGTGGTAGGCCACACACGCTCACAAAACGGGACTACCGAGTGCTGAAACGCATAGTGCGTATAAAATCGCCTGTCCTCGGTTGCAACACTCACAACAGAGTTCCAAACTGCCTCCGCAAGCAGGAGTTTCATGAAATAGGATTCCATGGCCGAACAGCCGCAAACAAGCCTAAGATCACCAATGCCAAGCGTTGGCTGGAGGGGTGTAAATCTCGCCGCCTTTGTACTCTGGAGCAGTGGAAACGCTTTCTCTGGAGTGATGAATCATGCTTTGCCAATTGGCAGTCCTACGGACGAATTTGGGTTTGATGCCAACGCTACCTGCCCCAATGCATAGTGCCAACTGTAAGGTGTCCACATACTTTTGATCATGTAGTGTACTTTCAAAAAGAGTATGAAGTGAACACACACCACGTGCGTACATACACTCACGTATACACACACACACACATGCACAAACTCTCACCAGCTTTCTCTCAGCCAGACTGTGTCCCTCGTCTCTCCCGTCAGACTCCTGCTCTTTGACGTGGTGACTGGTGTTTCTGGAAGTCAAAATAACCTTTTCAGACGTATTCAGTTCCAGCCACCATCACAGATATTACACAAACATGATACAGAGACATAGTAACCCATAATAACACTATCACAATACTATTACACACGTACTTACAGTACTACTCAATTACACAAACATGATACAGAGACATAGTAACCCATAATAACACTATCACAATACTATTACACACGTACTTACAGTACTACTCAATTACACAAACATGATACAGAGACATAGTAACCCATAATAACACTATCATAATACTATTACACACGTACTTACAGTACTACTCAATTACACAAACACGATACAGAGACATAGTAACCCATAATAACACTATCATAATACTATTACACACGTACTTACAGTACTACTCAATTACACAAACATGATACAGAGACATAGTAACCCATAATAACACTATCATAATACTATTACACACATACTTACAGTACTACTCAATTACACAAACATGATACAGAGACATAGTAACCCATAATAACACTATCATAATACTATTACACACGTACTTACAGTACTACTCAATTACACAAACATGATACAGAGACATAGTAACCCATAATAACACTATCATAATACTATTACACACGTACTTACAGTACTACTCAATTACACAAACATGATACAGAGACATAGTAACCCATAATAACACTATCACAATACTATTACACACGTACTTACAGTACTACTCAATTACACAAACATGATACAGAGACGGTACACATTGAGTACATAATACAGACCTGAACCAATGATGTATATAAACCCTGGATTGCTGATGCTATATATTGACCAATGAGAGACTATGGGGTTACTGCATCCCAATATGGCGAGTATGGGTGAGTGGGTGTGTCAAAAGGAAAGTAGTGGGCGTGTGGAAAGGAGTGGGTGTGTCAAAAGCTCTCTGCCATAGGTAAGAGTATTTCGTTTTGATTGAGTGGTGTTGTTTTACTTCCGTTTCTTACCAGGCAACTACCGTACATTGAGCTACCATAACGCCACAGTTTGGACATCGTTTTTTAAGCCAGTCTGAGTCACAGTTAGTTTTACACAACTAATTGTACATTTTCAGTTATACAACTGATGATTGTTTGTTTTTAATTAAATGTGTTGACAATGAGTGTTTCTTCATGCGTTGTATGCGTGTGCACACTGACTGTCACCCTGATATTGGCTACAAGGTAGTTACTTCTCATGCCGTTGCCGGTCAGGAATGCTTGTGAAACGGGAGCAATGGGCACTGTGTCCCGGTGTTGTTGTATTTCATGCCCTCCCCATTGACTGTATGTACTGTATGTATCAAGATCTTGATGGTAATCAATATTAGTTATTTCTTGTGAAGACTGCTATCTTACTTCAAATAAAATAATGTGAGAGAAAATAATGGCCCCCTTAGCTATCGCTGGCGACACAACCGTGATACCCAGTAGGAAGTTGTCAGGCATGTCAATCAAATCAAATCAAATCAAATCAAATCAAATTTTATTTGTCACATACACATGGTTAGCAGATGTTAATGCGAGTGTAGCGAAATGCTTGTGCTTCTAGTTCCGACAATGCAGTAATAACAAGTAATCTAACTAACAATTCCAAAACTACTGTCTTGTACACAGTGTAAGGGGATAAAGAATATGTACATAAGGATATATGAATGAGTGATGGTACAGAGCAGCATAGGCAAGATACAGTAGATGGTAGCGGGTACAGTATGTACAATGAGATGAGTATGTAAACAAAGTGGCATAGTATAGTATAAAGTGGCTAGTGATACATGTATTACATAAGGATACAGTCGATGATATAGAGTACAGTATATACGTATGCGTATGAGATGAATAATGTAGGGTAAGTAACATTTATATAAGGTAGCATTGTTTAAAGTGGCTAGTGATATATTTACATCATTTCCCATCAATTCCCATTATTAAAGTGGCTGGAGTTGAGTCAGTGTCAGTGTGTTGGCAGCAGCCACTCAGTGTTAGTGGTGGCTGTTTAACAGTCTGATGGCCTTGAGATAGAAGCTGTTTTTCAGTCTCTCGGTCCCAGCTTTGATGCACCTGTACTGACCTCGCCTTCTGGATGATAGCGGGGTGAACAGGCAGTGGCTCGGGTGGTTGATGTCCTTGATGATCTTTATGGCCTTCCTGTGACATCGGGTGGTGTAGGTGTCCTGGAGGGCAGGTAGTTTGCCCCCGGTGATGCGTTGTGCAGACCTCACTACCCTCTGGAGAGCCTTACGGTTGAGGGCGGTGCAGTTGCCATACCAGGCGGTGATACAGCCCGCCAGGATGCTCTCGATTGTGCATCTGTAGAAGTTTGTGAGTGCTTTTGGTGACAAGCCGAATTTCTTCAGCCTCCTGAGGTTGAAGAGGCGCTGCTGCGCCTTCTTCACGATGCTGTCTGTGTGAGTGGACCAATTCAGTTTGTCTGTGATGTGTATGCCGAGGAACTTAAAACTTGCTACCCTCTCCACTACTGTTCCATCGATGTGGATAGGGGGGTGTTCCCTCTGCTGTTTCCTGAAGTCCACAATCATCTCCTTAGTTTTGTTGACGTTGAGTGTGAGGTTGTTTTCCTGACACCACACTCCGAGGGCCCTCACCTCCTCCCTGTAGGCCGTCTCATCGTTGTTGGTAATCAAGCCTACCACTGTTGTGTCGTCCGCAAACTTGATGATTGAGTTGGAGGCGTGCGTGGCCACGCAGTCGTGGGTGAACAGGGAGTACAGGAGAGGGCTCAGAACGCAACCTTGTGGGGCCCCAGTGTTGACAACACCGGAGCACTGGTTGCAGGTTTATCTTGTCGTGCAGCCCAATCAGCCACACCAAACGGTCTTGAGCGGCAAAAACTCTGCCCAATTAGCCAATTCGCTTTCCATACACCCAGTCCTTTCGACACACCCACTCACCCATACTCCGGTCGGGATATTGGGCTGCAGCTAGACGTACTTGCAATGTAATGCTTTGAAGCCCCCATCCACCATATTGGCACTTCCCAGAAGGCTGCTTTCCTTTCCTCCATAGGAATGAATTTAATTCTACAGTATTGCTGTTAAATGTTTCAAGGACAAATTTACATGTACAGTTGAAGTCGGAAGTTCACAAACACCTTAGCCAAATACATTTAAACTCAGTTTTTCACAATTCCTGACATGTACTACTAGTACAAATTCCCTGTCTTAGGTCAGTTAGGATCACCACTTTATTTTAAGAATGTGAAATGTCAGAATAATAGTAGAGAGAAAGATTTATTTCAGCTTTCTTTTCTTTCATCACATTCCCAGTGGGTCAGATGTTTACATACACTCAATTAGCATTTGGTAGCATTGTCTATGAATTGTTTCACTTTTTGGGTAGCCTTCCACAAGCTTTCCACAATAAGTTGGGTGAATTTTGGCCCAATCCTCCTGACAGAGCTGGTGTAACTGAGTCAGGTTTGTAGGCCTCCTTGCTCGCACATGCTTTTTCAGTTCTCCCCACACATTTTCTACAGGATTGAGGTCAGTGCTTTGTGATGGCCACTCCAATACCTTGACTTTGTTGTCCTTAAGCCATTTTGTCACAACTTTGAAAGTATGCTTGGGGTCATTGTCCATTTGGAAGACCCATTTGCGACCAAGCTTTAAATTCCTGACTGATGTCTTGAGATGTTGCTTAAATATATCTACATACTTTTTATTTCCTCATGGTTCCATCTATTTTGTGAAGTGCACCAGTCCCTCCTGCAGCAAAACACCCCCACAACATGATGCTGATTCACGGTTGGGATGGTGTTCTTCGGATTACAAGCCTCCCCATGTTTTCCTCTAAACATAATGATGGTCATTATGGCCAAACAGTTCTATTTTTGTTTCATCAGACCATAGGACATTTCTCCAAAAAGTACATTCTTTGTCCCCATGTGCAGTTGCAAACCGTAGTCTGGCTTTTTTTATGGCGGTTTTGGAGCCGTGGCTTTTTCCTTGCTGAGCGGCCTTTCAAATGTCGATATAGGACTCGTTTTACTGTGTATACAGTACATTCATCTCTAGGAGACAGAACGCATCTCCTTCCTGAGCGGTATGACGGCTGCGTGGACCCATGGTGTTTATACTTGTGTACTATTGTTTGTACAGATGAACGTGGTACCTTCAGGCATTTGAAAATTGCTCCCAAGGATGAACCAGGTCTACAATATTCTTTCTGAGGTCTTGGCTAATTTCTTTTGATTTTCCCATGATGTCAAGCAAAGAGGCACTGAGTTTGAAGGTAGGCCTTGAAATACATCCACATGTACACCTCCAATTGACTCAAATGATTTCAATTAGCCTATCAGAAGCTTCTAAATCCATAACATCATTTTTAAAAATTTTCCAAGCTGTTTAAAGGCACAGTCAATTTAGTGTATGTAAACTTCTGACCCACTGGAATTGTGATACAGTGAATTATAAGGGAAATAATCAGTCTGTAAACAATTGTTGGAAAAATTACTTGTGTCATGCACAAAGTAGATGTCCTAACCGACTTGCCAAAACTATAGTTTGTTAACAAGAAATTTGTGGAGTGGTAAAAAACGAGTTTTAATGACTCCAACCTAAGTGTATGTAAACTTCCGACTTCAACTGTATGTATGTATGTTGTTCTAGTGGGGACAATACCATTAGTACTTTAAAACATTTTATTATAATGAAAATGTTTTAATGTATTTTGTTGTTCTAGTGGGGACAATACCATTAGTACTTTAAAACATTTTAATTATAATGAAAATGTTTTAATGTATTTTTGCAGAAATCTCTCCGTTTCTTGGTCGCTAAAATTCTAATAGTTCACTTCATTTCAGTTTAAAACACTGAAATATATTTTCAATAACCAACATTATTATTTTTTCAGCTGTTTGAAGCTGGTGCACAAAACAAATATTAAAAGCAGAAACCAAACTTAACAGGAAGCATGGAAATAGTGTACATACAAAAGATCTACCGCTTCTTAGAATTGCTTTCCATGAGATGACAGCTCTATAACTCCCATTTCTACAGTGGTTCCTCCTTTAAAACTTGCGAGCTTAGAGGTACCCAGCATCACCGTTTCATTGCTCCAGACCACCACAAGGGGGAGTTAGAGCACTCATTATGCATTTGGGTCCCAAGGATTTTATATGACCAATCATATCGAGTGGTTCCAATGACGAATTTGACGCGGGCCATCCGTCCTTGGTGACTTCAGCAAGGATGGCTGACAAAACATTATGGGTAAGCAAATGTACGTAGTTATAACATCATAACGAGTCAAGCAAAACATGTACAATGAGAGGGATATTTGAGTTAATGTAGAGATAAACTACTGTGCATATTTTTTTGTCATAAAGTTAATTTACGAAAATCACTATTTAGCAAGTTTTTTTCAGTCATATCCATTCTAGCCCGAAGTCCAGCACGCTATTTACTGTGCCCAAATGTATTAATTGTGGTTGGGGCCGATTGTGGCTAAAAACACGTCATCAATTTAACATGTGGAAAGGGGAAAAAGTATTATTATTTGTTTTTCACAAGCGTAGCAGGATGGGCTATTAGCTGAACAATAGACTATTCAACCTTTACTAAAGAATTCTAATAGCCGAACTATTAGGTATAATAGGTATAAACATTGGAATAATCCCTGATATTACTTCTAGTTTCAATAATTACTGCCTTCAATAAGGTCAATAAAATAATTTAGGAGTAACAGTAACAGGGAAAACTCCTTTAGTAAATCCCACACCTGTCACTCATTTTAACCATAACATCTCTGGTATCCCTGTGTCTAGCTTGAAACTTTCTCTCTGCTCTCGCTCTCGTTGTCTCTCTCTCCATCTTGCTCTTTCTCTCTCTCTCTATCTTGCTCTCTGTCACTTTCTTTACACTTGCCTTCTTGCCTTCTTTTCCGGGCTTCATACAGTCACAATCTGGCTGTATCTAACCCTCGACCTGATGTTTCCCTTGATTATCTACACACGTCTTATGTGTCTGCTTTATCATAGTTTCTAGTTTATCTACATCTAGGCACCCTTCAAAACCGTACTTCTTCCTCCACTTAGGTACAGTTTACATGCACTTCTATTTAATCATAGATTTGAATTTGTCTACGTCTAGATGTCCTTCAAACCCATACTTCTTTTGCCACTTAGGTCCATAATGTTCCTTTTATCCTTAGACTCCATATACCTCTCGTCCCCGGTTAATCCCGGGACTTCCTTTGAGGATTTACCACTCCTGTTTTCTTGGTAGGTTTAAACTATCTCATACGGAGTAGGGTTTATCTTTTACTTAAGATTTTACCTCTGCCGTCCTTTTGAAAAGTTCTAAATTACTCTTGGTAGGTTTAGACTTTATCATACGAAGTAGGGTTTATCTTTTACTTAAGATTTTTACCTCCGCCGTCCTTTTGAATAGTTCTAAATGATTTCATACATTAAAGGAAGTTCCAAACTTCCTCAACACAGATACCACTCATCCTTGGTTAACTTACTGTTATTATACTTAAATCTTCCCATCGTTAGTAAATCCTCTCCTTTGTTCCCTTGGAACTAGGAATAATCACTGATATGACTTTTGACAGATTATTAGGTCTCACACGTGGGCGAGTTATTTTCTTTGTGACTCTCGACTGATTAATATGTCTATCTCTATAATAGACTATTAGGTCTCACACGTACACGAGTTATCGCCTCTTATGACTTTTGACTGGTTAATATATCTATCTCACACGCATGTAATTATTCCCCAGCCATATATACTCTTGACCAGTTTACTTTTAGGTCTCTGCTAATATACTCTTGACCAGTTAACTTTTAGGTCTCAATATGAACTAGTTTACATTGGTAGTGGCCACAGATACCTTGGGTCATTACGGACCCACTTCGTTTGTTTGGTTTTACGCCCAGCCTCCCCCCGTTTTCTATTTATCCAGATGCCTCAAACTTTCTCTAGATAAACGCCGAAAAATGGTACCCCGGACGACAATCCTTTTGTTGGATCACGAGTGGTAACTGTCCTTTCTACAGCAGACTAAAATACTATTTTATCTAATGCAGTTTTCATATATTATCCCCCAAAGCCATGAATAAAGACTACTGACCTTATCCTTGCAGCTAATAATTCAGTGTAGGTTGGATCTCGTAACTGTTTTTGTTGTGTACCAGTTCGCCACCGGCCTGAAATGGACCCTCTATTTCAGAGGTTCAGGTCTTTAACTTACGGATCTCTGATCCGCCCGTGCACGGTTTTCGGTGCTCCCATGGGACGACAGAAACAGGTATTGAGATCCGGCTCGAAGGACCAAGTTGTCACGAGAATTTTTATTCTAATGGTTGAACTCAACTATCATTATAGCTTTGACCAATTCCCAGAGGTTGTAAGGCCTGGTTAATGAAGAATTAGACAAAGTCCCAGTCTGCAATAGATCAACACTTTATTCAGAGAGCGCTCTGACTTCAAAATGAGAACATAATATTTTTATAACACACACACACACACACACAAATGAACTCACATCAGTAGAAACTCCACCTCTCTTTAGGTGGGCTGTATTTTTCCACAATACTAACACATAGTTTCTCATTATCTTTTGCAAGCCATTTCTAACAGTTACTCCTAGGTTGGGGAGGCCTCTTTCCTGTTATTGGTTTCAGAGTTATCACAAGTCGACAGTTCAGTTGGCCATGAATGTCTCAACTATACCCAGCTCATATTGCGAAATAGTAACACAATGGCCTAGTCAAACACATTATTGAGTTATGACCCTTAACTTCTTTGGGATAGGGGGCAGCATTTTCACTTTTGGATGAATAGCGTGCCCAGAGTGAACTGCCTCCTAGTCAGTCCCAGATGCTAATATATGCATAGTATTATTAGTATTGCATAGAAAACACTCTGAAGTTTCTAAAACTGTTTGAATGATGTCTGTGAGTATAACAGAACTCATATGGCAGGCAAAAACCTGAGAAGAAATCCAAACAGGAAGTGGAAAATCTGAGGTTTGTCGTTTTTGAACTCACCCCTATCGAATACACAGTGGGATATGGATAAAGTTGCACTTCCTAGGGCTTCCACTAGATGTCAACCGTCTTTAGAAACTTGAATGAGGCTTCTACTGTGTTATGGAACCGGATGGGAGCTCTTTGAGTCAGCGCTCTGGCAGAGAGCCTTGTCCTGGTCACGTGCATTTCACATGATAGCGACCTGCGTTCCATGGCTTCTCTACAGACATAGGAATTCTCCGGTTGGAACTTTATTGAAGATTTATGATAACAACATCCTAAAGATATTATTATTCTGTTTAAGAATAGACCCAATATTACATGGGCCTAGCCAATAACCCCTACTTTTAAAGGGAAAAAAATCCCAGCAGGCGTCACAAACGTTTGTTTAAATTCTTTCTGGTTACAGCTACGTTTTCTATCCAAAAATACCTTAAAACCTGTAACAAATCGCCTTGACAAATAGCATTTGTTTAATGCAATCTACCTCATGTTTAGTCATGCTATAGTGATTCCCTCTGAATCTGCTAATTTTTTCAAAGCATCAAATTCAGGCCAGCAAAAATGTCATGGTAGCAAAAAATGATCTGACACCGATCTCATCAGTAACAGGCAATTTTAATGCCACTAGACTGACCAAAAGGTGATCTAATCGGTAGAGAAACTGCTGCCGTTTGCTGCTAATCTGAAGCAGCGTCCATCTGAACTTGAGTTTTCTGTACTTGATATTGATTTACTTTGAGGCACGCAGTCAGGCTCTGCTCCGACAGTGGTGACCAGTGGTTGGTTGGTTAGGCTTGAGAAGAAATGGATGGAGTGTATGTGTGTCTACTACGTGTTTCCCGCGTGTGTACGTACTACATGTTTGTGTGTGTGCTTGTGTGTGTCTATTAAAGTGCGAGATCAGCAGATTCTAGCCATGCATTTAACATGAGGCTGGACCGGAGCATCTTTAAATCTTTCATTACAGCCAGAGAAAGGGAGAAAGTCTGGTCTGTCTGCAGTGTGTGTGTGTGTGCTTGCATGTGTGTTCGTGACATTTCATATGGCTCAGTATGTCTGTGTGTGTGTGGTGATGCTATGCTCAGTCTAAGCCGATCGATGAGCAGTAGGGTGGGGCAGACTCTCTTCCCAGGTCTAGCCTACCTGTCTGTCATCTTTCAGACTCTCTTCCCAGATCTAGCCTACCTGTCCGTCATCTTTCAGACTCTCTTCCCAGGTCTAGCCTACCTGTCTGTCATCTTTCAGACTCTTTTCCCAGGTCTAGCCTACCTGTCTGTCATCTTTCAGACTCTCTTCCCAGGTCTAGCCTACCTGTCTGTCATCTTTCAGACTCTTTTCCCAGGTCTAGCCTACCTGTCCGTCATCTTTCAGACTCTCTTCCCAGGTCTAGCCTACCTGTCTGTCATCTTTCAGACTCTTTTCCCAGGTGTAGCCTACCTGTCTGTCATCTTTCAGACTATTTTCCCAGGTCTAGCCTACCTGTCTGTCATCTTTCAGACTCTCTTCCCAGGCCTAGCCTACCTGTCTGTCATCTTTCAGACTCTTTTCCCAAGTCTAGCCTACCTGTCTGTCATCTTTCAGACTCTCTACCCAGGTCTAGCCTACCTGTCTGTCATCTTTCAGATTCTCTTCCCAGGCCTAGCCTACCTGTCTGTCATCTTTCAGACTCTCTTCCCAGGTCTAGCTTGTCTGTTTCTACAATGTTTTATGTCCTATTTACTTTCCCTGACCTATCTACTATCTGCCCATCTCATCTCTCTTCCCTACCCTTTTCTCTCTCTCTCTCTCTCTCTCTCTCCCCCTCTCTCTCTTTCTGCTTTTCTCTCTCCTATCTGGATCAGTCCTTTCCCTGGTGACACTGCGGTAGGGCTCTACCGATATGGAATTTCTGTGTCGGTACCGATTTTAGGGAGGTAAAAGTCAACCATTACTGATACAGCTACCGATAAATTAGGTGGAATGACAAATTGTGCCCCAAAGGATTAACAGATACTTTAAATCAGGGATCGGCAATTGGCGGCCCCCTTTTGTAGGCCCGCAGAAAATTTCACAAAAAGAATGTCATAAAAATATACAGTTGAAGTCGGAAGTTTATATACACTTAAAACTAGTTTTTTCAACCACTCCACAAATTTCTTGTTAGCAAACTATAGTTTTAGCAAGTCGGTTAGGACATCTACTTTGTGCATGACACAAGTAATTGTTTACAGATTTCACTTATAATTCACTGTATCACAATTCCAGTGGGTCAGAAGTTTGACTGTACCTTTTAACAGCTTGGAAAATTCCAGAAAATGATTTCATTGCTTTAGAAGCTTCTGATGGGCTAATTGACATCATTTGAGTCAATTGGAGGTGTACCTGGTGTACCTGTATTTCAAGGCCTACCTTCAAACTCGGTGCCTCTTTGCTTGACATTATGGGAAAATCAAAAGAAATCAGCCAAGAACTCAGACAGAAAATTGTAGAACTCCACAAGTCCGGTTCATCCTTGGGAGCAATTTCCAAATGCCTGAAGATACCACGTTAATCTGTACAAACAATAGTACGCAAGTATAAACACCATGGGACCACGCAGCCGTCATACTGCTCAGGAAGGAGACGCGTTCTGTCTCCTAGAGATGAACGTACTATATCCACAGTAAAACGAGTCCTATATCGACATTTGAAAGGCCGCTCAGCAAGGAAAAAGGAACTGCTCCAAAATCGGCATAAAAAAGCCAGACTACGGTTTGCAACTGCACATGGGGACACATAATGTACTTTTTGGAGAAATGTCCTCTGGTCTGAGGAAACAAAAATAGAACTGTTTGGCCATAATGACCATTGTTATGTTTGTGGGGGTGCTTTGCTGCAGGAGGGACTGGTGCACTTCACAAAATAAATGGCATCATGAGGTAGGAAAATTATATGGATATATTGAAGCAACATCTCAAGACATCAGTCCGGAAGTTAAAGCTTGGTCACAAATTTGGTCTTCCTAATGGACAATGACCCCAAGCATACTTCCAAAGTTGTGGCAAAATGGCTTAAGGACAACAAAGTCAAGGTATTGGAGTGGCCATCACAAAGCACTGACCTCAAACCCATTGACAGTTTGTGGGCAGAACTGAAAAATTGTGTGCGAGCAAAGGCCAACAAACCTGACTCAGTTACACCAGCTCTGTCAGGAGGAATGGGCCAAATTCACCCAACTTATTGTGGGGAGCTTGTGGAAGGCTACACAAAATGTTTGATCCAAGTTAAACAATGTAAAGGCACTGCTATCAAATACTAATTGAGTGTATGTAAACGTCTGACCCACTGGGAATGTGATGAAAGAAAAGCTGAAATAAATATTTCTCTCTGCTATTATTCTGACATTTCACATTCTTAAAATAAAGTGGTGATCCTAACTGACCTAAAACAGTGAATTTTTACCAGGATTAAATGTCAGGAATTCTGAAAAACTGAGTTTAAATGTATTTGGCTAAGTTGTATGTAGACTTCCGACTTCAACTGTAGATGTGGGTACGCAGAAGTTTACCTTCTTAGGTACAACTTAAAGATGTGTCTATCTATGTCAGTGGATAAGAAGTATGCAGAAGTGTTTGTGCTAAACCCCCACAAGGCGTAACTGAATGAATGAAACTTTTTATTAAATAAATCTGAAACTGCACTGTTCACAAGTTCACAAATAGGCATTGAAATGCAGTAACATGCCGTTAGTAATGTCACCACTAGGTGTCAGCTTCAGCATTTGTCTTGAGTAGATTTACTACAGTGTTTACAACAGTCAAAGGTAATGTAAACAAACACTTTTTGGCAACCTCGCAATGAGAGTATGGTATGACAAGCACAAGCTAGCTGTTCATTATGACAAGCACAAGCTAGCTGTTCATTATGACAAGCACAAGCTAGCTGTTCATTATGACAAGCACAAGCTAGCTGTTCATTATGACAAGCACAAGCTAGCTGTTCATTATGACAAGCACAAGCTAGCTGTTCATTACGACAAGCACAAGCTATCTGTTCGTTACAATGTTTTCATTTAGCAGCTGCTCTTCAATACAAAATGTATTGGATATAAATATCAACTGCAAATGGCATGCGCTGATGACAGAAAACGTTTATGCAGGCAAATGCTTGCCGCACTGATTTTAGTCACACATGCTAATTTAGCTAGCTAGCTAACGTTAGTTGCTGATCTCATCATGCATGCAAGCACATTTTCTGATTGATGATCTTCACAAACTGTCTTGCTTTTTGCAGATTGCATATTTTGGAAAACTAACTAAATAAGTCCACTAGCTTACATAATAGAGCCAGACACTATCCGTGTTCTTTTTGTATCAAGGACAGTGTTCACTTTTCCGCCAGTCCAGTGTTGACACATAAGTAGCACCGATTGCTAGCTAGCTAGGCTAGACTAACTACCTTGCTGGCTAGATAGCGAAGCAACTACCTTGCTGGCTTGCTAGCCAGCTAATGTTAACTAAGTGAGCTTGTAATGAGGACAGAGCTGCTTGCTTGGTGAAGTGTACTTTGGATTATTTACTTATTCAAATATGCTGCCTGTGGTAAGCTACTCACTGTCAAACCACCATGCCCACTCTCTCTCAGGTTGTGACCTAGGGCTGACTGATGGTCAGTGAGTAGCTCATAGAGCACCCTCTTCAGGCAACCATTAAACAAAAAAGTTAATTACTGCAAATGAATTTATTTATTCTATGTATATAATATCTGCGCTTTATCTTTGGAATGAAGACCGATACAAATATTTCAGTTGGACTCTGCAGTACTGCACAGACTCTACATTTAAGTCATTTAGCAGCTGCTCTTATAGTAGTGAATGCGTGCGTGTCTGAGAGACTTTATGTAACAGTAGATGGCCAGCCTGTCCAACACTGGAGCAGGTGGTCCTTTTGAAAAGGAAATCACACCTTGAGAGTCTCTCAAGAATTGTGAGATGGAGAAAGTATGTGTGAAGGGGGTAGGGTGTTGTTCAAGATGATTACTGTCTATTTTTGTATTCACAATCACACACCGCACACTAAGGCTAACATCTTCTGCTTTCTTTCCGTCCCTCCCGTGCGAATAGAAAGATGGAACGTAGTGATTCTCCATCATCTCTCTCTCTCTCTCTCTCATGTGATGTTTTATTCTTCAAACAGGAGAGATGGGCCAGTGAAGGAGAGGAGAGATCCTTATGCTAATGTGGTTGTGAAGAAACACAAACCCTCTTGAGGCCATTCACTGATGCTAGAGCGCATTTAAAAACATTGTGAATGTGTGTCTGGAACAGGCTTTGAGGGGGGTTGTGTGTGTAGGAGGGGTTGAAGATGCTGGAGTGCATCCAAAGCAATGTGTTTTTGAAATGATAATATAGCCTACTGTACTAGAGACCAGCAAAATGAAAACTGAAACTAAGATGAGGAGAAATTGCTTGGTGGAAATTACACTGGACAAAAATATGAATCCAACATGTAAAATGTTGGTCTCATGTTTCATGAGCTGAAAAAAAAAATCCCAGTAATGTTCCTTACACACAAAAATATTATTTCTCAAATATTTGGTGAACATTTGTCATTTGCCAAGATAATCCATCCACCTGACAGGTGTGGAATATCAAGAAGCTGATTAAACAGCCGGATCATTACAAAGTTGCACCTTGTGCTGGGGACAATAAAAGGCCACTTTAAAATATGCTGTTTTGTCACACAACACAACACAATGCCACAGACAATAATGGGAATTGATGGGAAATTATGTAAATATATCACTAGCCACTTTAAACAATGCTACCTTATATAATGTTACTTACCCTACATTATTCATCTCATATGCATACGTATATACTGTACTCTATATCATCGACTGTATTCTTATGTAATACATGTATCACTAGCCACTTTAACTATGCCACTTTGTTTACATACTCATCTCATATGTATATACTGTACTCGATACCATCTACTGTATCTTGCCTATGCTGCTCTGTACCATCACTCATTCATATATCCTTATGTACATATTCTTTATCCCCTTACACTGTGTACAAGACAGTAGTTTGGAATTGTTAGTTAGATTACTTGTTATTACTGCATTGTCGGAACTAGAAGCACAAGCATTTCGCTACACTCGCATTAACATCTGCTAACCATGTGTATGTGACAAATACAATTTGATTTGATTTGATTTTTGATTTGATGTCTCAAGTTTTGAGGGAGGGTGCAATTGGCATGCTGACTGCAGGAATGTCCACTAGTGCTGTTGCCAGAGATTTGAATGTTAATTTCTCCACCATAAGCTGCCTCCAATGTCGTTTTACAGAATTTGGTAAAATCTTTGAAATTGTTGCATATTTTGCATAGTTTATATTTTTGTTCAGTGTAGTTTATTGAGATTTCCATGGGGTGTCTACCTGTTCTCTTACATTTGCAGTTTGTGTGTGTTGGTGGTTAATCAATCAATCAAGCATTCATATGTATTATATAAAGCTATTTCTTACAGCTGTACAGTTGTCAGTCACAGAGTGCTGTATAGTTACCTGGACTAGACCCCAGCTACAGCTGATGACAGTTCCCCAGGCACTGTTGTGATTCAGGAAGGAGCTGAGGTGTGTGTGTGTGTGTGTGTGTGTGTGTGTGTGTGTGTGTGTGTGTGTGTGTGTGTGTGTGTGTGTGTGTGTGTGTGTGTGTGTGTGTGTGCGTGTGTGTGTTTGCGTGTGTGTGTGTGTGCAGCCTCTGTCTCACTTTAATATTTAATATCTGTGCTCCACAGCAGGAAGAAAGTGCAGATTGAAACATTTCTGTGTTGAACAGTGGGCCTCTGGGCAGAAGAGAGGAGGGGAGGGTTGAGGAAAAGAGGAAGTGGAGAGAGGAAGAGAGAGAGTCAGTTGTAATGTTGAATCTCCAAGCAGGGACTGGGAGAGGGGAAGAAGAGCAATAGAGCGCTGCTCTGCGTGGCATTTGGAGAACAAGGAAATGTGGATTCACACTCGGTATTCCTAGAGCAGGTGTATTCTCCTCCATCTACCATCCATCCCACCGTCCATCCATTCCTCCTCTGGGAAATGTAATTCTAGGCCTGGGAATGCCAGGAAATATGTGAGGATTCTGATTGAAGATTTCGCCGAATCTGTCAGACAGAATGGTCAGAACAATGTCTGCAGAATGGTGGAATGCCATGACTGAGGGCTGAGCCCAGATGATTTAAATAGGCCTTGAATGCACAGCAGGGGGTGGGGGTGTTTCACAGGGTGTGATGCCAGGAGTGGGATAGAGAGATTGTTACAGGAGATTAAAGAGAGAGACAGACAGAAGGGAGGGTGAGAGGGGTGAAAGAATGGAGATTTGGGATAAAAAGAGGGGAGGTAGGGTGACTGCCGACCAATAACAGAGCTCCTCTCTCGACCCCAAATCAGCAGGGAGGGAGAGAGCATATTTCACCACCAACTCCCTCTCATTGCCACCGAACCACACAGCACAACAATCTTATTTAGCCTAAGTAGTAGGCTAAACAATGGTTGTTGTTGAGATAGTTAACTCCCTATATTCTCCCTCTATCTCTCCATTGAGGGTGTGAGTAGACATATCTAATTCAACAACCACAGAGTTATTTTTCCAGAAACTCCCAGTGTCAGTATTCCCAGAACCAGTATATATTCCCAGTCAGTATTCCCAGTCAGACCCAGTATATATTCCTAGTCAGTATTCCCAGTCAGACTCCATTCACTCTCTCCCTTCCCATGTCTCCATCCTCTCTCCCTTCCCCTTTCTCTCTCTTCCCCTCAACCCCCTCTCCCTCTCTTCCTTCCCCCCTCTCCCTTCCCATTTCTCCCTTCCCCTCTCTCATCCTCTCTCTTGCTATCCTCTCCCTCCACCCTCTCTCTTCCCCTCTCTCCCTTCCCCTCTCTCTCTTCCCCTGTCTCCCTTCCCCCTCTCTCTTCCCCTCTCTCTCTTCCTCTCTCCATCCTCTCTCCCTTCCCCCTCTCGCTTCCCCTGTCTCCCTTCCCCCTCTCTCTTCCCCTCTCTCTCTTCCCCTCTCTCTCTTCCTCTCTCTCCATCCTCTCTCCCTTCCCCTGTCTCTCTTCGCCTCTGTCAGCCAAAGTCCCCCCGGTGAGCCAGTTAAACAGCTCTAAAGCACAGCCCCTCCCAGACCCCACTGCTATGTAGCACCAACCACCACAGTCCCGCCTTCCCTCCTCTAGCCTCCTATGGGAACAGATTAAGCCAATTAACCTACATAACAACAAACAAAACGCTGTAGAATGGACTGATTAATTCATTCTAGTAATGATGTATAGTGCTGTGATGCCTCGCTTGGCTCAGCCAAGGGAGAGTAATCCTCGATTAGAGGTTTGGGTGAGGTCATAAGTGTAGTGAGATTCCAGAGAGAGAGGGGGGAGAGGAAAAGAGAGAGGTAATTAATTAATGAATTAATAGCTATACTGGGAGTTCCTTTTACAGCAATCTAGCTACATCAGCAGATAGTCTGTTCATCAGTCAGTGGGACTCTAGCCTGGTCTGTTCATCAGTCAGTGGGACTCTAGCCTGGTCTGTTCATCAGTCAGTGGGACTCTAGCCTGGTCTGTTCATCAGTCAGTGGGACTCTAGCCTAGTCTGTTCATCAGTCAGTGGGACTCTAGCCTGGTCTGTTCATCAGTCAGTGGGACTCTAGCCTGGTCTGTTCATCAGTCAGTGGGACTCTAGCCTAGTCTGTTCATCAGTCAGTGGGACTCTAGCCTAGTCTGTTCATCAGTCAGTGGGACTCTAGCCTGGTCTGTTCATCAGTCAGTGGGACTCTAGCCTAGTCTGTTCATCAGTCAGTGGGACTCTAGCCTGGTCTGTTCATCAGTCAGTGGGACTCTAGCCTAGTCTGTTCATCAGTCAGTGAGACTCTAGCCTGGTCTGTTCATCAGTCAGTGGGACTCTAGCCTGGTCTGTTCATCAGTCAGTGGGACTCTAGCCTAGTCTGTTCATCAGTCAGTGGGACTCTAGCCTGGTCTGTTCATCAGTCAGTGGGACTCTAGCCTCGTCTGTTCATCAGTCAGTGGGACTCTAGCCTGGTCTGTTCATCAGTCAGTGAGACTCTAGCCTGGTCTGTTCATCAGTCAGTGGGACTCTAGCCTGGTCTGTTCATCAGTCAGTGGGACTCTAGCCTGGTCTGTTCATCAGTCAGTGGGACTCTAGCCTGGCCCCAATATTATAAAATTGATTAAAACAAATGTTTCTCATCAATCTACACACCATAAGATATGCCATAATGATTTTTTTGCTAATAAAAAATACAAAACTTAAATATCACATTTCCATAGGTATTCAGACCCTTTACTCAGTACTTTGTTGAAGCACCTTTGGCAGAGATTCCAGCATTGGGTCTTCTTGGGTATGATGCTACAAGCTTGGCACATCTGTGTTTGTGGAGTTTCTCCCATTCTTCTCTGCAGATCCTCAAGTTATCTCAGGTTGGATGGGAGCGTTGCTGCACAGCTATTTTCAGGTCTGTCCAGAGATGTTTGATCGGGTTCAAGTCCGGGCTCTGGCTGGGCCACTCAAGGACATTCAGAGACTAATCCCGAAGCCACTCCTACATTGTCGTTGCTGTGTGCTTAGGGTCGTTGTCCTGTTGGAAGGTGAACCTTTGCCCTAGTCTGAGGTCCTGAGTGCTCTGGAGCAGGTTTTCATCAAGGATCTCTCTGTTCATCTTTCCCTCGATCCTGACTAGTCTCCCAGTCCTGCCGCTGAATAACATCCCCACTGCATGATGCTGCCACTTCCATGCTTCACTGTAAGGATGGTGCCAGGTTTCCTCCAGACGTGACACTTGGCATTCAGGCCAAAGAGTTCAATCTTCTTTTCATCAGACCAGAGATTCTTGTTACTCATGGTCTGAGAGTCTTTAGGTGCCTTTTGGCAAACTCCAAGCGGACTGTCATGAGCCTTTTACTTAGGGGTGGCTTCCGTCTGGCCACTCTACTATAAAGTCCTGATTGGTGGAGTGCTGCAGAGATGGTTGTCCTTCTAGAAGGTTCTCCCATCTCCACAGAAGAACTCTAGAGCTCTGTCAGTGTGACCATTGGGTTCTTGATCACCTCCCTGACCAAGGCCCTTCTGCCCTGATTGCTAAGTTTGGCCTGGCGGCCAGCTCTAGGAAGAGTCTTGGTGCTTCCATACTTTTTCAGTTTAAGAATGATGGAGATCACTGTGCTCTTGGGGACCTTCAATGCTGCAGAAATGTTTTGTTACTCTTCCCCAGGTCTGTGCCTCAACACAATCCTGTCTCTTAGCTCTACGGACAATTCCTTCAACCTCATGGCTTAGGTTTTGCTCTGACATGCATTTGAATTTACCACAGGTGGACTCCAATCAAGTTGTAGAAACATCTCAAAGATGATCAATGGAAACAGGATGCCCCTGAGCTTAATTTTGAGTCTCATAGCAAAGGGTCTGAATGCTTATGTAAATAAATAATTTCAGTTTTTTTATACATTTGCACACATTTATAGAAACCTGTTTTCGCTTTGTCATTATGGGGTAGTCTGTGTAGATTGCTGAGGATTTGTTTTTTATTTAATACATTTTAGAATAAGGCTGAAACGTAACAAAGTGTGGAAAAAGTCAAGGGGTCTGAATACTTTCCGATGGCACTGTAGGCCTGATCCCGGATGGGGATGAGACAGCCTACAGGGAGGATGTCATTGACTTAGCAGTGTGGTGCCATGATAACAACCTCAACGTCAGTAATACCAATAAGTTGATCGTGGACTATCGGAGAAAAAAAGGAGCGCACGCCCCAATCCACATCGTCGGGGCTGTTGTGGAGCGGGTAAGAGCTTCAAGTTCCTTACCGTCCACACCACTAAGGACTTAACATGGTCCACACTAGGGCTGTCCCCAACCCAAAAAAATCTTTGTCGACAGTCGTCTTTTCTTTTGACCAATCGATTTGGTTAAAATAAAATTCTTCCAAATATCGACACCCTATGTGTTTTAATAAAATCACCTATTGCCTGATGCTTTAAGAACACTGTTTGATTAAATCATTAAGACACACAAATGACTCAAGAGGGAGCCAGAGATCAACATACCCTAACCAGAAGAAAACACCTGTTCCTGAACCTCTACCTCCCACTGCTGCTCTCCTTTGCAGATTCTGCTGTTTCGCTCCTGAAGGTGCCGGTAATAAGATACACCAAGGGTCGGCAACCTTTTAAATTTTTAGTGCCAATTTATCTTACAGTTTCTACCGATCTTTCTACCGACCATTTTTGGCGCATCAGTCTAAGGCACTGCATCTCAGTGTTAGAGGTGTCATTACAGACCTTGGTTCAATTCTAGGCTGTATCACAACCAGCTGTGATTGGGAGTCCCATAGGGAAGCAAACAATTGGCTCAGCGTTGTTAGGGTTTGGCCAGGCTCAAAAAAGTTTAACGCTTTTTAGGTTACTACATGATTCCATGTGTTATTTCATAGTTTCGATGTCTTCACTTTTATTCCACAATGTAGAAAATAGTAAAAATAAAGATAAACCCTGGAATGAGAAGGTGTGTCCAAACATTTGACTGGTACTGTGTGTAGTGGTGAATTGATAGACACTTACAATCAAAGGGCAAACAATTCACACAATGAAGTTATGAAACAATGAATGCGCACAAAATGGCGGGAGAGAGCGCATTCTGGAGAGAATTGTGCCTTGTGCATCTTAGCCACACTCCCCTTCTTCTTGGACTGTGGCATCCCCGCAGCCTCCTCAATGGATTAGTCTACTGAGATAAGCGCGAATCAGACAGGTGTCTCGTGTGCCATGAAAGAAGAAAAAAAATCTATTTGCGGCTGCTTGACAAAACAAATCTTCGTCGACCAACAGCCTATCAAGAAAACAATTGACCAGACGACTAAATGGGGTCAGTCCTCCCTGCACAGTCGGGAAGAGGGCACGGCAGCGCCTCTTCCCCCTCACGAGGCTGAAAAGAATTGGCATGGGCCTTCGGATCTTCAAAAAGTTCATCTTGACTGGCTACATCACCGCTTGGTATGGCAAATACAACGCCCTTGACCGCAAAGCGCTACAGCCCAGTACATTACCGGGGCCAAGTTCCCTGCCATCCAGGACCTCTATGTCAGGTGGTGTCAGAGGAAGGCCCGAAAGATTACCAAAGAATCCAGCCACCCACACCATAGACTGTTCAGTGCAGCAAACAGTACCAGAGCATTAGCTCTCAGACCAACATGATCCTACCGTCCTAACAGCTTCTACCCCCAAGACTGCTAAATAGTCAATTAATGGTACCCAAACTATCTGCACTGACTTTACCTTGCAGATACCTTGCACTGACCCTATGCACACTCACTGTATAGTCATACAGTATATACACACCATATACACACTCACTCACACAAACTACATTGAAACTCCCACACAAAACCCACACACATTCACTAACACTACATCCGCCCACACACACAACATACACACGCAGACCGGCACAGCACGAACACAGATACATACACATTACACATTACACACACACTTTAACTCTCACCATTTGCTGCTGCTACTCTGTTCTTTATTTTACTGGTATTATCATCTATCCTGATGTCTAGGCACTTTCATGTACATATTTATCTAAAAAACCTCTGCACATTGATCTGGTACTGGTAGTTGTCAGGTATGCGTAATTGGCTGTATGGGAGTCAGGCGCAGGAGAGCAGATATTGGGTATCAAACGGAGCCTTTTATTTAGGCGAACCAAAAACACGGCACAACAAACACAAAATACAATACGGGTTGACATAACCCAGCGCAACCAGTCTAACATGCGCATACATCAAACAAAAAACAATCCCACACAAAGACATGGGGGGAACAGAGAGATAAATACACAACAAGTTATTGAGGGGATTGAAACCAGGTGTGAGGAAAACAAGACAAAACAAATGGAAAATGAAAAGTGGATCGATGATGGCTAGAAGACCGGCGACGCCAACCGCCGAGCGCCGCCCGAACAAGGAGAGGACAGTAGTCCTTGAAAATAGCTCCATTCTTGTGTATTTTATTCATCTTGTGTTACAATTGTATTTTTAAATAGAATTTTTGGAAGGGCTCGTAAGCAAGCATTTTAATGATAAGTCTACACTAGTTATATTCGGCGCATGTGACAAATAAAAAATGATTTGGTACTGGTAGATGACATAACAAGCTATAGGCCTACCAGGTCAACAACATGTAGCCTGATGCCATCACATGGATAGGGCTCAGCAGAGCAGATTCGGACACACACACACGCGCGCGCACACGCACGCACACACACACACACACACACTGCCATCCCAATTCCACAGGCCTGTGTTCCTCTGACGAAGGTACACACACTCACACAGCTCACTCCGCAGCCTTACCGAAAGATGTGTGTCTGTGTCACCATCTGTCCCGGTCGCCCTTGGTAACTGCAGTAAATTTAAAGGCCCATAAATAGGGCTATGAGAGTGTGTCTACACAGCCAAACGTTTAGTCTTCATTGTCAACATACACTCTTAACACACACTACTCTCGTTCATCTTTCTCCCCGTCTCTCCTTCACCCACTCTACATCCCTCTCTCTGTCATCCCCCCTTCACTAGTACTGTTGTCTGTTGGAGTGTTTTCTCATATACACTGAACAAAAGTATGAATGCAACATGTAAACTGTTGGTCCCATGTTTCATAAACTGAAATAAAATATCCCCAACATTTTCACAAAAAGCTTATTTCTCTCAAATTTTGTGCACAAATGAGTTTTGACCTGACTGCAGTTCGGGGTCGTAACTGAATTCAGTATGTATGGCGTCGTGTTGGCAAGGGGTTTACTAATGTCAACATGGTGAACAGAGTGCCCCATGGTGGCGGTGTGGTTATGGTATGTGCAGGCATAAGCTAGAGACAACGAACACAATTGCATTTTATCAATGGCAATTTGAATGCACAGAGATACCGTGACTAGATCTTGAGGCCCATTGTCGTGCCATTCTTCTGCCACCATCACCTAAGGTTTCAGCATTATTATGCATGGCCCCATGTCACAAGGATCTGTACTAGTGATGCACCGATATGACACCTATATCCAATATTTTCCTTGCCAAAAAAAATCTATACCGATAACCAATTTTAAAAATCTTAGCGGTCTTTTAAGAATTCTAGTACAGTGAAATAGTTAACACACACACATGGAAGCTGCAGTCTAAGGCACTGCATCTCAGTGCAAGAAGCGTCACTACAGTCCCTGGTTCGAATTCAGGCTGTATCACATCCGAACGTGATTGGGAGTCCAATAGGGCTGCGCACAATTGGCCCAGCGTTGGCCGGGGTAGGCCGTCATTGTAAATAAGAATTTGTTCTTAACTGATTTGCCTAGTTAAATAAAGGTTGCACACACACACACCAAACTGACCAAAAAGTTATTTTGTTGGCATTTACGTATGTCCCCATTACCAGTAAAACCTAATCAAAACCTATTTCTTTCACTGACTTGCTGTGCTGTTTCGTTGTTAATTTGTTCAGTCGTTTCATTCTCAACCAGGATTTCTATGGAACGCCGTTTGGGTCTTTTCATGTAAAAAAACTATACATTATTTGAAGTGTCAAATAAGCTTGTTGACCAATCAGGACCTGAATGTGACTGCATGTCACATAATAATTTAATGCGTTCATAAATTCTTTACGTAGTTATTACACATTGATTACTCAATCACTCGTATTTCATATGTCACAACGATTCATTGATACGTATGCCTTGATGCAGGTAAAGTTGTCTCGCGCACCTAAGAAAAGAAAAGCTAGCTGGATGCAAACAATGGATGCAAACAATGTTTTCTCCAAAAACAGAGCAAAACAACATAATCTGTTTCAGTAGTTATAGATAGCTAGCTAATGATATAGCTAGGTGTCATCATCTAAAATAACCTTCATTTATAAGACAGTTCTTATTTGATGAATGGTGGTCGAACCCATCAATGTGAAGCT
This sequence comes from Oncorhynchus mykiss, assembly GCF_057628025.1. Taxonomy (NCBI): domain Eukaryota; kingdom Metazoa; phylum Chordata; class Actinopteri; order Salmoniformes; family Salmonidae; genus Oncorhynchus; species Oncorhynchus mykiss. The sequence continues at coordinate 82,080,397 of NC_143026.1, forward strand.
AGCCACAATAAGGATAGCCACGATACTGGACTTTGCGGTTCACCTTCAAAATAAAAGTATGTCATTCACATTGATGCAAATTGTGTTATTTGACGTGTCAAATTAAAAGCTTATTTAGCGCGTCAAATAGTGTTATTGTCCAATAGTGTTATTTCACGTGTTTTTTGACACGCAAAGACCCAAACGGCTTTCCATAGTATGCCGTGAAGCTAATAGCAGTGACGCTAATACTGTGTCACTCCAGTAGGGCAACATCTGAACAATAGTGCACTTGGTAATGTTAGTGTGCCCGTGCTCGACCAGTCGCGAAGGCCAACATCACCCACAACAGACGGTTGATTGTCAATGGCAATGAATTCCATTATCTTGGAGTTAATGGATTTCACCTTTGAGTTGTCACACTGAAATGATCTTGCTCTTTCAAATGACTGCTCAACTTGTTGACTTCTCGATCCACACAGCAGACATTGTGGGCTAGGTTAGGAATGCTGTGTTGCACGTGTAGCGCAACCTTTTACGTGCCGTTATTACGTCATGTAGTTATATAGTAATGCATGGCAGCTTTCACATCGGTTTTTCACATCGACGTGAAACTAGACATTGGGCCGATAACGATGTTGCCATTTTTAGCTAATATCGTCCGATTCCGATATGTTCACCGATATATCGTGCATCCCTAATCTGTACACAATTCCTGGAAACTGAAAATGTCCCAGTTCTTCCATAGCCTGCATAATCACCAAACATGTCACCCATTGACCAATGTTTGGGATGCTCTGAATTAGAGGTTGACCGATTAATCGGAGTGGCCGATTAATTAGGGCCGATTTCAAGTTTTCATAACAATCGGAAATCTGCATTTTTGGGCGCCAATTTGCAGATTTTTTTATTATTATTATTATTTATTTTTTATACCTTTATTTAACTAGGCAAGTCAGTTAAGAACACATTCTTATTTTCAATGACGGCCTAGGAAAGGTGGGTTAACTGGGGGTCAGAACGACAGATTTTCACCTTGTCAGCTCGGGGGATCCAATCTTGCAGTTAACTAGTCCAACGCAATAACGACCTGCCTCTCTCTCGTTGCACTCCACAAGGAGACTGCCTGTCAGTAAACCAAGGTAAGTTGCTAGCTAGCATTAAACTTATCTTATAAAAAACAATCAATCATAATCACTAGTTAACTACACATGGTTGATGATATTACTAGATATTATCTAGCGTGTCCTGCATTGCATATAATCTGACTGAGCGGTGGTAGGCAGAAGCAGGCGCGTAAACATTCATTCAAACAGCACTTTCGTGCATTTTGCCAGCAGCTCTTCGTTGTGCGTCAATCATTGCATTGTTTATGACTTCAAGCCTATCAACTCCCGAGATGAGGCTGGTGAAGTGAAATGTGACCGAAGTGAAATGGCTAGCTAGTTAGCGCACGCTAAAAGTGTTTCAAACATCACTCGCTCTGAGCCTTCTAGTAGTTGTTTCCCTTGCTCATGGGTAACGCTGCTTCGAGGGTGGCTGTTGTTGTTGTGTTCCTGGTTCGAGCCCAGGGAGGAGCGAGGAGAGGGACGGAAGCTGTACTGTTACACTGGCAATACTAAACTGCCTATAAGAACATCCAATAGTCAAAGGTTAATGAAATACAAATGGTATAGAAAGAAATAGTCCTATAATTCCTATAATAACTACAACCTAAAACTTCTTACCTGGGAATATTGAAGACTCATGTTAAAAGGAACCACCATCTTTCGTATGTTCTCATGTTCTGAGCAAGGAACTGAAACGTTAGCTTTCTTACATTGCACATATTGCACTTTTACTTTCTTCTCCAACACTGTGTTTTTGCATTATTTAAATGCATTATTATGCATTATTTATGTTTCATTATTTACTTGAGGCTAAATTGATTTTATTGATGTATTATATTAAGTTAAAATAAGTGTTAATTCAGTATTGTTGTAATTGTCATTATTACAAAAAAAACACAAAAAAATGGTCTGATTAATCAGTATCGGCTTTGTTGGTCCTCCAATAATCGGTATCGGTAACGGCGTTGAAAAATCATAATCGGTCGACCTCTACTCTGAATCAACATGTACGACAGCATGTTCCAGTTCCCGCCAATATCCAGCAACTTCGCATAGCCATTGAAGAGGAGTGGGACAACATTCCACAGGCCACAATCAACAGCCTGATCAACTGCAAAGGAGATGTGTCACGCTGCATGAGGAAAATGGTGGTCACACCAGATACTGACTGGTTTTCTGATCCACACCTCTACTTTTTTCTTAAGGTGTCTGTGACCAACAGATGCATATCTGTATTCCCAGTCATGTGAAATCCATAGATTAGGGTTTAATAGATTTATTTCAATTGACCAACCACTGCTCTTTTCCTCAGGGATTAACTAACCGCTGCTCTTTTCCATTAATCTTATAAAATACCACTATTTACTGGGACTACTCAGCACAACAACACAACATATCATACTGTACACGCTGACTGACTTCATGCACAAAGCAATATTATATAATCTGATGACTGCAATATACAGGAAATAGCGTAGGCCAAGTCAGAGAGGAGCTGGAGAAAAAGTACAAATTTAAACACATTGTAGGAAACCTTTCACAAGCTCACACTCTTGCTTCCTTTCTCTGAGGATTGTATGTTTGTTGTTTGTGCTTGCATGTGTGTGTGTTGGAAGGGCAGTGTTTGAGTGTGTGTGTGCGTATTGGAGGGCAGCTGGGAGGTCACTCCTTCACCGTGTGTGTGGAGATCTGTTGACACTCATCCCTGTAGTTGCTAGGGGCTTCCTGGCGACAGTGTGGGCAGGGGACCAATAGCATGCCCCAGGCTCCAGCTGTCCCCCCCCCCTCTCTGTGGGTTTTACAAAGTCCGTCAGAGAGCACTGCATGCTGGGAAAGACCCTTCAGAGCCAGAGGGCAGCAGGAAGAGCCCTTACACACACAGCATTGTCGAGATTCAATTCTGGGAGACGAGAAGGAGACATCAGACAGAATGTGTGTTTAAGGGTTTCACCCAGGCATTGGACAGCTCAGGTACACTCGAGTTCTCCTTTTGTCTGACTTAGTCACCAAGTCCATGTACATTATACCATGCTGTCATATACCCCAGTCCCTTACCATGCATCTGAATAAAGTAGCTCATTTAGGGCTGTAGTGTTTAGGTCATGGCTGTAATGAGAGAGAGAGAGAGAGAGGCTGGGAGCGTTGGCAACAGCATTGGTTACAGCATGGCGACAACACTGGTCTCACTGTGGTGTGGTGAGGCATACTGGGAAAGCACGAACATAGGCTTTGGAGGCTACTTCCATTCCAAAAAACATTCCACATACACACACGTGTTACACACACTCCCGTAGACATTAGGCAGTCACACGTTCCACACACAAACACACACAGACACAACATTCCACACAAAAATACACACAGACACAACATTCCACACACATTGGGCCAAATTCCCAGAGGGGATTCATCTCCCTTTCTTCTCCTCTCTTTTCTCTTTCGATTTCCTCTCCTCCTTTCTTCACATTTTCACAGTGGTAATTTTATTCATCCGCAAACACCTGTTCCCTTCCTATCTCCCCCTCCTTCTCTCCCTCTCCTTCTCTCCGCATCTCTCACTCTCTCATCCAAACTGCCTGTAGTCTCTTCCTCATTCAATCTTTCCCCATCACTACCTCTCTCTCTGCATCTCTCTCCCTGTTTCTCCCTCCACCTCCCTCTCTATTTCAGCAGGCTGTCTGATGCATGCCAATGAAGGGTTTAAAGCCCCTCTGCTTTCCTTTCCTTTCCTTCCCCTCCTCTCTCATATCCTCTTGTGTCTCCTCTCCTTTCCCCCCCTACTCTCCTCCTCCTCCTCCTCCTCTCAGCAGTTAGCAGGGTTTAACGTAGCTCTGTGTGTGTGTGTGTGTGTGTGTGTGTGTGTGTGTGTGTGTGTGTGTGTGTGTGTGTTTTAACTGAGCTCCAGCCACATGTTAAATTACTGTCAGATGAGTTGAGGCCTGTTCTCATGATGTGTATATATAGTCAGTGATTTGTTGTCGTAGACTGAGAGACATGTTGATGCCTCAGAACTTTCTGACTTTAGTACACAATTTTAGAGGGCAGCTTGGTCTGAATTGTAGGCTTACCTACCTGATAACCTACCTATTATCTTAGAACCTAAGATACATATCTTTCATTTCAATATCTCTGATAGGAGACCATTGGCAGCTGTTACAGCAAGCTGACTGACTGACTGATGATGATGATGAGATGTGGGTTTGGTAGCATTTCTCTCCTGAGCTGAACAACAACCCTTATCAGCTCACAATACCACCATCAGGGGGTGGGGATGGGCTTGCCGTGTTGAAGCCTAAAATAGACTAGAGAGAGTGAGAGAGAGGGAGGGATGCGTGGGGGATAGACGTAAGGCAAGTACAGAGCAATCGAGAGATGGCAAGAAGAGATGGATAGACTGAGCTGAGGGATGAAATAGTTTCTCTCCTCTCCAACATGTAAGTAGAGGGCCTGTAACAGCCGTGGGTGGGCAGGGATCACTTTACAATCAGCCTGGCAGGCAGCACGTTTTTAAAAAGAACCAACGTAAAACAATATTACCACAGATAGACACACACACACACACACACACACACACACACACACACACACACACACACACACACAATATTATCACAGACAGTCATCTTCTGAATTGCTTCCTGGCAGCCCTGCCTAGCCCAGGGATCCATAAACACATCTACATTACAGACAGGCTCTACTTTACCAGCTGTTACCCGGCAACAGTCCCGCAGCCCTGCCACAGCACTCCTGACCCACAGACCCACAGACCCACAGATATGGAATGTGGAATCCATCCATGTTCTGTTATTCTTCCATGGAAGCATGTACAGAACAACACAGAATTGGAATTCTGCTGCCCCAGGCCAATTATATGGCATAGTAACAATATGGTCATGGGTTAGAGAGAGGGAGAGAGACAAAAGAGAAAAGAGAGAAAGACAAAAAAGAGCAGAGGAGGACAGGTGGAGGGGGAGAGAGGAGAGGAGAAAAAAAGAGAGGAAAAGAGGACAGGTGGAGAGGGAGAGAGGAGAGGAGGATGAGAGGGAGAGAGAAAAAGAGGAGAGGAGAAAGGGGAGGAGGAAAAGGGGGGAGACAGGAGGAGAGAGAGAGAAGGAGAAGGGGGACAGACAGAGAGCAGAGAAGGTTAAGATGGCTAACACATCGTCTCTCATCAGTCCTCTATTCATCCCTCACACCTCTGACCTGCTGATGAGCATATTCTGTTTTTATACTGGAAGTCGTTATCACACAGACACACGCCCACCATATTTTAATTCACTTCACCCCTCCCTTTCTCTCAATCTATCATTTTACCCACCTGATCTCTCAGTCCCCTTCTCTCTACCTCTATCCCCTCTCTCTCTACCTCCATCCCCCCCCCCCCCTCTCTCTCTCTCTCTCTCTCTCTCTCTCCATCCCCCCCCATCTCTCTCTCTCTCTCTCTCTCTGTCTTTCTGTATAATAGCCATTATCATCATATTGGTTGTGTGCCAGTGTCTCGCCGTCTCCCTGATTCTGATGGCCAATCCACTCTGAGCCGTGGGGGAGGAGATTAGCCACACACCCAAGCATACACACACTCTCAGTCTCTTACACATGCATGTGCACACCACACACAAACACACATCCTCATCATGAATCAGCTATTCCAGCCATCCACAGCAATCAACTGTCAGATCACTAGAGCAGCAGATCAGTCACACAGTGATGGTAAACTCACAACACTGATCCTCTCAGCATAAGATATAGGCCTACTCACTCACTCACTGCCTTCTGTCTCACCATGCCGATCCTAAATCATCTGCTATCTTGCCACGCTGCTGTCCCAACTTGCTACAATGACTGGGGACCTGATTCTAGATCAGTGGTCTGGTGAATGGGTGAAGAGAACACACTTAGTATTGTATACATAGTGCCAGTTGTTTGGATTGAGTGATAGAAGAAGAGAAGGAACCAAGGGTAGGGAGGTAAACATAGTAGAAATGGAGACTAGAGAAGGGGTGAGAGATACAGAGTGCAATAGAAACAGGAGAGATAGAGGGGGAAGTAGAGGAGGGAAAATATGATCTGGGAACATATGTCTCAGACAGCCGTCTGCCATTAAGCTTGTAAAAGCATCGATCCGGGCCTGGCTGCTGGCTCTGAAACACACACACACACTATACACACACACACACTCATACACACACACACACACACACACACACACACGGCTGGCTGTTGTTAAGAGCATTATTAACAACACACTCCTCTAACATTACTACCATGTTCTCAAATCACCATGACACCAGATGTGTGTGTATGTGTGTGACTGTGTGACTGTGTGTGTGTGTGTGTGTGTGTGTGTGTGTGTATTGATGCAGCAAGTGCTGTAAATCAAAATATATTTTATATTAACCACCCTTTGCCTTGATGACAGCTTTGCACACTCAAATCAAATCAAATGTATTTGTCACATACACATGGTTAGCAGATGTTAATGCGAGTGTAGCGAAATGCTTGTGCTTCTAGTTCCGACAATGCAGTAATAACCAACGAGTAATCTAACTAACAATTCCACACAAGTGTAAAGGGATAAAGAACATGTACATAAAGATATATGAATGAGTGATGGTACAGAGCGGCATAGGCAAGATGCAGTAGATGGTATCGAGTGCAGTATATACATATGAGATGAGTATGTAAACAAAGTGGCATAGTTTAAAGTGGCTAGTGATACATGTATTACATAAAGCTGCACTAGATGATATAGTGTACAGTATATACATATACATATGAGATGAATAATGTAGGGTATGTAAACATTATATTAAGGAGCATTGTTTAAAGTGGCTAGTGATATATTTTACATCAATTCCCATCAATTCCCATTATTAAAGTGGCTGGAGTTGAGTCAGTATGTTGGCAGTAGTTGCCGTACCAGGCGGTGATACAGCCCGACAGGATGCTCTCGATTGTGCATCTGTAGAAGTTTGTGAGTGCTTTTGGTGACAAGCCGAATTTCTTCAGCCTCCTGAGGTTGAAGAGGCGCTGCTGCGCCTTCTTCACAATGCTGTCTGTGTGGGTGGACCAATTCAGTTTGTCTGTGATGTGTACGCCGAGGAACTTAAAACTTACTACCCTCTCCACTACTGTCCCATCGATGTGGATAGGGGGGTGTTCCCTCTGCTGTTTCCTGAAGTCCACAATCATCTCCTTAGTTTTGTTTACGTTGAGTGTGAGGTTATTTTCCTGACACCACACTCCGAGGGCCCTCACCTCCTCCCTGTAGGCCGTCTCGTCGTTGTTGGTAATCAAGCCTACCACTGTTGTGTCGTCCGCAAACTTGATGATTGAGTTGGAGGCGTGTGTGGCCACGCAGTCGTGGGTGAACAGGGAGTACAGGAGAGGGCTCAGAACGCACCCTTGTGGGGCCCCAGTGTTGAGGATCAGCGGGGTGGAGATGTTGTTACCTACCTTCACCACCTGGGGGCGGCCCGTCAGGAAGTCCAGTACCCAGTTGCACAGGGCGGGGTCGAGACCCAGGGTCTCGAGCTTGATGACGAGTTTGGAGGGTACAAGGGTGTTAAGAGATTGCATCGTCTGTGGACCTATTTGGGCGGTAAGCAAATTGGAGTGGGTCTAGGGTGTCAGGTAGGGTGATATGGGCCTTGATTAGTCTCTCAAAGCACTTCATGATGACGGAAGTGAGTGCTACGGGGGGCGGTAGTCGTTTAGCTCAGGATGAGCTGGATGGATGAGGGCATTCTTGACATTCTTTCAACCAGCTACTTGAGGTAGTCACCTAGAATGCATTTCAATTAATAGGTATGCCTTGTTAAAAGTTGTTAAAATTGAATTTGTGGAATATCTGCATTTGAGCCAATCAGTTGTGTTTTGACAAGGTAGAGTTGCAAGGGGTCGGAAACTTTCCGGTAAATTTCAGGAATTTTCCTAGAAATTTTCCATGGGAAGTTAAGCCCGGGATTTTGGGGAATTTTGTTATAGTAATCACAGTGAACAGGTCAGGGTTCCATAGTCGCAGGCAGAACAGTTGAAACTGGAGCAGCAGCACGGCCAGGTGGACTGGGAACAACAAGGAGTCATCATGCCAGGTAGTCCTGAGGCATGGTCCTAGGGCTCAGGTCCTCCGAGAGAGAGAAATAAAGAAAGAGAGAAAGAGGGAATTAGAGAGAGCATACTCAAATTCACACAGGACATGGGATAAGACAGGAGAAATACTCCAGATATAACAGACTCCAGATATAACAGACTGATAACAGGCAGTCATCAATGACCTTGGACCACAGAAGGTATTTGCACTGTTGACAGACAATGGTGTGAACATGAAGGCTGCTTGGTCTAAAGTGCAGGAGTCGTATCCTCACTTCACACCCATTGGCTGTGTTGCTCATGCATTGAATCTGCTCCTCAAGGACATCATGGCACTGAAAACAATGGATACACTCTACAAGAGAACCAAGGAAATGGTTAGGTATGTGAAGGGTCATCAAGTTATAGCAGCAATCTACCTCACCAAGCAAAGTGAGAAGAATAAGAGCACCACATTGAAGCTGCCCAGCAACACCTGTTGGGGTGGTGTTGTCATAATGTTTGACAGTCTCCTGGAGGGGAAGGAGTCTCTTCAAGAAATGGCCATATCACAGTCTATCGATATGGACAGCCCCATCAAGAGGATCCTCCTGGATGATGTATTTTGGGAGAGAGTGGTAAGCAGCCTGAAACTCCTGAAACCTATAGCAGTAGCCATTTTGCAGATTGAGAGAGACAATGCCATCCTGTCTGATGTTCAGACTCTGCTTGCAGATGTAAGAGAAGAAATCCGTTCTGCCCAGCCCACTTCACTGTTGCTCCAAGCAGAGGAAACTGCAGTTCTGAAATACATTAAAAAGCGTGAAGACTTCTGTCTGAAGCCCATACACACCGCAGTGTACTTGTTGGACCCCAAGTATGCTGGCAAGAGCATCTGAGGCTCTTTCCCCTGTTGCCTCCATCATCCTACAAATCCCACCAACATCAGCCACCTCAGAGCGCAACTGGTCCTCGTTTGGGAACACACACACCAAAGCACGTAACAGGCTGACCAATACAAGGGTTGAAAAGTTGGTGGTCCTTCCGGGCAAATTTGAGTCTTTATGAACCTGACAACGAGCCATCTTCAACAAGGTTGGAAAGTGACAGTGAAGATGAGGCCTCAGAGTCTGATGTCCAAGAGGTGGACATTGAGGAGGTCCAGGGAGAAGACATGGAAACCTGAGAGGAAGACAACCAAAGCTTTAGTTTCTAGACTAACATTTTACAGATGTATATTGAAAGCGTTCTTGGGAGATGCGGTGGATAGTTGGGGATCATTCAATATTCCCTTTCTTTTGTTGTTCAGTGAAATCATCCCATGTGAAGAGTCAACTCATTTAATTAAAGTTCAATTTGTTACTAGATAGTTTTTTTAATTTCTATTGGAAGGATTTAATCATTTGCAATTATGTCTACTTATGATAAGGTAAAAGGTTTCTGTCTCCATATGATATGATAAATATATCCCTTGCAAAAACCATCTACATTTAAATGGTATTAATATTAATTTGCATATATTTCCATTAATTTCCATATATTCCCATTAATTCCCACGGAAAGTTTCCACCTCTGAATATTCCCCAAATGCGCAAACCTAATTGTGACAAGGTAGGGGTGGTATACAGAAGATAGCCCTATTTGGTATAGACCAAGTCCATATTATGAGAAGAACAGCTCAAATAAGCAAAGAGAAATGACAGTCCATTGTTACTTTAAGACATTAGGTGCAGTCGCAAAATCCATAAAGCGGGATGATGAAACTGTCTCTCATGAGGACCGCCACAGGAAAGGAAGACCCAGAGTTACCTATGCTGCAGAGGATAAGTTCATTAGAGGTACCAGCATCAGAAATGTCAGCCCAAATAAATGCTTCACAGAGTTCAAGCAACAGGCACATCTCAACATCAACTGTTCAGAGGAGACTGCGTGAATCCGGCCTTCATGGTCGAACTACTAACAGACACCAATAATAAGAGACTTGCTCAAGCCAAGAAACATGAGCAATGGACATTAGACCGGTGGAAATCTGTCCTTTGGTCTGATTTTTGATTCTAACCGCTGTGTCCTTGTGAGACGCAGAATAGGTGAGCGATTGATCTCTGCATATGTGGTTCCCACTGTAAAGCATGGAGGAGGTGTGATGGTGTGGTGTACTTTGCTGGTGACACTGGCTTTGATTTATTTAGAATTCAAGGCACACTTAACCAGCATGGCTACCACAGCATTCTGCAGCGATACGCCATCCCATCTGGTTTGCACTTAGTGGGACTATAATTTGTTTTTCAACAGGACAATGACCCAAAACACACCGCCAGGCTGTGTAAGGCTATTTGACCAAGGAGGAGAGTGATGCATCAGAAGACCTGGCCTCCACAATCACTCGACCTCAACCCAATTGAGATGGTTTGGGATGAGTTAGACCGCAGAGTGACGGAAAAGTAGCCAACAAGTGTTCAGCATGCAGTTGTAGTCGAAGTTTACATACAACTTAGCCAAATACATTTAAACTCAGTTTTTCACAATTCCTGACTTTTATTCCAAGTAAATATTCCCTGTTTTAGGATAGGTAGGTAGGTAGGATCACAAATTTATTTTGAGAATGTGAAATGTCAGAATAATAGTAGAGAGAATGATTTATGTCAGCTTTCTTTTCTTTCATCACATTCGCAGTGGGTCAGAAGTTTACATACACTCAATTAGTATTTGATAGCGTTGCCTTTAAATTGTTTAACGTGGGTCAAACATTTCGGGTAGCCTTCCACAAGCTTCCCACAATAAGTTGGGTGAATTTTGACTCATTCCTCCTGACAGAGCTGGTGTAACTGAGTCAGGTTTGTAGGCCTCCTTGCTCGCACACGCTTTTTCAGTTCTGCCCCAGTTCTGCCCCAGTTCTGTTCTCTCCAATACCTTGACTTTGTTGTCCTTAAGCCATTCTGCCACAACTTTGTAAGTATACTTGGGGTCATTGTCCATTTGGAAGACCCATTTGCAACCAAGCTTTAACTTCCTGACTGATATCTTGAGAAGTTGCTACAATATATCCACATAATTTTTCTTCCTCATGGTGCCATCTATTTTGTGAAGTGCACCATTCTTTCCTGCAGCAAAGCACCCCCACAACATGATGCTGCCACCCCCGTGCTTCACGGTTTGGATGGTGTTTTTCGGCTTGCAAGCCTCCCGCTTTTCCCTCCAAACATAACGATGGTCATTATGGCCAAACAGTTCTATTTTTGTTTCATCAGTCCAGAGGACGTTTCTCCAAAAAGTACGATCTTTGTCCCCATGTGCAGTTGCAAACCATAGTCTGGCTTTTTTATGCCAGTTTTGGAGCAGTGTCTTCTTCCTTGCTGAGCGGCCTTTCAGGTTATGTCGATATAGGACTCGTTTTACTGTGGATATAGATACTTTTGTACCTGTTTCCTCAAGCATCTTCACAAGGTCCTTTACTGTTGTTCTGGGATTGATTTGCACTTCACCAAAGTACGTTCATCTCTAGGAGACAGAACGCGTCTCCTTCCTGAGCAGTATGACGGCTGCGTGGCCCATGGTGTACTATTGTTTGTACAGATGAACGTGGTACCTTCAGGCATTTGGAAATTGTTCCCAAGGATGAACCAGACTTGTAGAGGTCTACAATTTTTTGTCTGAGGTCTTGGCTGATTTCTTTTGATTTTCCCATGATCCAACAAGACTGTTGGAAAAGCATTCCAGGTGACTATCTCATGAAACTGGTTGAGAGAATTTCAAGAGAGTGCGAAACTGTCATCAAGGCAAATGGTGGCTACTTCGAAGAATCTTTGATTTGTTTAACACTTTTTTGGTTACTATTTAATTCCATGTATTATTTCATAGTTTGATTTCTTCGCTATTATTATATTAGTCAGTGTGTCCAAACTTTTGACTGGTACTGTGTGTGTGTGTGTGTGTGTGTGTGTGTGTGTGTGTGTGTGTGTGTGTGTAATAACCTCAATATGGACAGAGTAGCGGCGTTATGTGGCTGTTTACCTGGCTGATGTGTCTTGGGCTGCCACTGGCTGCACACAGATGAGTTTTAAATTAATTGATGATGGGAGGGAGGGGGCTCTTTAGAGAAGCAGGGAGGGGAGAAGAGGAGAGGGGGAGGAGAGAGTTGAGAAGGGAGAGAGGGGTATACAAGGAGCTGTCACACATCGCTGAGCTTCTTAATGGAAGAGAAGAGCAGGCATCTATCTCTCCCTCTCTCCTTTTCTCCTTTTTCTATCTCTAACACTACACCCACACCCTCTCCCTCTATCTTTTTGTGGAGAAGAGGGTGGAGGGATATGTGAGAAAGAGGGTTAATAATCGATAGTGGGCGGGCAGGCTACATTTCTATTTTCCACGTGAATTTGATTTGATGAAGAGAGATGGAGAGAGGGATTCAGAGAAGGAGAGGTGAGAGAGGGGGATGGTAAAGAGAGAGAGAAGGAAAGCAGAGTGAGAAGGCCAGAGGAGATATGGCAGGGTTATCAGGTCATTTTACAGGGGGCTCATTTTGACCTTTAACCCTATCAAATAATCTGCCTGCATCAAGAAAATGCTGATTAAAATAGCTGTTTGATTCTTCACCATACCATATTAGAAATTGTTACTAAGTAAAATGTTCGCCATGAACAGAAGCCTTGTGTTATATTTCTTCACTATTTGAACTACCCCTCATACATATTACACACACACACACACACACACACACACACACACACACACACACACACACACACACACACACACACATACAAACACACAACACAAAACTGCCTGATGGAGCAGAGGTAGGGAGAGAGAGAGATAGAGAGAGAGAGAGAGAGGAAAAAAGGATAGAAAGCCCTGAAAAACATTCCATCTCCTCCCTCTGCTCCCCCTCTACCCAATGAGCGAGGGATGTCTGGCTGTGTTGTTAATGTGCTGCTGTTAGTTCATTATATAGTCCTCCTGACTGTCTATCTGTCTACCCAGAGCTCAGAACCATGTGGCCTGTTGCCAGGAGACAAGATGGAACTATTTGTAATTTGCATCCTAGAGGAGAGGTTGCCGGAGTGGGCGATGCACACCTGGCTGCATCAGCCTTGGTGATGAAGGCTTATTGCTGGGCACTGTGGGCAGGTTAACTTAGTGTGAAAACTGATACAGTACTAGACAGGGACATTCGTTTTTCCTTAGGCCACATGGTCAGGAAAACTTCTAGAAATAATTAATTATGTTCAAATCAAATTTTATTGGTCACGTACACATTTTTTTGCAGATGTTATTGCGGGTGTAGCGAAATGCTTGTGTTCCTAGCTCCAACAGTGCAGTAGTATCTAACAATTTACAACAATACACACAAATTTAAAAGTAAAAGAATGGAATTAAGAAGTATATAAATATTAGGACGATCAATGTCGGATTGGCATTGACAAAAATACAGTAGAATAGAATACAGTATATACATATGAGATGAGTAAAGCAGTATGTAAACAATATTAAAGTGGCCAGTGATTTCCACGTGTATAGGGCAGCCTCTAAGGTGCAGGGTTGAGTAACCAGGTGGTAGCCGGCTAGTGATGGCTCTTTAACAGTCTGATGGCCTTGAGATAGAAGCGGTTTTTCATCTCTCGGTCCCAGCTTTGATGCACCTGTACTGACCTCACCTTCTGGATGAAAGTGGGGTGAACAGATCGTGGCTCGGGTGGTTGATGTCCTTGATGTGACAGTGGGTGTTGTAGGTATCCTGGAGGTCATGCAGTGTGCCTCCAATGATGCGTTTATGCAGACAGAACCACCCTCTGGAGAGCCAAAGGGGCTCCTCCAAATAGGATCGGACCTCCATTATGGCATCTGCTGATGGATTCCTTCGTGCTGCATCCCCAGATGCTTTCTCGTCAAACAGCATCCAAACAGCAGACGTTTGTGGCACTACTACTGGTGCTTCCGCTCCATCTTCCTGTTACCCTGGTGCCTGAGCCAGCTGACTGCTGGGACTGTCCCTCCCTGCTGCTGAGGTTATTCTTTGAAGAGCCTCATCAATTGCTCTGGCATCACTGAAGGCAAACTTCTTCTTTATCCTGGGGTCAAGTGCAGCGGTTTCGGATAGCACGTGATTATATTCCATTCTGTGGAACTTTCTGTCCATTGAAGAACATAGCGTGTCCATCATCTCTGTCACATGTCCTGTGGTTACATTTGCTTCTCTCTGGCAGCTGGCTGTGATTCGCTGCAGACCCTTACAGACCCTTCTTTGGCCACTGTGTTAACTAATCTCCAAACGAGCTTCAACGCCATACAACACTCCTTCCGTGGCTTCCAACTGCTCTTAAATGCTAGTAAAACCAAATGCATGCTTTTCAACCGTTCACTGCCCACACCCGCCCGCTTGACTAGCATCACTACTCTGGACGGTTCTGACTTAGAATATGTGGACAACTACAAATACCAAGGTGTCTGGCTAGACTGTAAACTCTCCTTCCAGACTCATATTAAACATCTCCAATCCAAAATTAAATCTAGAATCTGCTTCCTATTTCGCAACAAACCCTCCTTCACTCACGCCGCCAAACATACCCGCGTAAAACTGACTATCCTACTGATCCTCGACTTCGGCGATGTCATTTACAAAATAGCTTCCAATACTCTACTCAGCAAACTGGATGCAGTCGATCACAGTGCCGTAAAGCTCAGCCTTACCACAGCTCACTGGTCACGATAACAACACCCACTTATAGCACGCACTCCAGCAGGTATCTCCCACTGCTCATCCCCAAAGCCAGCACCCCCTTTGGCCACCTTTCCTTACAGTTTTCTGCTGCCAATGACTGGAACGAATTGCAAAAATTGCTGAAGCTGGAGACTTATATTTCCCTTACTAACTTTAAACATCTGCTATCTGAGCAACTAACCGATCGCTGCAACCCATCTGTAAATAGCCCATCCAATCTACCTACCCCATCCCCATATTGTTTTTATTTACTTTTCTGCTCTTTTGCACACCAGTATTTCTACTTGCACATCACCATCTGCTAATCTATCACTCCAGTGTTCATTTGCTCAATTGTAATTACTTCGCTAATATGGCCTATTTTATTGCCCTACCTCCTCACGCCATAGCACACACTGTATATCAACTTTCTTTTTTTCTATTGTGTTATTGACTGTACGCTTGTTTATTCCATGTAACTCTGTTGTTGTTTGTGTCGCACTGCTTTGCTTTATCTTGGCCAGGTCGCAGTTGTAAATGAGAACTTGTTCTCAACTAGCCTACCTGGTTAAATAAAGGTTAAATATATATTTTTTTAAATAAAACACAGGAGGGTCATTTTTGAGGCTGTCACATAGCTGAAAAGAGAGAACAGTAACTTATTAGTTTAGGTTCATGTTTTGTCTACTGATACTACATTCTCATATACATACAGTATATAATACTGGATTAAATCATGATGTAGTAATAACTGCTTAATGTACCTTTCTCCACTGATCTCCACAGTGACCTGCCAAAGGGTTCCAGGACTCTGCACACCTCCTCCACCACCTCCCATTCCTCTTGGGTCAGAGCATCAACAGGTGCATTGACAATGGCAGGGTAGAGATGATGGCATCCTTTGACTCAAGAAACCGCTTCAAGATATAAAATGTTGAATTCCACCTTGTAGTGCAGTCTTGTTTAGGCCTCAGCTCAGGCATCCCCATCTGGCGTTGTGGATACTTTAGTTTTTCAGAACCTACTGTGCTCCTGTGGAAGTATTCCACAGCTGATTTCACTTTGTCCACAGTGGGCTTCATCACCTTCAGAGCATCTCTTAAAATCAGGTTGATTGTGTGGGCAAGACATGGATGATGGTTCCGTTTTAAAATTTTCATGGCTTTGGTTATGTTAGCTGCATTGTCGCTAACACAACAGACCACTTTTCCATCTACTTGCCATTCTCTGTCCACTCTCATCAGTTCCTTTGCCAAGTTCTCTGAGGTGTGTCTGTCGCTGAACTCAAAGCAGTCCAGAAGACAGCTAGACATCGAAAAATCTTCAATGTAGTGACATGTAACCGACATGTAAGAAGTGGTTACCCTTGATGTCCAGCAGTCAGTGGTAAGGCAAACTGCAGTAGCTTTTTGGACTCTTTCCCACACTGAAGCCTGTGTGCTCTCGTACAGTTGTGGAATAAGTGATTTTGAAAGGGTTTTCCTGCTTAGAATTGTGTACATTGGATTTAGACTATTGCTATAATTTCTAAAACATATGTCCTCCATGATTGAAAATGGCTGGAAATCTTTGGCAATCATTTTAGCCAATGCAATATTAATTTGGCCTTGTTTTGCTACAGACATAGACGTTTGGCATAAACTGGTCCATAGAATACTACATTGCTGTGGATACAGATTAGGCCTACTTGACTGAGTGGATACATCTCCACGTGGGGAGGTGCTGGCTCCACCACTATCACTAGCAGGCCCGCTAGTTTCTCGAAGCTCTGCTACAGTTAGCTTCACAGTTGGGTGCACAGTTTGCATATGCTGGTGTAGGTTGTGCATAGAACCTGCTTTATATGAGATTTTGTTTTGGTAAATTCTACACTGTGCTCTAACATTGTCTACATTATTAAAATGCATCTAAATGCTACTGAGCTTCCACCTCATTTTCCAGCTGTTGTTTTCACAGCTGGCCTTCCTCTCTCTCCTCGGCTGCTAAGTGTGTGATTGTGAGTGAGTTGGCTCGGCCATCCCTCACGCATCTTTGGTTCATTGGTTGACACTGCATGTCTGATTGACAGGAACAACAGGTGAGGCTGTTAGTCTCAGCAGACAGTCAGAATGAGTGTGTGTGCACTTGAGCATTTAGGCCTATATTATATTATTTTATTTATTTTTTTGTTATTTTAATTAGTTAATTCTATTCATTTAAATCTTTTGATTAGTCATATCTTATTTTTAAAATATTTTTATAAATAGATTCGGCTCTTCTGATATGCGAGCCGGCTCCGAACGTTCACTTACAAGAGCCGGCTCTTAGAGCCGACTCGTTCGCGAATGACCCATCACTATTGCAGTGTAATTGTTTTACATGGAGGGAAGAGAGCATGATGCTCGTGAATTTGCACATCTCATGTATTGTAAGTGGTAACGATGAGTCGAAATCCACAACTTTTTTTGGTGTCGCTAGGCAAGTCTTAGCCTAGTTTTAGTTTTCTGACACAATCATTTAGACCTATTTTCTTTTGCGTGTTTCACATAGCCAGCCACGCGGAGTTATGGCGCACAGAAGGCTGTTAACTGTGCTTTGATTAACAACTAAACAGCAAGTGTTGACTAGTTT
Organism: Oncorhynchus mykiss; assembly: GCF_057628025.1. NCBI lineage: Eukaryota > Metazoa > Chordata > Actinopteri > Salmoniformes > Salmonidae > Oncorhynchus > Oncorhynchus mykiss. Next base: position 82,097,863 of record NC_143026.1, read on the forward strand.
ATAAAAAGATGTCCAACTGACTGAATAAAGTCGATTTCCTATAATGTAAGTCAATTTCCTATCATTTAGAGAGCAAAAACATTTAAAAAAAATGGGGAATAACAGAAACCTAGAAAAACTACATCTTTATAAAATACATAATTTCAAGAACAAACATTGTGGCATAAAACTGTAAATAAAGACTATCATCTCAAGAGAAGACAGATTAAATATTAAAAAAGGTTTAATGTTTTAAAGGTTTAAAAGGTTTTACTTAGAAAATAGTCCTCATCATATAGGCCTAGATCTAGACAATATCCAAAACAACTAACACTACACTGAATTCATACATTTTCATAAATTCAAATTTGACATTTTGTACACAATAACACAACCAATATTTCCAATCTGGGAGGTAAACTCGATAAACTATTCAATAATTTCTATGTGTATTAAAGATTGAATCAAGGCATGAGAACAGGGTTCCCCAACTCGCGGACCACAGGCCGAATTTAGCCCACGGGTGGTTTTATTTGGCCCTCCCCAAGTTTTCTAAGCTAAAAAATATAGAAATATATATATATACAGTACCAGTCAAAATTTTGGACACACCTACTCATTCCAGGGTTTTTCTTTATTTTTTAAAACTATTTTCTACATTGTAAAATAATAGCGAAGACATCAAAACTATGAAATAATGCATAATGAATCATGTAGTAACCAAAAAAGTGTTAAACATGGAATTCTCTCAACCAGCTTCATGAGATAGTCACCTGGAATGCTTTTCCAACAGTCTTGACGGCATTCACACATATGCTGAGCACTTGTTGCCTAATTTTCCTTCACTCTGCGGTCCAACTCATCCCAAACCATCTCAATTGGGTTGAGGTCAGGTGATTGTGGAGGTCAGGTCATCTGATGCAGCACTCCATCACTCTCCTTCTTGGCCAAATAGCCCTTACACAATGACCCTGTTTTGGGTCATTGTCCTGCTGAAAAACAAATGATAATCCCACTAAGCGCAAACCAGATGGGATGACGTATCACTTCAGAATGCTGTGATAGCCATGCTGGTTAAGTGTGCCTTGAATTCTAAATAAATCACAGACAGTGTCACCAGCAAAGCAACCCACACCATCACACCTCCTCCTCCAGTGGGAACCACACATGCAGAGATCATCCGTTGACCAACTCTGCATCTCACAAAGACAGGGCTGTTGGAACCAAAAATCTCAAATTTGGACTCATCAGACCATAGGACACATTTCCACCAGTCTAATGTCCATTGCTCGTGTTTCTTAGCCCAAACAAGTCTCTTCTTATTATTGGTGTCCTTTAGTAGTGGTGTCTTTGTAGCAAATCGACCACGAAGGCCTGATTCACGCAGTCTCCTCTGAACAGTTGATGTTTAGATGTATCTGCTACTTAAACTCCGTGAAGCATTTATTTGGGCTGCAATCTGAGGTGCAGTTAATTGCTGTTTTTTGAGGCTGGTACCTCTAATAAACTTATCCTCCGCAGCAGAGGTAACTCTTCATTTCCTGTGGCGGTCCTCATGAGAGCCAGTTTCATCACAGCAGAGGTAACTCTGGGTCTTCATTTCCTGTGGTGGTCCTCATGAGAGCCAGTTTCATCACAGCAGAGGTAACTCTGGGTCTTCATTTCCTGTGGTGGTCCTCATGAGAGCCAGTTTCATCACAGCAGAGGTAACTCTGGGTCTTCATTTCCTGTGGTGGTCCTCATGAGAGCCAGTTTCATCACAGCAGAGGTAACTCTGGGTCTTCATTTCCTGTGGTGGTCCTCATGAAAGCCAGTTTCATCACAGCAGAGGTAACTCTGGGTCTTTCTTTCCTGTGGCGATCCTCATGAAAGCCAGTTTCATCATGGTGCCTGATGGTTTTTGCGACTGCACTTGAAGACACTTTCAAAGTTGTTGACATTTTCCTGTTTGACTGACCTGCTGACAGTGTCCCATAGGGCGACGCACAATTGGCCCAACGTCGTCCTGGTTAGGGTTTGGCCGGTGTAGGTCGTAAATGTAAATAAGAATTTGTTCTTAACTGACTTTCCTAGTTAAATAAAGGTTAAAAAAAACAGTATAAGACCTTCATATCTTAAAGTAATGATGGACTGTTGTTGTTTTTTTTGCTTATGTGAGCTGTTCTTGCCATAATATGGACTTGGTCTTTTACGAAATAAGGCTATCTTCTGTATTCCAACCCCTACCTTGCCACAACACAACTGATGGGCTCAAACGCATTAAGAAGGAAAGAAATGCCACAAATTAACTTTTAACAAGGCACACCTGTTAATTGAAATGCATTCCAGGTGACTACCTCATGGAGCTGGTTGAGAGAATGCCAAGAGTGTGCAGAGCTGTCATCAAGGCAAAGGGTGGCTGCTTTGAAGAATCTCAAATATAAAATATATTTTGATTTGTTTAACACTTTTTGGTTATTACATGACTCCATATGTGTTATTTCATAGTTTTGATGTCTTCACTATTATTCTATAATGTAGGAAACACTCTAAATAAATGAGTAGGTGTGTCCGAACTTTTTACTGGTACTATATATATATTTGCGTTCATTGTAGGACATGAAAAAATTTAAAAACACCAGGAAATCAGCTCCAAGTGATTTTAATTTGGGGAATCTGTTCCCAAGTATTCCCACTCATAATAGAGAGACATGTGATCATATGCTATACAAATATAAGCAAGGTTTGTTTTAGTCAAATGTTATATCTTTTTGGGCTTCTTGCGGTCAATTTGCAGTCTACAAATGATTTGTAATTGTGTTCTGGCCCCCTAACCATTCGCTCTGGAAACAAATCGTCCAGATCCTGAATCTGGTTGATGATCCCTGCATTAGAATGTACCAGAGGCCACCAAAATAGAGCTCCTTCGGCACCCAGCAAGGCCTGGGAGTGCCTGGCTGGCTACTTTTTCTATTTGGCTGGCTACTCTATGTACTTGTGGGAAACAACTGTGTGTGCGTACGTATGCGTACGTGTGCGTGCGTGTGTGTGTGTGCGTGTATGAGAGAGAGAAAGAGAAAGAGAGAGTGGGGAGGGTGAAGGATAGAGTTGAGAAAATGAAAAAAGATGATGGCGAGGGGGAGAGAGTGATGGGGACAGAGAGAGGGAGTGAGATAAGAAGTGTGAGAGCGAGATGAACAGACAGAGACAGACAGACAACAGGGAGAGACGGGGAGCTGGCTGGGGCTGGATGATAATAAAGGAATGATGTGGAGACTGGCTGACCTCACACACACACAGTCTTCAACCCCAATTCACTCACCAACATCTGTCGTTGGTCTGTTCGATGGTGAGGTTTTGTGAGTTTATCATGGTGTAGCTCTGAGTGTCCTGGGGGGAGATGGCAGCGCACTGGGTTATAATTGGATGGGATAAGAGGAATAAGGAAGGATTACTATACATGATGGACATTTCCTATTAAATTATATTTAATAGTGTGTGTGTGTGTGTAACACATAGCGTGTGCGTGAGTCAAATATCTGTATTGCTTCTGCAGTACAGTTGCCTAATGCTAGTTATGATGGGCCATGCTGTTGGTAGCCAGGATTATAGGCTAGACCCAGTGTGGTTGTTTAAGTGATGCGTGCCCACTACTTAGCCAAAAGTATGTGGACACCTGCTCGTCGAACATCTCATTCCAAAATCATGGGCATTATTAATATGAAGTTGGTCCCCCCTTTGCTGCTATAACAACCTCCACTCTTCTGGGAAGGCTTTCCACTAGATGTTGGAACATTGCCGTGGGGATTTGTTTCCATTCAGCCACAAAAACATTAGTGAGGTCTGGCACTGATGTTGGGATAGAGTTGAGAAAATGAAAAAAGATGATGGCGAGGGGGAGAGAGTGATGGGGACAGAGAGAGGGAGTGAGATAAGAAGTGTGAGAGCGAGATGAACAGACAGAGACAGACAGACAACAGGGAGAGACGGGGAGCTGGCTGGGGCTGGATGATAATAAAGGAATGATGTGGAGACTGGCTGACCTCACACACACACAGTCTTCAACCCCAATTCACTCACCAACATCTGTCGTTGGTCTGTTCGATGGTGAGGTTTTGTGAGTTTATCATGGTGTAGCTCTGAGTGTCCTGGGGGGAGATGGCAGCGCACTGGGTTATAATTGGATGGGATAAGAGGAATAAGGAAGGATTACTATACATGATGGACATTTCCTATTAAATTATATTTAATAGTGTGTGTGTGTGTGTAACACATAGCGTGTGCGTGAGTCAAATATCTGTATTGCTTCTGCAGTACAGTTGCCTAATGCTAGTTATGATGGGCCATGCTGTTGGTAGCCAGGATTATAGGCTAGACCCAGTGTGGTTGTTTAAGTGATGCGTGCCCACTACTTAGCCAAAAGTATGTGGACACCTGCTCGTCGAACATCTCATTCCAAAATCATGGGCATTATTAATATGAAGTTGGTCCCCCCTTTGCTGCTATAACAACCTCCACTCTTCTGGGAAGGCTTTCCACTAGATGTTGGAACATTGCCGTGGGGATTTGTTTCCATTCAGCCACAAAAACATTAGTGAGGTCTGGCACTGATGTTGGGCGATTAGGCCTGGCTCGCAGTCGGTGTTCCAATTCATCCCAAAGGTGTTTGATGGGTTTGAGGTCAGGGCTCTGTGCAGGCCAGTCAAGTTCTTCCTCACCGATCGCAACCATTTATGTACGGACCTCGCTTTGTGCAAGGGAGCATTGTCATGCTGAAACAGGAAAGGGCCTTCCCCAAACTGTTGGCACAAAGTTGGAAGCACAGAATCATCGTTCTAGAATGTAATTGTATGCTGTGGCATTAAGATTTCCATCTACTGGAACTAAGGGGCCCGGACCATGATAAACAGCCCCAGACCATTATTCCTCCTCCACCAAACTTTACAGTTGGTGCTATGCATTCAGACAGGTAGCGTTGTCCTGGCATCCGCCAAACCCAGATTTGTCCTTTTGACTGCAAAATGGTGAAGCGTGATTCATCACTCCAGAGAACGCGTTTCCACTGCTGCAGAGACCAATGGTGGCAAGCTTTACACCACTCCAGCCAACGCTTGGCATTGTGCATGGTGATCTTAGGCTTGTGTGTGGCTGCTCGACCATGGAGACCAATTTTATGAAGCTCGCTATGAACAGTTCTTGTGCTGACGTTGCTTCCAGAGGCAGTTTGGAACTCTGTAGTGTAGTGCTGCTCCATACGCATCCCGAAGACAGACAATTTTTACGCGCTTCAGCACTCAGCGGTGTCGTTTTGTTAGCTTGTCTGGCCTACTACTTCGTGGCTGAGCTGTTGTTGCTCCTAGATGTTTCCACTTCACAATAACAGCACTTATAGTTGACCAGGGAAGCTCAAGCAGGGCAGAAATTTGACGAACTGACTTGCTGGAAAGGTGGCATCCTATGACGGTGCCATATCGAAAGTGACTGAGCTCTTCAGTAAGGCCATTCTACTGGCAATGTTTGTCAATGGAGATTGCATGGCTGTGTACTCGATTTTATACACCTGTCAGCAACGGGTGTGGCAGGTAATATCCACATTGTATATGTGTCTGGGCTGTTAGATAACCATTACAGTGTTGATTGCAGCAGGGTTCCCCAACTGACGGCCCGCGGATGATTTTATTTGGACCCCAAAGTTTTCTGAGCAAAAATAAATGAATACTTTTTATTAAATGTTTTATTGTTGGACACAAAAGACTGTAAAAACACCAGCAAATGAGCTCCAATTGATTTAAATTGAGGAAATCTGTCACAAAGTATAGTAGTTACATAGTAGAGACATACAGTTGAAGGCGGATGTTTACATACACCTTAGCCAAATACATTTACACTCAGTTTTTCACAATTCCTGACATTTAATCCTGGTAAAATTCCCTGTATTAGGTCAGTTAGGATCACCACTTTATTTTAAGAATGTGAAATGTCAGAATAATAGTAGAGAGAATAATTTATTTCAGCTTTTATTTATTTCATCACATTCCCAGTGGGTTAGAAGTTTACATACACTCAATTAGTATTTGGTAGCATTGCCTTTAAATTGTTTAACTTGAGTCAAATGTTTCGGGTAGCCTTCCACAAGCTTCCCACAATAAGTTGGGTGAATTTTGGCCCATTCCTCCTGACAGAGCTGCTGTAACTGAGTCAGGTTTGTAGGCCTCCTTGCTCGCACACACTTTTTCAGTCCTGCCCACAAATGTTATATAGGATTGAGGTCAGGGCTTTGTCATGGCCACTCCAATATCTTGACTTTGTTGTCCTTAAGCCATTTTGCCACAACCATGGAAGTATGCTTGGGGTCATTGTCCATTTGGAAGACCCATTTGCGACCAAGCTTTAACTTCCTGACTGATGTCTTGAGATGTTGCTTCAATATATCCACATAATTTTTCTTCCTCATGATGCCATCTGTTTTGTGAAGTGCACCTGTCCCTCCTGCAGCAAAGCACCCCCACAACATGATGCTGCCACCCCCGTTCTTCACGGTTGGGATGGTGTTCTTCGGCTTGCAAGCCTCCCCATGTTTTCTTCCAAACATAACGATGGTCATTATGGCCAAACAGTTCTATTTTTGTTTCATCAGACCAGAGGACATTTCTCCAAAAAGTACGATCTTTGTTCCCATGTGCAGTTGCAAACTGTAGTCTGGCTTCTTTTATGCCAGTTTTGGAGCAGTGGCTTCTTCCTTGCTGAGCGGCCTTTTGGGTTATGTTGATATAGGACTCGTTTTACTGTGGATATAGATCGTGTTTTACTTGTTTCCTTCAGCATCTTCACAAGGTCCTTTGCTGCTGTTCTGGGATTGATGTGCGCATTTCACACCAAATTGTGTTCATCTCTAGGACGCGTCTCCTTGCTGAGCAGTATGACGGCTGCGTGGTCCCATGGTGTTTATACTTGCATACTATTGTTTGTACAGATGAGCGTGGTACCTTCAGGCGTTTGGAAATTTCTCCCAAGGATGAACCAGATTTGTGGATGTCTCCAATTTTTTTTCTGAGGTCTTGGCTGATTTCTTTGGATTTTCCCATGATGTCAAGCAAAGAGGCACTGAGTTTGAAGGTAGGCCTTGAAATACATCCACATGTACACCTCCAATTGACTCAAATGATGTCAATTAGCCTATCAGAAGCTTCTAAAGCCAAGACATACTTTTCTGAAATTGTCCAAGCTGTATAAAGGCACAGTCAACTTAGTGTATGTAAACTTCTGACCCACTGGAATTGTGATACAGTGAATTATGAGTGAAATAATCTGTATGTAAACAATTGTTGGAAAAATGACTTGTGTCCTAACCCACTTGCCAAAACTATAGTTTGATAACGAGAAATTTGTGGAGTGGTTGAAAAACGATTTTTAATGACTCGTTTTTTAATGACTAAGTGTATGTTAACTTCCGACTTCAACTGTATGTGATCGTATTCAAATCTAAGCAAGGTTTGAAGTTATTAAGTTATTAGTCAAAAATGATATGATCTGACCATCCACTCAAGAGTCAAATTGTCCTGTGGCTGAATGTAGTTGACTATCCCTGGAATACAGTATTGATCCTCTGTTGAATGGCCATTGGGACAGATCATTAGAGTTCCATAACATTCTGTGTGTGTTATTACATGCTGTGTAACCTGGGTTCAATTGACATGAAACAGAAGAAATCTATCCTAAAATGGAGTGAAATGCAGAGGTACTTGCAATGATCTGGCTATTGCTAAAGCTAAAAGTATTTTCTACGCTGTGCCCGAATGAACACGATCCAGGTGTATCAGGCTACTACATGGAAGGTATTGCTGCATGCAGTGCACAGAGAGGAGGGACCACGCCTTAGTCTGGGTGGCAGAGACCGGGCCAGACACACACTCACACACACACTTTCACACGCTAAGCACACACACCATCCATTACATTCTATGTCTACTGGGAAGGGTAATAGAATCCTGTGTCTCCTCCTCCATACTCTCTCTACTCTCTCTCATCTCTCCTCCTCCATACGCTCTCTCTCTCTCTCTCTCTCTCTCTCTCTCTAACTCTCTAATCTCTCCTCCTCCATACTCTCTACTCTCTCTCATCTCTCCTCCTCCATACGCTCTCTCTCTCTAACTCTCTAATATCTCCTCCTCCATACGCTCTCTCTCTCATCTCTCCTCCTCCATATGTTCTCTTTCTCTCTCTCTCTCTCTAACTCTCTAATCTCTCCTCTTCCATACTCTCTCTCTACTCTCATCTCTCCTCCTCCATACGCTCTCTCTCTCTCTCTAACTCTCTAATCTTTCCTCCTCCATACGCTCTCTCTCTCTCTCTCTCTCTCCCTCATCTCTCCTCCATACGCTCTCTCTCTCACTCTCATCTCTCCTCCTGCGTTCGCTCTCTCTCTCTCTAATCTCTCCTCCATGCGCTCTCTCTCTCCCTCTACTCTCTCCGTCTCCATATGCTCTCTCTCGCTCTACTCTCTCCTCCTCCATACGCTCTCTCTCTCCTCCTCCATACGCTCTCTCTCTCCTCCTCCACACGCTCTCTCCTCCTCCATACGTTTTCTCTCTCTTCTTTCCTCCATATGCTCTCTCTCTCCTCTCCTACTCTCTCTCTCATTCTCTCTCTCTCTACTCACTCTCTCTCCATCTCTCTCAGGTGCATTAAATATTATTTTCTCATCTCAGCTCAGCAGGGAGAGTCTTTCATGGCTAATTATTAATTTATTCACGATAATAGTGATGTATTATTAATGTATTCTCTGTTGTTTATCTGGAATCTAAATTAGAGTGTGTGTTGTGTTACAGTGTAGAACATTATGGTTGAACAGCAAAGTGATTAGTGCTGCTACAAGCTACAAGCAAACAGTAGGGCTGGATCACAACTAGCTTATCGTCACCACCACAGTTAGGCTATGCTAGTAGCATTTCTATTATTCTGTTGTATTGTATTCTATTATCACCTCTACAACAGTATCTCCCCTACTCTGGCATTATCATCATAGCATTATGAAAGCTTCATCTTCCCCATCATAATAGGTGCAGTGTTTAGTTGAACACAACACCAGGTAAAGGAGGTTAAGGGAGTGATATTACACAAAGGAGGTGCTATCTTAATTTGATCACTCGCAGAGAATGTTCCTGCACAGCAAGAAAAAGAAAACTTGTAGAGAATTCATGGTTTAAAAAGGCTTCTAACGTTTGTAATTTCCACTTCAAAATGTCAGACTTGATTTTCCCTTATGAACAATGTATCAACCCCTATAAAAATGTCCATTAATTATTATTAACGTAATAATTCACATTTCCTGTTTCTGCGGGATTATTTTCTTGCTGTGAGAAACTGTTCAAATGAAGATAACACATCTGTAACGTGCCACTGATACAGTGAATAGTGAAGAATATTGTGTGTGTGTACCTGCGTGTATTGTTGAGTACTATGGTAAATCCATGGGTATAACCGTAACCCCTTTGGATAACTGTTTTGAACATCTAGCGAAAACCCTCTTCTCCCCCCACAAATTTACAGTCAGAGCAATGCTGTGTTTTCTTTTTCAATTCAATATATACAGTTGAAGTCGGAAGTTTACATAAACTTAGGTTGGAGTCATTAAAACACGTTTTTCAACCACTCCACACATTTCTTGTAACAAACTATAGTTTTGGCAAGTCGGTTAGGATATCTACTTTGTGCATGACACAAGTCATTTTCCCAACAATTATTATTATTTCACTCTATTATTATTATTTCACTCATAATTCATTGTATCACAGTTCCAGTGGGTCAGAAGTCTACATTCACTATGTTGACTGTGCCTTTAAATAGCTTGGAAAATTTCAGAAAATTATGTCATGGCTTTAGAAGCTTCTGATAGGCTAATTGACATCATTTGAGTCAATTGGAGGTGTACCTGTAGATGTATTTCAAGGCCTACCTTCAAACTCAGTGCCTCTTTGCTTGACATCATGGGAAAATTAAAAGAAATCAGCCAAGACTTCAGATTATTTTTTTGTAGACCTCCACAAGTCTGGTTCATCCTTGGGAGCAAATTCCAAAACCCTAAAGGGACCACATTCATCTGTACAAACAATAGTATGCAAGTATAAACACCAGGGGACCAGCCATCATACTGCTCAGGAAGGAGACGCGTTCTGTCTCCTAGAGATGAACTTACTTTGGTGCGAAAAGTGCAAATCAATCCCAGAACAACAACTAAGGAAGGACCTTGTGAAGATGCTGTAGGAAACAGGTACACAATTATCAATATCCACAGTAAAACAAGTCCCATATCAACATACCCTGAACGGCCGCTCAGCAAGGAAGAAGCCACTGCTCCAAAACCGCCATAAAAAGCCAGACTACGGTTTGCAACTGCTCATGGGAACAAAGATCGTACTTTTTGGAGAAATGTCCTCTGGTCTGATGAAACAAAAATAGAACTGTTTGGCCATAATGACCATCGTTATGTTTGGAGGAAAAATGGAGATGCTTGCAAGCCGAAGAACACCATCCCAACCATGAAGCACGGGGGTGGCAGCATCATGTTTGGGGGATGCTTTGCTGCAGGAGGGACTGGTGCACTTCACAAAATAGATGGCACCATGAGGAAGAAAAATTATGTGGATATATTGAAGCAACATCTCAAGACATCAGTCAGGAAGTTGAGGCTTGGTCGCAAATGGGTCTTCCAAATGGACAATGACCCCAAGCATACTTCCAAAGTTGTGGCAAAATGGCTTACGGACAACAAAGTCAAGGTATTGGAGTGGCCATCACAAAGCCCTGACCTCAATTCCAGTGACAATTCGTGGGCAGGACTGAAATAGCGTGTGTGAGCAAGGAGGCCTACAAACCTGACTCAGTTACACCAGCTCTGTCAGGAGGAATGGGCCAAAATTCACCCAACTTACTGTGGGAAGCTTGTGGAAGGCTACTCAAAACGTTTTGACACAAGTTAAACAATTTAAAGGCAATGCTACCAAATACTAATTGAGTGTATGTATACTTCTAACCCACTGGGAATGTGATGAAAGAAATAAAAGCTGAAATAAATAATTTTCTCTACTATTACTCTGACATTTCACATTCTTAAAATAAAGTGGTGATCCTAACTGACCTAAGACAGGGACTTTTTACCAGGATTAAATGTCAGGAATTGTGAAAAACTGAGTGTAAATGTATTTGGCTAAGGTGTATGTAGACTTCCGACCTTAACTGTATGCAGGCCATTGGTTGTATGTGTTCATAATAGATTTATGAAGTCTAAGCTGACTCGTTGTGCTGTTCCCATGAATAAATTCCATTATATCAGAGGAGAGCATTTAATCTTTCTTCTGTAGCTTCTCGGAGTCATAGCCTGTGTTCCAAATGGCACCCTATTCCCTATTTCTTGCACTACTTTTCTATTGCACTGTGTAAGGAATAGGTCCCCATTTGGGATGCACTCAGGCCCGTTTGATGTGGGTGAAGGGTTACTGGTGTGGCTACCTCCCAGGGTTTAAACCACAACCATGATCTAGGATCTTAATATAGATGATATAGTGTATATACGCTCCCTTCCCTTGACTTCCCTTGACTAGTGCCCTAGATCAGCACTCCTACGCTTTTTTAATACAGGCCCAGAGCCATAGGCTGTATACATGTAAATAGAGTATTGCTCTCTGCCCCAGATTATTGCTACTGCTTTGATACCTAAGAGGGCTACTAGTGACAGAGGGAGACCTGTACTGTCGGATGGGAGAGGAGGCACAGGCCTAGTGACTGAATGTCATTGGTGTCTTCAATACTTGAACCTCCTTTAGGCTACCCTTTGTAATGCATTCTAGTAAAGGCTGCTTCCACGACTAACAAAAGGGTGTGTCTCTGTGATGCTCTGATGCAGCAACATATATACTCCGTTTTTCCATCCTCTCTTCTATCGCTCTCTCTCTCGTTCTCTCTCTCGCTCTCTCTCTCTCTCTCTCTCTCTCTCTCTCTCTCTCTCTCGTTCTCTCTCTCGCTCTCTCTCTCTCTCTCTCTCTCTCTCTCTCTCTCTCTCTCTAGATAGGTTTATCAGTATTCCCTACAAGCTTGGAGTAACTGCAGTGTTACATCTGCATAGATCTGCATACTCACTCTCTCTCTGCCTCTTCTCTCTGCTTTACCACGGTAGTACCGCATGCTGTGTTAATGGACTAGCAGAGAGGGAGAAAGAGGGGGATGAGCGAAAGAGAACAAGAAGGAAGGATTCTGCTCATTATTCATTCTGTCGTCATCTCCTCTCTGTGGGGTTGGTGGGGTTCGCTTTAAATGTGCTGTACTGTAATCACTCTGAAATTAATACTGTCAGGTACCCTACTATTTCTGCTAGTTTAACCAATGAATGTGTCTTAGGGTACAGCTCCTTGTTTAGCTAATGTGGCTAACCAAGCACCAAGCATGCCACTGATCCTGTGTGTGTAGCAGTGACTGGCTGTGGCTGTGGCTGTAGCAGGCAGCTTGATGCTGAGGGTTTAGGTGATGAGGCTGATCCTATGACCCCAGCTGGCTGATTGAACAAATCAGAGAGAGGATAAGAGATGGGGTTGATGCAGCCTGTATTAGCCATGAGGATGGGAGGAGGGAGGGGAGAAGCAGGTTGACGTTTTATAGTCATGAATCTTGCGCTGGAGCGAATTCCACTAGATGGGCCAGCTGCAAAATTGGCTACATCGTAGAAATCCATGAAAACAAAAATGTATTTAAGGTTAGGGTTAGGCTTTAGGATTAGCAGTGTGTGTAAGGTTAGGTTTAAAATCAGATTTTATGACTTTGTGACTGTGCCAGCTAGTGACCACTATACACAGCTGCCTACAGGGCAAGATTCATGACAATAAATGCCAACCTGCAGGAAAGAAGGGATGGGAGAAGAAATAAGGGAATGGTGAAGGGAATAAAGCATGTGGCAGAGAGGGGAAAGACGAGATGGGAGGAATGAGGGTAGGGATAGGAGGAGAGAGGGAAACTGATTTTGGTAGAGGAGGATATGCTAAGAGGGCTCTCTATCTCTCTTTCTCTCTGTCCTCAAGCGTTGTGTGTAAGGAAGGATGGCCCAAAAGAAGACAAGATTTGGCAAGAGTTCTGGAGGGCCTGCAGGGATGTGTTGGGTTCTATCACATTCTCAAGGAGGGATGATACTATCCCTTTGTGGTTAAAGGGGAAGTTGCTGAATGTGGAGGCACTGATTGGCTAAAGGTTGTATGTGTTTGGCAGTGGCTGGATCTGCTCTGTGGCTAGTTACCACAGAAATGTCCCACCCCATGCTGCTGCTGCAGACAGCTGTGTCTACCACTTTGCACAAGGCAATGGGAACTGCCATGGGATGGGAACTGCCAAATGGGAACTGCCAAATTAAACTGTCATTAGACGTGACGCTTGGCATTCAGGCCAAAGAGTTTAATCTTGGTTTCATCAGACCAGAGTATCTTGTTTTGCATGGTCAGAGAGTCCTTTAGGTGCCTTTTGGCAAACTCCAAGCGGACTGTCATGTGCCTTTTACTGAGGAGTGGCTTCCGTCTGACCACTCTACAATAAAGGCCTGATTGGTGGAGTGCTGCAGAGATGGTTGTCCTTCTGGAAGGTTCTCCCATCTCCACAGAGGAATTCTGGAGCTCTGTCAGAGTGACCATCAGGTTCTTGGTCACCTCCCTGACCAAGGCCCTTCTCCCCTGATTGCCTAGTTTGGCCAGTCGGCCAGCTCTAGGAAGAGTCTTGATGGTTCCAAACTTCTTCCATTAAGAATGATGGAGGCAACTGTGTTCTTGGGGACATTCAATGCTGCAGACATTTTTGTGCCTCAACACAATCATGTCTCGGAGCTTTACGGACAATTCCTTAGACCTCATGGCTTGGTTTTTGCTCTGACTGTCAACTGTGGGACTTTAAATAGACAGGTGTGTACCTTTCCAAATCATCTCCAATCAATTGAATTTACCACAGGTGGACTCCAATCAAGTTGTAGAAACATCTCTAAGATGATCAATGGAAACTGGATACACCTGAGCTCAATTTCCAGTCTCGTAGCAAAGGGTCTGAATGCTTATGTAAATAAGTTATTTCATTTAAAAAAACATGTTTTTAAATGTTTTGTAATTATGAGGTATTGTGTGTTTGTTGAGGATTTTGTATTTATTGAATCCATTTTAGACTAAGGTTGAAACATAACGTAATTGTGGAAAAAGGGGAGAGGTGTGAGTACTTTCCGAATACAGTACTAGGCTATGTGTAGTGTGTGTGCATGCACACGCGTTTGTCTGTTTGTGTTTCTGTATGTTTACGTTTATTCTCACAGACACGCAATCTAGATTACAGGAGACAGTACAGATTCTCCTTTACACTATGTTCTGTATATACGGTATCTGTATCTTATTGATAGTGACATGTATTGCTTGTTACCATAAAACATTTTGCTAAAGTCAAACAGATTTTGTTGTCTTTTCAAGGCCAACTGCCAGGCAAGAATAGAATGGCTAAATCCCAAATGGCACCCTATTTCCTATGTAGTGCACTATTGAATACAGTGCCATTTTGGACGTTGACCATGTCTGATAGAGCACCTCTATCAACAGCATTTAAATGGAAATGACTCGAAGAGAGAGAGAAGAGGAAAGGAGAGAGAGGATGATTGTCAGGACATCCAATCAGAATATGGTTATTCAAATCACATATTTATATGGAAATATGTCTATTTATATTATCCGCTGTTTGGAGAATGTCAGACTGCCATTTCTGTGTGTTTGTCAAATGCCTCCATGGACTGGACAGTCTATCGGTGGTACTTATTGTGGAAACTGATATTGAGTCATGGGTCCTCCAACAGTGACATTATCATCCAAGTCCCGACATACAGTATGTTGTACTACTGATAGCTAGTGTATTTTCCCCATCCAGCAAATCCAAATCCAACACTCTGAACAGACAGACAAGAGGTTAGTAGCATTCTAACCGTGCGTTGAGATCTCAGAGACAACATGCAGGTGTTATACATCATTTAGGCTGAATGTTCAGGAATCAGGAGAGACTGTATTTATCCTACTGTATCGTCTTGTTCTCTCTATGGGAACTCACAGAGTTTTATGAGTATTTCCTTGGTTCCTTATGATCTTCATCTCCTCTCCTAATATTAATAATAACTTGAAAATATCTTTTTAATACAGGTAACAAAGTGCTTCATTGTAGAATAATGTAAAAAATGTACTAACAAAGACAGGAGAGAGGAGAATGAAAGAAGATAGCTAATTAAAATCACTGAAGACATTTAGTAGACGCTCATATCCAGATCGACTTACAGGAGCAATTAGGGTCTTGCTCAGCACATTGTCAGCATTTTCACTTAGTCGGCTCGGGGATTTGAATCAACGTCCTTTTGGTTGCTGGCTCAACGCTATTGCCTGCTATGCTGCTTGTCGCCCCACATTAAAAGCATCTTAATGAAAGTAAGTCTTCAGCAGGCAGCTCTCAATGCTCTCCTCTCTCTCTGACTTATTGAGAAGGAAACAAGGAGAGAGGATTCACCCTGCATCTGCTTGGCTCCAGAAGCAATTTGTCCGTCTGTCCTGAGTGTGTAAGAGGAGTGAAGAGTAACTCTGAAATCTGGGTCGTTTGTAACACTGCCTAATCAACCAATTACTCGCCTATTACATATTATCTTTGCTTCAAACAGACACACACTCACACACACACACACACACACACATCTCCATTAAACACGGTGCTGGTCCATGTAATGGATGAAGCAATGACACACACACAAACAGCCATGCTCTGTATCCCTGAAGCTGATACAAACACTAGCAGTAGCCCCAGAGAAAGCTATAGCCAGTCTCCTTCCTGTGGCCTGATGAGGCTGGGGCTTAGAGGTCAAAGGTGACTCCTGCAGCCTGGTGCTTCTGGTTCTCTGTCTGCTTGACTTGCCTGTGTGTGTGTGTGTGTGTGTGTATGTGTGTGTGTGTGTGTGTGTGGTGTTAGCTCTGCCATTCCAGCCAACCACGACAACAGAGGACAGTGGCTCTTATATATGCAATGAAGGAGAGAGATGGAGGAAGAGGAGGGGGGAGGAATTCTGAAATGAAAACATTTCCAGTTCGGCAGTCAATATATCATTAAAATATCCAATGTTATTATTTATGAAATGAAAAAGGGGACAATTCCGGTTTCATGTATTTAGTCTAACAGGCACACTGTGATAGAGAAAACAACTATATTACTGAAACACTACAGACAGAACTGATCTGAACAGCCATTCAGTGGTCCTGGTAGTCTGGGTAGAACTGATCTGAACAGCCATTCAGTGGTCCTGGTAGTCTGGGTAGAACTGATCTGAACAGCCATTCAGTGGTCCTGGTAGTCTGGGTAGAACTGATCTGAACAGCCATTCAGTGGTCCTGGTAGTCTGGGTAGAATACGAGCAGAAGAGAACATGAGCAAAATTTAAAAAACAGACAATAGTATATGTGAAATACTTAACAACATAATAAAGAAATAAAACGATGACGAGGTTGGTACCTACATTGTATGCTTATACCAACCTAATACGTATATTTCTCAGAAGAATGTATCTTCTCCATGATCTCCTGGCAGGGGAGGTTGAAGTTTGTCTTCACAATAAGCATGGCCTTGATGGTAGGAACAGTGAACATATTTCTTGCTGCTGTCCATAGATCATTCATTTGGGAGAACACTCTCTCGACTGGTGCATTACTTCCAGGTAAGCACATGACAACAGACGCTAATCTAGCCAGGTTAGTGTGTGGGATGTCGTTCTCTTTGAAGTGGGTAACCACCGTGCTCCATCTCTGACTAAGCGGTGTCTCAGATGTTTTCCATTCTTCAAGCGATCCCCCCCTTTAGGAACTCTTGCAGACCAGTAACCTCGTCAAACAATGCATCCTCATTGATGGTCACATTGGGGCATTTTTCCTGCAGTGTGCCTGCTGCCTTCTGGATCTCTTCACGCTGAGGTTTGCCTTTTTAAAAGGAGACAATGTAAATCTTTTAGATTATCTGTGTGCTTTCCAGATGCTTGCAGGTAGTTCACAGCCGTAGTGAGGAATGATTGGGATGTTTTGAGGAAGCTCTCTTTAGACATGGCTCAGAATTGCAGATGACTCCACTGCACAGTGTTCCTGGCCTTCAAGCATCTTGATCGTGTCACTGAATACGGTCAAGTTTCCATGGACAAAGGCCAGCCAAAGTTCAGTCAGTGGATCTTCGAACATTGTTCGCAGGACAACAGGACATTTTTTTTCAGAAATAAAAAAGGATTTCAATGGCACATGCATTTTCAGCACTCTTTCTAGAGCAGGGAGCAGGGACAGCCAGCGAACATCGCTGTGTCCTAAAATGTTATGGTACTCCTGGCCAACAAAATCACAAAAGCTCTTCTGTCTTTCTACTCTGATGGTGAAAATATGAAAATATCCAAATATCTTTGTGAGCAGGTACTCAACATCAAGGGGAATCATATCCGAAGCTGTTCTGGCCGTGTTATGAATGATGTGAGCAGGACAACCTAAGCCAATCACCTCCCGCTGCAGAGCATTTTTAACTTTGGTATGGACATTGACCCTCCCCAGCCTAGTTGGTATTTGTGTTGTCGGCAGAGAATGCCACGGCTTTGTTTTCCAGGTTACATTTTTGGATGACCACCAGGACCTCAGCTGTAATTTCCTCTGCTGTTTCCCCATTCAATTCAACAAAATCAAGCAGTTTTGTTTCCACAGATGTGCTGCCATCATATATCTTACAATATCTGACTACTACTGGCAGCAGCTTTACATGTCCATGAATGGACACATCAATGGACAGGGACACAAATTCAACCTGTTCCTGTGTTACCAAAGTAGTTGTCCATGTTACTAACACGTTACTCACTATGGCTTCACATTGTGTCCTAGCACATGGTGCTAACACGTTACTCACTATGGCTTCACATTGTGTCCTAGCACATGGTGCTAACACGTTACTCACTATGACTTCACATTGTGTCCTAGCACATGGTGCTAACACGTTACTCACTATGACTTCACATTGTGTCCTAGCACATGGTGCTAACACGTTACTCACTATGACTTCACATTGTGTCCTAGCACATGGTGCTAACACGTTACTCACTATGACTTCACATTGTGTCCTAGCACATGGTGCTAACACGTTACTCACTATGACTTCACATTGTGTCCTAGCACATGGTGCTAATACGTTACTCACTATGACTTCACATTGTGTCCTAGCACATGGTGCTAACACGTTACTCACTATGGCTTCACATTGTGTCCTAGCACATGGTGCTAACACGTTACTCACTATGGCTTCACATTTTGTCCTAGTCCATGGTGCTAACACGTTACTCACTATGGCTTCACATTGTGTCCTAGCACATGGTGCTAACACGTTACTCACTATGGCTTCACATTGTGTCCTAGCACATGGTGCTAACACGTTACTCACTATGGCTTTACATTGTGTCCTAGCACATGTAAACTTTGGCTCATAAAGCTTCCGTGTGAGTTGTGCTGTGCAGCCCATAGATCTGTAACTATGATTGTGTTCCATAGTGTGGTATGCAAAGACACCCTCCTGCACAGCTAAATCATATTCTTCTTGGGAAGGTTCTACCTTCTTGAAGAATGTGGTGACAGAGGGCATACCAACACGGCCAATCAGACAGGCTTTATGCTTTTTGGTCTGTTGATGTTCTACCACTGCCGTTCTTCTCCAGCTGCCAATTGAAAAAGAGGAATTACAAAGGGTGCAGTGAACCATTCTATCGTCTTCACCTGAGCGTATAAATGGAAATTATCTCATCATGTTGTCATTAAAATGGCATTTCCGTTTCTTGGAAAGAGCCATTGTACCTCTGTCTGCTCTTCTTCACTCTCTTTGTGTCACTCTTCTTACTCTCTCAAGCCCTAAACACAAGCCTGAAACACAGCATACCACCCTCCATAACACTGCTGGCTTGCTTCTGAAGCTAAGCAGGGTTGGGCCTGGTCAGTCCCTGGATGGGAGACCAGATGCTGCTGCAGGTGGTGTTGGAGGGCCAGTAGGAGACACTCTTTCCTCTGGTCTAAAAAATATTGCAATATCTCAGGGCAGTGACTGGGGACACTACCCTGTGTAGGGTGCCGTCTTTCGGATGGGATGTTAAACGGGTGTCCTGACTCTCTGAGGTCATTAAAGATCCCATGGCACTTATTGTTGGGGTGTTAACCCTGGTGTCCTGGCTAAATTCCCATCTGTCCCTCAATCCATTGTGGTCACCTAATAATCCCCAGTTGACAATTGGCTCATTCTTCCCCCTCCTCTCCCCTGTAACTATTCCCCAGGTTGTTGTTCTAAATGAGAATGTGTTCTCAGTCAACTTACCTGATTAAATAACAGATAAATAAAAACAAGCCCTATAGACACAATAGGGAGGGGGATCTACTGTAGAAAGTCCCCCAGTCTGTGTTTTCTAATAATGGCTTCTTCACTCACTGTGGACCTCAATAGCTAGTGAATGCCAGCTTCATTCATTCAACCAGACAGACTATGAGTCTATCTGGCTATGCATGAATGGGTGTGTGTACCTTGCTGTTTCTTTGGGGGCCACTTGAGTGGTCCCCTCCCTGCCTGTTCTAAAGTGTCCCTCTGGGGGACACAAGACCCTCCACAGCCACACACACAGGAGGGCTGTCAATCAAATATTGATGAGGAGACGTCTGTAACCCTCATTACAACAGACCTACCCACCTTCACAGAGTATGATCTCTATGGTACAGTAACAGTAATCTAGTGGGGCATTGGCTGATCCTGAGGTCAATTGATTCCTTGGTGATCACTCTCTGTCTCTGACAGGTAGACTACAGCAAGGGCCCACACACAGTACACTACACACACACACACACACACACACACATACACACACTATTGAGAGCCAATACGGAATCATTGACGAGTTCCCCTTTCACCAGATGGGGCTCAACAATTACACGTGTGTGACTGTGAGGGTTGGGCGATGTAGCGAAAAGTGGTTTTAATGGCCATTTTTCCATTCTGATTGCTTTATACTGTTCAACCAAACTTTAACCATAAATATTATTCGGACAAAACTGACAGTGAAGTTGTTGTATTTGAAGAACATTGCATAGGAATTCAAATCCTCCTTTGTTTCCTCTTACTCTGGTACTTGACCAATGGTTGCAATTTGAATAGTTATTTGTTCACTTCCAGCATAAAAAAGTAAAACATATCCTGCACTAATTTGTTATCATTTACACGCTGTGCCACATTTATTTTGTCTTAGCATGCCTCTATTTCGTGCCTCTGCTGTGTATTTTTGGCTTCAGTTGATGGTTCTTACTTTTGCCACTAGGGGTAGTTGGTTGATTTCAGAGGATCTATTTGGCAAGCTTGCCTTCCCGAAGTTGTTGATTTGTTGTGCTTGAAAGTTATCTAGTGTGTTTGTGTGAGTGTCCCTAGACCAGGGATGGGCAACTCCAGTCTTCGGGGGCCAGAGTGGAGTCACTCTTTTTCCCCGTCCCTAGCAAACACAGCTGATTCAACTAATTACATTCTCAACTGAAGATCAGTCTGTCTTTCATACAGCTCTCAGTATAACATCACACACTGCATCTGGAGAGACTGCCAGAGATCTAAAACACACATCATAAAGATCATCAGCCTTTGATACACCACACACTGTGCACACATACACACATACACACACACACACACACACACACACACACACACACACACTTGAAAAGTGTACAAACAGGCCTATTTGCTGTGTGTCATGTATAATGGGATGTGTCATGTGCAATGGGAGGGGGCCGACATATAACGACATCATCGCTTAGATCATCTCTGTGTGACAGAGAGCAGAGGACTGTGGGAGGTTACATGAGAGGGGGGGAGAGAGAGAGAGAGAGAGAGGGAGAGAGATTGTGTGTGTGTGTGTGTGTGTGTGTGTGTGTGTGTGTGTGTGTGTGTGTGTGTGTGTGTGTGTGTGTGTGTGTGTGGTACTGTAAAAGCACTGAAATCCTGTTTATTTTCTCACCAGCAGAAATCTCTTAACCTGTCAGGAGTCAGATGAGTCAGTCTGACTAGGAGAGAAATGCATCCAGGCATCAACACACACACACAGCTCCTCACAAAACTACATTTACATAGCTAAAAATATCTCAAGTGTTTGAACCATTTTACAGAGAGGGAGGGAGGGAGGGAGGGGGGGAGAGAGAGAGCGAGAGAGAGAGAGAGAGAGAAAGAAAGAGCAAATCAGCAGCAATAGTGTTAATGAGACTGCAGATCTCTCCTTCTGTCTCGTGCCTCTCTTCCTTCAGACTGTATGAGTGTGCTGTGAATATCTGATGGTATATTGAACGGAATCTGATCGGATTAGGGGGTCAGAGAGAGGAGGGGGTGCTGAGGTCCCGCATTCCCCCCTCCAGACTCTGTTCTCCCTATCTGTACCCCAACTCCTTCAAATCCTGTTTAGATGGCTCACAAGAGAACCAGAACACACACTTACATAGACCACTGCAGGAATCATCTGCTCATTCGTGGTAGGCTAAATCTGCAACAATAGAATATGATTGGCCATGTGTTCAGTCTCTCCTTTACATTCTCTAGAGCCATAATCCATAATCTCTCACCTCTGTATGTGTCTGTCAGACAGCAACAGTGGTAGGCCTGATCACCGACAACGACGAGACAGTCTATAGGGAGGATGTCAGCGTGTGGTGCCAGGAGAACAACCTCTCCCTCAACGTGACCAAGACAAAGGAGATGATTGTGGACTACAGGAAAAAGAGGACCAAGCACGCCCCCATTCTCATCGACGGGGCTGCAGTGGAGCAGGTTGAGAGCTTCAAGTTCCTTGGTGTCCACATCAACAACAAACTAACATGGTTCAAACACACCAAGACAGTCGTGAAGAGGGCACAACAAAACATATTCCCCCTCAGGAGACTGAAAGGTTTGGTATGGGTCCTCAAATCCTCAAGATGTTCTACAGCTGCACCATCGAGAGCATCCTGACAGGTTGCATCACTGCCTGATATGGCAACTGCTCGGTCTCTGACCGCAAGGCACTGCAGAGGGTAGTTCGTACAGCCCAGTACATCACTGGGGCCAAGCTTCCTGCCATCCAGGACCTCTATACCAGGCGGTGTCAGAGGAAGGCCCTAAAAATTGTCAAAGACTCCAGCTACCCTAGTCATAAACTGTTCTCTCTGCTACCGCACGGCAAGCGGTACCGGAGCACCAAGTCTAGGTCCAAGAGGCTTCTAAACAGCTTCTACCCCCAAGCCATAAGACTCTTGAACATATAATCAAATGGCTATCCAGACTATTTACATCGCTGCTACTCTCTGTCTGTTATCATCTATGCATAGTCACTTTAATAACTCTACCTACATGTACATGTTACCTCAACTAACCGGTACTACCTGCACATTGACTCTGTACGGGTACGCCTCTGAATATGGTCTTGCTATTTTTATTTTACAGCTTCTTTTTAATTACCTGTTTCTTTTATTTGTTATTCATATTTTGTTATACTGCATTGTTGGTTAGGGGCTCGTAAGTAAGCATTAAACTGTAAGGTTTAATTCGGCGCATGTGTTGTATTCGGCGCATGTGACTAATAACATTTGATTTGATTTGAGGGGCTGTGCAGGGGTCTGTACCGGTATTCATTCACAGACTTTTACCTTACCTTCTATAATAGTATTTTAATGTTATATTTGTTACATTAAATAGTTCAGTAATGACTCGAAAAAAGGATGTCAATAATCTGTTTTTATGGCCAGTAAAAAAATATATATATACAAAAAAATGAAACCTGAGGACTGTTAGCTAACTTTCTAGCACAGCAAGTCAACTTCGGGAGGGCAAGCTTGCCAAATAGACCCTCTGAAATCGACCGACTACTAATTATTATCATGAAGATTTTTTGGGTTGTTGACGAAATAGAGGCATACTAAGACAAAAGAAACGTGACACATTGTGTAAATGATAACTAATTAGTGCAGGAAATGGAGAAATTTACGAAAATGCTGGAAGTGAATATTGGAATTGAGGAAATAACTATGCAAATGGAAACCATTGGTTGAGTACCAGAGTTTGAGGCTACAAAATATCATTTTGATTCCTATGCAATGTTCTACAAAATGGACTACTTCACTGTCAGTTTTGTCCTCCTAATATTTTTGTTTGAATTTTGATTAAACAGTATAAAGCAATCAGAATGGAGAAAATCTCATTAAAACCATGAGAATAAATGTGGTGCCATGCTCTACCCATAAAGCACAGTTAGAACTTACATTATTCAGAAACATCAAATGGCAGGAAATACCTTCATACGGTCCAAAATTTGACAAATACTGTGATATGATATTTTGGTCATATCGCCCAGCCACACACAGACTCACACAGCCAGGCATCCCCAGTTGAGTCAGCTATGTGTCTGTCTGTCAGATGTGAGAACAGATGTGTGATGTGATGACGAATGAGATCAGACAGAATCCTATTTGGCCTTTAGAGACAGAGGAGAGGAGGGACTAGACCGATTCAGCCTGGGATTGGCTGGGCTGTTACTCTGAGCGAGTCCGATCCAGGCTGTGATTGGCTGGGCGTGGCCTATCCAGGTTATGATTGGCTAGGCGTGGCCCACTGTGTTATAAAGTGGATTAGAGCCGTGGTTATGGATGACATCCTCTATATAATCTGGTTAAATTAGACTACATTAGCAATGGATACAGGATTAACAGCCAATTAGGGGACATAACAGCAGCCCCCCTTTATTCTATCAGCTGGGTTTGAGGAAAACCTCACCCACTGTTTCACCCCTACTATCGGTGCTTAGACTTGATGGATGGGATACACAAACAGTTGAGTGGTATACACACACACACGCACACACACACACACAAACACATACAAACACACACACACACATAGACACACTCACACACATCTAGGGCCCTATAAAATATGTGATGCTGAGAACATTAAAGGTGTACTATGCAGAAATCCCTCCACCATTTCCTGGTTGCTAAAATTGTAATAGTTCACCTAATTTCAGTGTACGTGACAAAACAAGCAATGTATTGTGTAGACAGTCATTGTACCATCTAAACCCCTGTGAAATGTATTTTCCTTAACCAAAAATATTGTATATTCAGCTGTTTGAAGCTGGTAGACTCAAAAACTAAACTTAAGAATGTGAAGCATAGAAATATTGCACATAGAACAGATCTATCACTTCTTAGACTTGCTTGCAATGAGAATGACAGATCTATAACTCACAAACTTTGGCTACCATGATCTAAGTTGCGACCAGGAAGTTCAGCAAAAATTAAGACATACCTTGTAATAAACAACTACATTAATCCGATTGGTAGATATTTGACCGTTAATTTCTAGTTGTTGTAGCTTGCTTACTCCATCCCCAAACACCATGCTAGATCAGAGTGGCTAGTTCATTTTTTTTGTTCATGGACAGAATTACAGATTTTTAGTTTGTCAGCTCAGGGATTTGATCTAGCAACCTATCGGTTACTAGCCCAACACTCTAACCACTAGGCTACCTGCCACCCCACCACTGCAGCCACCGGCAGGCTGTGCCTTTCTTGACGTTAAAGCTGCAAGGTGTTGTTGGTACATGCGTTTTTGATAAATGTCATTCAAATTGCGAAAACAGAAGTGTATAATTTTTTTTTTAATTAAACTTTTGCATAAAGACAGAATGGAATTCAACAATATTCAAAGATGTATTGAACTTAGTAGAGAATCAACTAAAAATATTAAAAATGTATTAATACTTTTGTCATGACACATGGACAGAATGCGTCAGTGATTCGTATTTCCTGCAACTTTCTGAAGAGGCCACGAGAACAGCTGACAGCTGCAGTAAAAATGCTGGTCCTACTGCTGGGAATGGCTAACCTGCTAACCTGCAGCCCTTTGCTGACCAGGCTCATTAGGCTATAATGAACTACACTGCTGGGAATGGCTATGATGCTAACCTGCAGACCAGGCTCAGTAGGCTGTAATGAACTACACTGCTGGGAATGGCTATGATGCTAACCTGCAGACCAGGCTCAGTAGGCTGTAATGAACTACACTGCTGGGAATGGCTATGATGCTAACCTCCAGACCAGGCTCAGTAGGCTGTAATGAACTACACTACTGGGAATGGCTGTGATGCTAACCAGCAGACCTTTGCAGGCCAGGCTCAGTAGGCTGTAATGAACTACACTGCTGGGAATGGCTATGATGCTAACCTGCAGACCAGGCTCAGTAGGCTGTAATGAACTACACTGCAGGGAATGGCTATGATGCTAACCTGCAGACCAGGCTCTGTAGGCTGTAATTATCTACACTGCAGGGAATGGCTATGATGCTAACCTGCAGACCAGGCTCAGTAGGCTGCAATGAACTACACTGCTGGGAATGGCTATGATGCTAACCTGCAGACCAGGCTCAGTAGCCTGCAATGAACTACACTGCTTGGAATGGCTATGATGCTAACCTGCAGACCAGGCTCTGTAGGCTGTAATTATCTACACTGCAGGGAATGGCTATGATGCTAACCTGCAGACCAGGCTATGTAGGCTGTAATTATCTACACTGCAGGGAATGGCTATGATGCTAACCTGCAGACCAGGCTCTGTAGGCTGTAATTATCTACACTGCAGGGAATGGCTATGATGCTAACCTCCAGACCAGGTTCAGTAGGCTGTAATGAACTACACTGCTGGGAATGGCTATGAAGCTATCCTGCAGACCAGGCTCTGTAGGCTGTAATTATCTACACTGCAGGGAATGGCTATGATGCTAACCTGCAGACCAGGTTCAGTAGGCTGCAATGAACTACACTGCTGGGAATGGCTATGATGCTAACCTGCAGACCAGGCTCTGTAGGCTGTAATTATCTACACTGCAGGGAATGGCTATGATACTAACCTGCAGCCCTTTGCAGACCAGGCTCAGTAGGCTGTAATTAACTACACTGCTGGGAATGGCTATGATGCTAACCTGCAGCCCTTTGCAGACCAGGCTCAGTAGTCTGTAATGAACTACACTGCTGGGAATGGCTATGATGCTAACCTGCAGACCAGGCTCTGTAGGCTGTAATTATCTACACTGCAGGGAATGGCTATGATGCTAACCTGCAGCCCTTTGCAGACCAGGCTCAGTAGGCTGTAATGAACTACACTGCTGGGAATGGCTATGATGCTAACCTGCAGACCAGGCTCAGTAGGTTGCAATGAACTACACTGCTGGGAATGGCTATGATGCTAACCTCCAGACCAGGCTCAGTAGGCTGTAATGAACTACACTGCTGGGAATGGCTATGATGCTAACCTGCAGACCAGGCTCAGTAGGCTGCAATGAACTACACTGCTGGGAATGGCTATGATGCTAACCTGCAGACCAGGCTCAGTAGGCTGTAATGAACTACACTGCTGGGAATGGCTATGATGCTAACCTGCAGACCAGGCTCAGTAGGCTGTAATTATCTACACTGCAGGGAATGGCTATGATGCTAACCTGCAGCCCTTTGCAGACCAGGCTCAGTAGGCTGTAATGAACTACACTACTGGGAATGGCTGTGATGCTAACCAGCAGACCTTTGCAGGCCAGGCTCAGTAGGCTGTAATGAACTACACTGCTGGGAATGGCTATGATGCTAACCTGCAGACCAGGCTCAGTAGGTTGCAATGAACTACACTGCTGGGAATGGCTATGATGCTAACCTCCAGACCAGGCTCAGTAGGCTGTAATGAACTACACTGCAGGGAATGGCTATGATGCTAACCCGCAGACCAGGCTCTGTAGGCTGTAATTATCTACACTGCAGGGAATGGCTATGATGCTAACCTGCAGACCAGGCTCAGTAGGCTGCAATGAACTACACTGCTGGGAATGGCTATGATGCTAACCTGCAGACCAGGCTCAGTAGGCTGCAATGAACTACACTGCTGGGAATGGCTATGATGCTAACCTGCAGGCCAGGCTCTGTAGGCTGTAATTATCTACACTGCAGGGAATGGCTATGATGCTAACCTGCAGACCAGGCTCTGTAGGCTGTAATTATCTACACTGCAGGGAATGGCTATGATGCTAACCTGCAGACCAGGCTCTGTAGGCTGTAATTATCTACACTGCTGGGAATGGCTATGATGCTAACCTGCAGACCAGGCTCAGTAGGCTGTAATTAACTACACTGCTGGGAATGGCTATGATGCTAACCTCCAGACCAGGCTCAGTAGGCTGTAATGAACTACACTGCTGGGAATGGCTATGATGCTAACCTGCAGACCAGGCTCAGTAGGCTGCAATGAACTACACTGCTGGGAATGGCTATGATGCTAACCTGCAGCCCTTTGCAGACCAGGCTCAGTAGGCTGTAATGAACTACACTGCTGGGAATGGCTATGATGCTAACCTGCAGCCCTTTGCAGACCAGGCTCAGTAGGCTGTAATGAACTACACTACTGGGAATGGCTGTGATGCTAACCAGCAGACCTTTGCAGGCCAGGCTCAGTAGGCTGTAATGAACTACACTGCTGGGAATGGCTATGATGCTAACCTGCAGACCAGGCTCAGTAGGTTGCAATGAACTACACTGCTGGGAATGGCTATGATGCTAACCTCCAGACCAGGCTCAGTAGGCTGTAATGAACTACACTGCTGGGAATGGCTATGATGCTAACCTGCAGACCAGGCTCAGTAGGCTGCAATGAACTACACTGCTGGGAATGGCTATGATGCTAACCTGCAGACCAGGCTCTGTAGGCTGTAATTATCTACACTGCAGGGAACGGCTATGATGCTAACCTGCAGACCAGGCTCTGTAGGCTGTAATTATCTACACTGCAGGGAATGGCTATGATGCTAACCTGCAGACCAGGCTCTGTAGGCTGTAATTATCTACACTGCAGGGAATGGCTATGATGCTAACCTGCTAACCTGCAGCCCTTTGCAGACCAGGCTCAGTAGGCTGTAATGAACTACACTGCAGGAAATGGCTATGATGCTAACCTCCAGACCAGCTTCAGTAGGCTGTAATGAACTACACTGCTGGGAATGGCTATGAAGCTATCCTGCAGACCAGGCTCAGTAGGCTGTAATGAACTACACTGCTGGGAATGGCTATGATGCTAACCTGCTAACATGGAGCCCTGTGCTGTACCAGGCTCAGTAGGCTGTAATGAACTACACTACTGGAATAGGAGGATAATGCTACCCTGCTAACATGGAGCCTTGTGCTGTACCAGCAATAGATTATTTAGTAATAGCAGTTCTCCAATCCCATTTCAAATACTTTCTTTCTACTTGCTCCTCCTGATATAAGTGATCTCACAACTGTCCTAAACAGTAACATTTATCAGGAGTTGACTATAGTATGAATAGTGTATTTAGCACATATTACTCTATGTCCAATTCCTAACCAAGGTTGTATTGTATGTAACTGTGCTGAGTGTGCTGAGTGCATGTGTCCAACAGGCTGTGATGTGTTGGGCTCATACAGCATAACATAGAGGAGTGGTACTGCTGTTGTGATGATAGCTGGATATACTGGAGCAACCTAGCAGCCATCTGATGTCACACACACCTGTACTCAGAGGGTCTGTGGCCGGGATGGGGAGTGGCTGTGTGTGTGTGTGTGTGTGTGTGTGTGTGTGTGTGTGTGTGTGTGTGTGTGTGTGTGTGTGTGGAGACAGACTAAGCTTTGATGGATGGGGTATTTAATGATGAGGAGGGCTGTAGAGGGCCTCAGAGTGATGTCTCCATCATCCATTATACTCCTACAGCTACAGCAGCATGGGACCCTGGGTAGGCAGTAGGCAGTCTAGTGATGGAGGGCCAGCCCTCTCATAGCTTTACACATTCATAACATTATACTATGTCTGACTTAGACTGAGAGAGAGATAGAGGGGGTGTGGTGGGTGAAATGATGAGAGAGGGAGAGAGAGAGAGAAGGTGTGTGTGTTTGTATTTGAGAAATACACACCCAGACACTGTGGTGAGCAGCTCTTTGCAGTGCCCAGCCTAGTAGTAGCCCAGGTCACATCAACACCATTATCCTAGAAACCCTGGACCCACTCCAATTCACAAACCGCTGCAACAGATCCACAGATGACGCAATCCTCAATCGCACTCCACACTGCCCTTTCCCACCTGGACAAAAGGAACACCTATGTGAGAATGCTGTTCATTGACTACAGCTCAGCGTTCAACACCATAGTGCCCACGAAGCTCATCACTAAGCTAAGGACTCTGGGACCAAACACTTCCCTCTGCAACTGGACCCTGGACTTCCTGACAGGTAGTAAGGGTAGTAAGGGTAGGCAACAACACATCTGCCACGCTGATCCTCAACATGGGAGTCCCCAGGGGTGCGTGCTAATTCCCCTCCTGTACCCCCTGTTCACCCACGACTGCGTGGCCAAACACGACTCCAACACCATCATTAAGTTTGCTGACGACACAACAGTGGTAGGACTGATCATCGACAACGATTAGACAGCCTATAGTGGTATAGTGGTATTTGATTTGATTTTAGGTTGTCTGTGTATTATGTGGTGTGGCCTGGATAGTGCAGGTTGTTGTCACATCTGACCCATGCAGCTGGCTTCCACAGGAGAGGATAGGAAGAGGCAGACTCACAGCTGTAGAGAAGCTCACATCTCAAAGCCTAAGTCATGTTTGCAAAGAGGCTCATATACGCTTTACAGAATAAAATAGTAATAGGAATTAGAATAGTATTAATTTCCTGGGCCTATATCATCACATGATGCTATAGTACAGTAGTATTCATCTCTTGTCTATTCTCCTCTGTCCCCCTCTGCAGGTTGGAGTGGGTGGAGATCATAGAGCCGCGCACGCGGGAACGCATGTATGCCAATCTCCTCACCGGAGAGTGTGTGTGGGACCCCCCTCAAGGGGTACGTATTAAGAGGACAGGGGACAACCAGTGGTGGGAGCTGTTTGACCCCAACACCTCCCGCTTCTACTACTACAATGCTTCCACGCAACGCACCGTCTGGCACCGCCCTCAGGCCTGTGACATCATCCCCCTCGCCAAGCTACAGACGCTGAAGCAGCACACGGATGTTCCCTGCCCGGGAGGGGGAGGGACAGGGGGAGAAAGAGGGGGGAGGACGTCAGCTGATAACAGCCCGGGAAGGAGCAGTGCGGTCAGTAGAGAGGGGAGCACCTCATCTTCACTGGACCAGGAACTGACCGCATCAGAGAAACAGGGAAACAGAGAGGAGGCAGACAGGTAACTACATACACTACACTTCCCCTAACCATGACCCGACCACAATCTTAACTCTAACTCAACCACAGGGAGGAGGCACAGGGGTATCTAAGTCTTATACAGAACCATGACCACAACCACAAATCCTGTAGGTTCTCTGACATTCTATTTGCCCATCCCTCTCTCTCGCTCCATCTCTATCTCCCTCCCTCTCCTCCTCTTTCTCTCCCCCCCCCTATTCTCTCTCTCTCTCTCTCTCTTTCTCTCTCTCTCTCTCTCTCTCTCTCTCTCTCTCTCTCTCTCTCTCTCTCTCTCTCTCTCTCTAACAAGTCTGTCTTTTGCTCACTTTCTGTAATCTGCTTCAGTCTTCTGTGATTGGTGAAATCGCTTGGCCCGGGTCACAGTGTCCTGTAAATGTGTTCTCTGCTCTTGTCTCTGCCAGAGCTGACAAACCAGCTGTCCTCTCTCTCTCTCACACACACACACACACACACACACACACACACACACATTTTCAGTCAGTATGTCCCCTTAAGAGAAGTAGTGTTCAGTGGTTTTGTGTGATTTTCAGAGTTAATTAATAATGTCAGTGATGTTGGGCAG
The DNA here is from genome assembly GCF_057628025.1 of Oncorhynchus mykiss. Lineage (NCBI taxonomy): Eukaryota > Metazoa > Chordata > Actinopteri > Salmoniformes > Salmonidae > Oncorhynchus > Oncorhynchus mykiss. The sequence continues at coordinate 82,128,719 of NC_143026.1, forward strand.
TGTGTGGTCCAGTACTAGTTGTTTTTGTGAGTTCCGGGCTGGGGGGGTCCAATGGGGCAATAGAACGAGCTCTATTTTAGTGGCCTCTGGTACAGTGCATTCGGAAAGTATTCAGCCCCATAGATTTTTTTCCACATTTTGTGACGTTACAGCCTTATTCTAAATTTGATTGAATTGTTTGTTTTCCTCATCAATCTACACACAATAAATACCCCATAATGACAAAGCAAAGCAGGTTTTTAGAAATGTTTGCAAATGTATTACAAATAAAAACATTCAAACCCTTTACTCATTATTTTGTAGAAGCACCTTCGGCAACGATTACAGCCCTGAGTCTTCTTGGGTATGACGCTACAAGCTTGGCACACCTGTATTTGGGGAGTTTCTCCCATTATTTTCTGCAGATCCTCTCAAGCTCTGTCAGGTTGGATGGGGAACATCGCTGCACAGCTATTTTCAGGTCTCTCCAGAGATGTTGGATTGGGTTCAAGTCCAGGCTCTGGCTGGACCACTCAATGACATTCAGAGACTCCTCCCATCTCCACAGAGGAACTCTGGAGCTCTGTAAGAGTGACCATCGTGTTCTTGGTTACCTCCCTGAACAAAGCCCTTCTCCCCAGATTGCTCAGTTTGGCCGAGCAGACAGCTCTAAGAAGAGTCTTGGTGGTTCCAAACTCCTTCCATTTAAGAATGATGGAGGCCACTGTGTTATTGGGGGACCTTCAATGCTGCAGACATTTTTTGGTACCCTTCCCCAGATCTGTGCGTCGACACAATCCTGTCTCTGAGCTTTACAGATAATTCCTTCGACCTAATGGCTTGATTTTTGCTCTGACATGCACTGTCAACTGTGGGACCTTATATAGTGTCATGAGAATTTTCAATCCCAATGATAATATCTATCAATCAATCAATAGCTTTGACCAATCCCCGAGGTTTGTAAGACCATGGGTATAATAATAATTAGGCAAAGACTCAGCTTATGCAAAAGATTAGTACAGTTTATTCACGAGAACATTCTGAAGTCAATTATACAAAGACATCCATTTTATAGCTGCGCACATATTTCCACACAATCAGTAGATATCCTACGCACATACTTCCACACAAACATTAGGTATCCTACGCACATACTTCCACACAAACAGTAGGTGAGTTTTATCCTTCTCCATAGTTCTCACCACTGTGTATCACTACCCAGCCGACAGTTCCATTCCCCCGAGATTAGGGAAACCTTGAGAAGTACTCCCTATGCTATCATAAATTCCTCAGAGGCCTAGCCAGGTCGGTCCAAACACAGTTGAACTGTTCTCGTTTTTTTTCGTCGGACACACATACAAGTTCAAATCCTAAGCTACGCCTTGCTCAGACAGTCTGTGTTTTTCCACTATACAGATACATTGTTTAATCTAATTCCAACTACAACTACATACATCATCAGATTATAATTGTATGATTCTAATCAATTTCATACAATTATAAGGTTTATTTTATTTATTCATTTCACCTTTATTTACCAGGTAGGCAAGTTGAGAACAAGTTCTCATTTACAATTGCGACCTGGCCAAGATAAAGCAAAGCAGTTCGACACATACAACAACACAGAGTTACACATGGAGTAAAACAAACATACAGTCAATAATACAGTAGAAAAATAAGTCTATCTACAATGTGAGCAAATGAGGTGAGATAAGGGAGGTAAAGGCAAAAAAAGGCCATGGTGGCGAAGTAAATACAATATAGCAAGTAAAACACTGGAATGGTAGATTTGCAGTGGAAGAAAGTACAAAGTAAAGATATAAATAATGGGGTGCAAAGGAGCAAAATAAATAAATACAGTAGGAGGAGGGGTAGTTGTTTAGGCTAAATTATAGATGGGCTATGTACAGGTGCAGTAATCTGTGAGCTGCTCTGACAGCTAGTGCTTAAAGCTAGTGAGAGAGATAAGTGTTTCCAGTTTCAGAGATTTTTGTAGTTCGTTCCAGTCATTGGCAGCAGAGAAATGGAAGGAGAGGTGGCCAAAGAAAGAATTGGTTTTAGGGGTGACCAGAGAGATATACCTGATATACCTGCTGGAGCGCGTGCTACAGGTGGGTGCTGCTATGGTAACCAGCGAGCTGAGATAAGAGGGAACTTTACCTAGCAGGGTCTTGTAGATGACCTGGAGCCAGTGGGTTTGGCGACGAGTATGAAGCGAGGGCCAGCCAACAAGAGCATACAGGTCGCAGTGATGGGTAGTATATGGGGCTTTGGTGACAAAATGGATGGCACTGTGATAGACTGCATCCAATTTATTGAGTTGGGTATTGGAGGCTATTTTGTAAATGACATCGCCGAAGTCGAGGATCGGTAGGATGGTCAGTTTTACAAGGGTTTGTTTGGCAGCATGAGTGAAGGATGCTTTGTTGCGAAATAGGAAGCCTATTCAAGATTTAACTTTGGGTTGGAGATGTTTGATATGAGTCTGGAAGGAGAGTTTACAGTCTAACCAGACACCTAAGTATTTGTAGTTGTCCACGTATTCTAAGTTAGAACCGTCCAGAGTAGTTATGTTGGACAGGCGGGCAGGTGCAGGCAGCGATCGGTTGAAGAGCATGCATTTAGTTTTACTTGTATTTAAGAGCAATTGGAGGCCACAGAAGGATAGTTGTATGGCATTGAAGCTTGCCTGGAGGGTTGTTAACACAGTGACCAAAGAAGGGCCAGAAGTATACAGAATGGTGTCGTCTGCGTAGAGGTAGATCAGAGACTCACCAGCAGCAAGAGCGACATCATTGATGATATACAGAGAGTATATTGGATTGAACCCTGTGGCACCTCCATAGAGACTGCCAGAAGCCTGGACAACAGGCCCTCCGATTTGAAACACTGAACTCTATCAGAGAAGTAGTTGATGAACCAGGCGAGGCAATCATTTGAGAAACCAAGGCTATCGAGTCTGCCGATGAGGATGTGGTGATTGACAGAGTCGAAAACCTTGGCCAGGTCGATGAATACGGCTGCACAGTATTGTTTCTTATCGATGGCGGTTAGGCGGTTAAGATATCAGGTTACGAGACCCAATGCATATGGGTCCGGTCATTTTCTGAAATGTCCGTTAAATAAAGATGCTGCCTTAACCAACAATGCAGTTTTAAGAAAAATACCTAAAGAAAAATAAGAAATAAAAGTAACAAATAATTAAAGAGCAGCAGTAAAATAACAGTAGCGAGGCTATATACAGGGGGAACCGGTACAAAGTCTGGAGGTTTTTAGTGGAGGTTTTTCTGCAGTGCTGTGGAGTTCAGTCTTCCTGAAGGTCCAGCATATTGATGAACAGATCCATAATGCATTGTATACACTAAGCGTGTGTGTGTGTGTGTGTGTGTGTGTGTGTGTGTGTGTGTGTGTGTGTGTGTGTGTGTGTGTGTGTGTGTGTGTGTGTGTGTGTGTGTGTGTGTGTGTGTGTGTGTGTGTGCGTGCGTGCGTGTGTGTGTCAGATCCATAATGTATGTGGAGAAAGCCAGATCTCACAGCCATCTGGAGTTGATCTTCAGAAGCAGAGAAGCGACAGACTGCAGCTGTCAGCCCAACCTGCCTGCTCTCACCTGAACACATACACATCACCCACTCTCTTCTCCGTCTCCTGCTGGGTTTGTGCTCATACAGTACGTGTGTCTGATGTCCATCAAATGATGCAGGTGCTCCAAATTCCCCTTTGATTTGACGTAATTTTAAGAGTTGGTTGATGACAGGTTGGTTGATCATATTGATTGAGTTAATTAAATCGTTGCAGTGGCTAAAGCCACGCCCAGTCAATACACCTGGTGTTCAACCTTCCTAATTTCTCCCATGTCACCCCACTCCTCCGCACACTCCACTGGCTTCCAGTCGAAGCTCGCATCATCTTCAAGTCCCTGGTGCTTGCCTACAGAGCAGCAAGGGGAACTTCCCATCCTTACCTTCAGGCTATGTTCAAACCCTACATCCCAACCTGAACACTCCATTCCTCCACCTCTGGTCTCTTGGCCCTCCCCTACAGGAAGGCAGCTCCCGCTCAGCCCAGTCAAAGCTCCTGGCTCCCCAATGGTGAAACAAGCTCTCCCCTAAAATCAGGACTGCGGAGTACCTGCCCATCTTTCGAAAACATCTGAAACCCTACCTCTTTGACGAGTACCTTAAATAACTCTCATGGTACCCCCATTGATTGGATTTATATAGCACTTTTAGAACTCAAAGCGCTTTACACAGTAAGGGGGAAACTCACCTCATCCACCACCAATGTGTGGCACCTACATGGATAATGCACTGCAACCATTTTTGTGCCAGAATGCTCACAACAGATCATTTAGAGAGGTGAGGAGTGATATATGCCAATTAGGAATGAGGGGGATGATGGAACGGGGCCAGGTTGAGAATTTAGCCATGACACCGGGATTAACACCCCTACTTTTTATAATAAAGTGCCATGGGATTTTTTATGACCACAGAGAGTCATGCCATCCGTTTAACGTCCCATCCGAAACTCTACGCAAAGCAATGTCCCCTTCACTGCTCTGGGATCACCTTGGACCAGAGTGCCCCCTACTGGCCCTCCAACACCACTTCCAGCAGCATCTGGTCTCCCATCCAGGGACCGAACAGGCCAAACCCTGCTTATCTTCAGAGGCAAGTCAGCAGTGGGATGCAGGGTGTAAATTGATTTGAAGGTCAAATGTATAGGAATAATTTATGGATAGGGAAAGGAGGAACAATGTTCACTTTATACTGATTTTCTAGGGAGACAGGGAAAGAGAGAGAGATTTAAAGAGCTGGATGGAAGGAGAGAAGACAGGCAAGGGAGTGACAGAGAGGCCAGGAGGGAGAACAAGAGATGATAGAGGAGATGTGGAGAGAGGGAGCGAGGGGGGAAAAATGAGTAGAGGTGGTTTTGTATCTAATGGCTCCCTAGCACAGTGTGGTCTAACCCAACATGCACAACCCTGTAATCCTTAATCCTACCCCCTCAATACACACACACACACACACACACACACACACACAGAGCATGGAACTATTGAAGCCGAGGGTGGCTAGTGCTGCAATCGATTTCACACCTTTTTCTCTCTCTCTTTCTCTGCCTTTCAATTTCAATTCAATTCAAGGGGCTTTATTGGCATGGGAAACATGTGTTAACATTGCCAAAGCAAGTGAGGTAGATAATATACAAAAGTGAAATAAACAATAAAAATTAACAGTAAACATTACACATACAGAAGTTTCAAAACAATAAAGATATTACAAATGTCATATTACGTATATATACAGTGTTGTAACGTACACATGGTTAAGGGTACATAAGGGAAAATAAATAAGCATAAATATGGGTTGTATTTACAATGGTGTTTGTTCTTCATTGGTTGGCCTTTTCTTGTGGCAACAGGTCACAAATCTTGCTGCTGTGATGGCACACTGTGGAATTTCACCCAGTAGATATGGGAGTTTATCAAAATTGGGTTTGTTTTCGAATTCTTTGTGGATCTTTGTAATCTGAGGGAAATATGTCTCTACTATGGTCATACATTGGACAGGAGGTTAGGAAGTGCAGCTCAGTTTCCACCTAATTTTGTGGGCAGTGTGCACATAGCCTGTCTTCTCTTGAGAGCCATGTCTGTACATAGTCAAAGCTTTCCTTAAGTTTGGGTCAGTCACAGTGGTCAGGTATTCTGCCACTGTGTACTCTCTGTTTAGGGCCAAATAGCATTCTAGTTTGCTCTGTTTTTTTGTTAATTCTTTCCAATGTGTCAAGTAATTATCTTTTTGTTTTCTCATGATTTGGTTGGGTCTAATTGTGCTGTTGTCCTGGGGCTCTGTGGGGTGTGTTTGTGAACAGAGCCCCAGGACCAGCTTGCTTAGGGGACTCTTCTCCAGGTTAATCTCTGTATTTGATGGCTTTGTTATGGAAGGTTTGGGAATCGCTTCCTTTTAGGTGGTTATAGAATTTAATGGCTCTTTTCTGGATTTTGATCATTAGTAGGTATCGGCCTAATTCTGCTCTGCATGTATTATTTGGTGTTCTACGTTGTACACAAAGGATATTTTTGCAGAATTCTGCATGCAGAGTCTCAATTTGGTGTTTGTCCCATTTTGTGAAATATTGGTTGGTGAGCGGACCCCAGACCTCACAACCATAAAGGGCAATGGGCTCTATGACCTAATTGGTATGTTGAATTTTATGTTCCTTTTGATGGCATAGAATGCCCTTTTGCCTTGTCTCTCAGACCGTTCACAGCTTTGTGGAAGTTACCTGTGGCGCTGATGTTTAGGCCAAGGTATGTACCGTTTTTTGTGTGCTCTAGGGCAACGGTGTCTAGATGGAATTTGTATTTGTGGTCCTGGCGACTGGACCTTTTTTGGAACACCATTATTTTGGTCTAACTGAGATTTACTGTCAGGGCCCAGGTCTGGTAGAATCTGTGCAGAATATCTAGGTGCTGCTGTAGGCCCTCCTTGGTTGGTGTCAGAAGCACCAGATCATCAGCAAACAGTAGACATTTGACTTCGGATTCTAGTAGGGTGAGGCCGGGTGCTGCAGACTTTTCTAGTGCCCGGGTGGGGCTTAAGCTGCATCCCTGTCTCACCCCACGACCCTGTGAAAAGAAATGTGTGTTTTTTGCCAATTTTAACCGCACACTTGTTGTTTGTGTACATTAATTTTATAATGTCGTATGTTTTACCCCCAACACCACTTTCCATCAATTTGTATAGCAGACCCTCATGCCAAATTGAGTTGAAGGCTTTTTTGAAATCAACAAAGCATGAGAAGACTTTGCCTTTGTTTTGGTTTGTTTGGTTGTCAATTAGGGTGTGCAGGGTGAATACATGGTCTGTTGTACGGTAATTTTGTTAAAAGCCCATTTGACATTTGACATTGTTTTCATTGAGGAAATGTACGCGTCTGCTGTTATTGAGAATGCAGAGGATTTTCCCAAGGTTGCTGTTGATGCATATCCCACAGTGTTATTGGGGTCAAATTTGTTTCCACTTTTGTGGATTGGGGTGATCAGTCCTTGGTTCCACCTCACTCCATCTCTATCTCTCTCTCCTAAAACTCATCATTTATATTTCTCTCACAGTTTCTCTCTGTTGTTGGGTGTTCACTGAAAAACACTCAGTTTTGTGATACACAGTTAATATATTGCATTAAAACAATCCATAAGAATACAACAATATTTTATGAGAATACCATGCTTAGGTTTAGGTGTAGCTTTCCTGCCAGGGTTCAGTTGTACCTGTCTCCTGAGCAGCAGATCAGGACATTGCTGTCCTGTCTGCTGTGTGACTGACAGCAGCACCAGGTCAACTGTGTAGAACAATGGCTTCACACCCTGGTCCCAGATCTCGTTGTGCTGACTTGCCAACTCCTATGGTCATTGTTACGCCACAGGAGTTGAAAAGAGAGCACAAGCAGATCGGGGACTAGGCTAGGGGTTTCACTCCTGTCTCTGACTGTTCTGTTCTGTTCCAACCACTAACTCATCTATGGGAAAGTTGAAATGCTATGCTGTGTCTGTGTTCAACTGTGTTCAACTGAACAGAATCACACCTGACAGCTCCTCTGTGCCAAATACAATAATTAACTCTCTCTCTCACTCTTCCTCTCTCTGCCTCCCCCCTTAGAACCTCTCCGTTCAGATGGAACACAGGTACCAAGGAGAGGATGCTGATCAAGGTGACAGACAGAGAACCCAGCTTCCTCTCTCACCAGGGGAACGGTTACTCCCCCTGCGACCCCCCTACCCTCGCCCCCGCACCTGGCACCGGCACCGCCTCCCGTACCCGCCGTTCCTCTGGAGGCTCCGCCACCCCTGACACCGGCCCTGACGGCTCTCCAATCCTCTACGTCGACCGCCGCCAGTCGCCCTTCCTGAAACGTGCAGAGCTAGGGGGCGGAGGTACCGGGACACACCGTCGCCCCTCGGCCGACTCACAGCCCCCCTCCCCCCGCTACGCCTACGAACCACCCCTCTACGAGGAGCCCCCCTCGGAGGTACGACACTCCAACATAGTTACAGAAACACGTTCATTAAACATGTAAAAACACACCTCTTTCAGCTAGTCTATGGTATGCTCTGTGATTGACTTGCCTCTTTGTGTCTTTCCCAGTGTCCCTGTGTGATCGGTCTTGTTATGATTGATTTTAATTGCACTAGGATTTGATTGTCGCCTGTCTTTTCTGTGTGCACTTTTTGAGAAACGTATTGTTTTTTATGATTCTAGTACCAGCCCCCGCCCATCTACGAGGAACCGCCCACAGATGTGATGCACCACCTGGGCTCTGACTCCTCCTTGCTGTATGGCACAGGGAAGTCCCCGGCCCGGGGAAAGCCCTCCTCGGCGACGCCCCTCTATCACTCTCCCAAACAGAGCCACTCCCCCTACGGCCAGCTGGTGCTGACCAGACAGAAGTGTCCAGAGAAGACCCAGAGTCTGGAGTACAGCCCTGCTGGGAAGGAGTATGTCAAACAGCTGGTCTACGTGGAACAGGTAGGTAGTCTAGAGGTTAGAGAGATAGGCCAGCCACCGGAGGGTTGCCGGCTCGAATCCCATGTCTGACAGTAGGACGGTAACTGGAAGGTTGCTGGCACCAGTTTGACATTCGTGTACATTATTCAATAAAGTAATCTTCTTCCTCCTCCCCCTCCTCCAACAGTCCTCCTCCAGCCCACGTTCTAAGACAGCCGACCGGCTCCTTCACTACGGGACCTCCACGGCCACCCCATCCTCCATGGGGGGGTATGGGGGCTCCTACGGGGGATCCTACACCCTCCAACACAGCCAGAGTCTGATACGGGACCCCCGGCTGCTGCTGGACTACAGGAGCGAGGAGGGGGGCGAGGGCGGAGGCCAGAGGTTGCTCTACGAGGACTCTATGTCCTGGAGCTCCAGTCAGCACCACTCCCTCTCCCTCTCTGGGTCTACAGGTGGAGGGGGCTTCTCGCCCGGGGGGAACCGCAAACGCAAGACCCGGAAACCCTCCCTGCCCCAGGAGCTGGGAAGGTGTGGAGGGGGTGGTGGTGTTGGGGCGGACTGGGAAGAGGGGCCGATGTCAGGGACCCTGTCAGAGGCAGTGTTGAACCAGGCCAGGCTGGCATGGGAGGCCCAGCAAGTGATGAAACAGAGGAGCAGTTGGGAATCAGCCCCGGGGGAAGGGGGCTCGGCCAGGGGCTCTAACCAGGGAGGAGGGTCTAAAGACGGGTACGAGAGTGATGGGGCGGTGCCCCTGCCCCTGCCAGGCCCAGTGGTGAGGGCATTTAGCGAGGATGAGGCGTTGGCACAGAGCGACGGGCACCACGGGCATTACCACTGGAAACGCAGCACCTTCGACAGACTGGGCTTCCCTCAGGCACTGCTGGAGAAGAGCCTGTCTGTACAGACCAACCTGGCCTCGCCTGAACCCTTCCTACACCCCTCACAGGTATCCACACATACACACACACGCACACACACGCACGCACGCACGCACGCACGCACACACACACACACACACACACACACACACACACACACACACACACACACACAGACACACACACACACACACAATCTGTCAGTGCAGTGCATACTCTAGCTCTTATATTCTATGTCTCTGTGTGTGTGTGTGTGTGTGTGTGTGTGTGTGTGTGTGTGTGTGTGTGTGTGTGTGTGTGTGTGTGTGTGTGTGTGTGCACATGTGACTGTGTGACTTCGAACTCTAGCTCATCTTCTCTGTCACAGAGCCACGCCCTAGCTGCCACAGGTCCATTAATGTTTTATCATGTGCAGAATCAGATCATTATTTTAATGGGGTGAGATTGGTTTATGTAATACCAGTTGTTGGAACCAAAATTATTTTCCAATCGTTTCGTTCTAAACAGAATAATTATTTTTTTCGTTCCGTTCCACTGTTCTGACCAGTAAAATAAAGTTCTGAACTGGTTTGAACCAAAAAAAGTCCAGGTTTATATTGTTCCTTCTGTTCCTTTTTAAACCTTAGACTTTTTTTTATTTTTACATTTAGCTTGACATTAGTTTACTTCACCAAGTATACAGTGTAGATTGAGCAGCTTGCTAGGGAGTGGGCAAGCTAAAGCTCAGTGAGTTGTTTGAGTGATGGAAAGACAAGTGTACAACTGACATTTTGTGGGTGGGAAGCGAGAGAGGGTGGAGGAAGCTTGGCTTGAAGTGCTGGGCATCTTGTGTTGACATGCATTATCTGAATTAGGCCCACAGAATCATGCCTCCAGAGTGGCTTCTATGAAGGAACTTTGAATGTCTTTGAACGTCAGAGATTTAATATTGGACCAAAGCTTGCTATCTAGCTAACAAGCTTGAGTGTGCAGAGTGGTACCAGAATTTAAAACACGTCTTACCTTTTTGTAGTTAATAAATCCAGTGTAAAATGTGACAACTGTAGTACACCTAACTTTTTAACTAATTTAAAAACATAATCCATTCTTCTCTAATTAATAATTGCTCTCCCTATCTTCTGAATCATGCTTTTAATGTCAGTAGGCTACAGCTATGCTTTGGAGGTGGAGGGGCTGCTAGACTACACGCACACACACTGGCAAACATTTTCAGCTGGTAGACAGCAGGCAGGCAGACAGAAGGCAGTCAGGCAGAAACTGGATGAAGTTTCTGATTGAAAGACGGAGGGCTTTGCATAGGCGCTTTGTTGTGTTTTTTGTGGGACCAGAGCGTAAAATAACATTATTAACCGGTTCCCATTCTTTTCAAATAACGGTTCTGTTCTGGAACAGTATAGATCACTTTCGTTCCCGGTTCTGATTCTGTTCCTTGAATATATATATATATATTTTTACAGTTTTCTGTTCTGTTCCCTGAACCGGTTCCATCCCCTGTGTAATATCCATACTGCTGCTATTGCACTTACCTACTGCCACTTAGACAGGGACTTACCTGGACTCTCTGTACCAGATAGGCTACACACACGTTATGTTCTTCTATCCTCGTGGGAACCCAAAACATTTTTCCATTCAAAATCCTATTTTTCCTAACCCCTAACCCTGAACCTAATCCTTACCATACCTTAACCCTAACCCAAATCCTAAACCTAACTCCTAACCCTAATTGTAACCCTAAACCTAACCCCTAAGTTTAAAAATGTTTGTCACCACGTATTTCCTTGTTTTAATATCCTCGTGGGGACTTTTGTTGATTTTAGGTCCCCACAAGGATAGAAAAACCAACACACATAACACACTGCCATGTACCATCACTTAGAATGTAGGCACAGATCACCGGACTACAGGAATGATCTAGACTCACTGTACCAGACAGGCCTACACTCACTTAGACACAAGCATACACACACACACACACACACACACACACACACACACATACATACATCCCAGTACATGCACAGAAAGGCATTGACACACCAGGCCATATACAAAGACACACAGAGACACGTCACATGCTCCCACACCTCTCTGTGTGTGCTGCTGAATGTGTGAGACAGAGAGACAGCAGGTCTTCTTTAAGGTGTGAAGAGAGATGAGAGCCATGCCAGAGAAGGATGGGAGCCTGTGGGGGGAACTACAAGCCAGATTTATTCTGCTCCATATGTGCAACCCTGCCTACAGTACCTCTTTTTCCCATCACTCCATCCCTCCAATTATCCATCCTTTCTCTAACTCGCTCCATCTCTCTCTCTCTCTCTCTCTCTCTCTCTCTCTCTCATTATATCTACCATCACATTGTAAGACACACACAAACACACCCACACACACTTAACTTAGCCCTCACATAAGAGAAATCTGCCCCCATATCAACCATCAGAGAGAAAGAGGGTGGGGAGGGGTAGGCAGTTAGGGAGAGGGGGAGATGTGGGGGTTAGTGGAAAATAGCAGGCCTGAAAGTGCTTACCAAGGAATACAGTGCTACTCAAACTCAGAGCAGAAAGAAAGAAAGAAAAAATGAGACGTTAAAGGGAAAAAAAGATGTCAGGCTGTCCTCTACTCTCTTTCCTCACAGCATTCCCTTTTAACATCATGTGTTTGTCTACTGCTACTGTTTCTCTCTCTTTCTCTCTTTATCTCTGTCTCTCTCGCTCTCTCATTCTCAACCTCTCTCTTTCTCTCTCCCTCTCAACCTTACTCTCGCTTTCTCTCTCTCTCCCTCCCTCTCTCTCTGTCTCTCCTTCTCTTCCTCTCTCCCTCAGTCGGAGGATCTTGGAGCGTGTGCTCAGTTCGAGGCGAGTCGGAATGCTCGGAACATGATGCCCAGCGCCAGCTGTGGAGTGTTCCCAGAATTCACCTTGAGGAAGCCATCCTCCGAGACCGACATTGAGAACTGGGCCTCCAAACACTTTAACAAACACACACAGGTACACCCACCCACACACACTTAACTTTACACTTTAACACTCACTGATACATTACAGACACACACAACGCTTTACAATTTAAAATACACAGGAACAGTCACACTCTCACTGTCTCACACAAACACATCTATATAATATCTAGTATAAGTAAAGCTAAATATTGACCTATCATTCCTTCCTCCTCCTCCTTCCTCTCCCCCTCCTCCTCTTCCTCCCTCTCAGGGTCTGTTCCGGCGCAAGGTGTCCATAGCCAACATGCTGGCGTGGAGCAGTGAGCCAATCAAAAAGCCCATGATCGTGACGTCAGACCGTGCGGTGAAGAGAGAGGCGGTGGAGATCTTTAAACTCATCCAGACCTACATGGGAGACCGCCGGGCCAAGACTGACCCGCTCACTGTCGCCCTGGAGGTCTGCAGACTCTCTGATATCCTTATGTCATATCCCAAATGGCACCCTATTCTCTATATAGTGCACTACTTTTGACCCTTATGGACCCTGGTCATAAGTAATGCACTAAAAGGGGAAAGGGTGCCATTTTGGACTGAGCCATTGTCTCCCTTTCTGCAGCCATGTGTCATTTTATGTGCTTTAAGCTTCAATTTATCTTCAGTTTCTGATTTTGTGCATCAAGGAAATAAACATGACTTAATGATTCCACCCCCCCTCATTTCCTCTCTGTCTTTCTCTCTCTCTTTCGCGCCAAGACTGGCCCCCTGAACATCGCCCTAGAGGTCTGCACAGGCCCTTTTATTATCCCTCTCTCTGTTCTCTGCTTCTACTTGTTCATGTCTCTCTTTGAATTTACTTTCATTGTGTTGCTTCTCACTTCTCTACTTTTTTACTCTGTTATTTTATGCATTTATGTCTTTTAAGCTTCAATTTTCCTTCAGTTTATTAATTCTGCACATCATGGAAACATATGTGACTTTTAATAATTCCCTTCTCTCCCTTCTCTGTCCTTTCTCTCTTTCTTCTACCCCTCCCTCTCTTTTCTTCCCAGGTGGCAGTGCGTGGTTGGAGCAGCCAGGGTCTTCGTGATGAACTCTACATTCAGCTGTGTCGTCAGACTACAGGTACACACACAGACACACACACACGCTCACACACACTCACACACGGCCAGCTTTACACCTGAACACACACAGCTACGTGCACACACACTGTGTAACACTAACAGTGTGTAAACTACTGGACTCCTAATTAACAAACCTATTAATTCATTAGACACAGGCTTGATGCACAGTCAACCTGAAGTCAAATGAACACTAACCTCATCCACTACTTCTCACAGAGAACTTCCGCTACGATAGTCTGGAGAGGGGCTGGGAGCTCATGGCTGTGTGTCTGGCCTTCTTCCCGCCTACACCTCGCTTCCACTCCTACCTGGAGGGATACATCTACAGACACATGGACCCCCTTAACGATACTAAAGGTTGGATGAGAGATATTGTGTGATGTGTGTGGTTACGTGCATGTGTGTGTGGTGGCTAGCTGGCTGTGGCGATGCATTTTAATGGCGTACACAGACGTTGAGACTGGTGTTTTGTGGGTACTATTTAATGAAGCTGCCAGTTGAGGGCTTGTGAGGTGTCTATTTCTCAAACTACTTGTCCTGTTGCTCAGTTGTGCACCGGGGCCTCCCACTCCTCTTTATATTCTGGTTAGAGACAGTTTGCTCTGTTCTGTGAAGAGAGAAGTACACAGCGTTGTACGAGATCTTCAGTTTCTTGGCAATTTCTCACATGGAATAGCCATCATTTTTAAGAACGAGAATAGACTGATGAGTTTCAGAAGAAAGCTCTTTGTTTCTGGCTATTTTGAGTGTAATCAAACCCACAAATGCTGATGCTGCAGGTACTGAATTAGTCTAACGAAAGACAGATTTATAGCTTCTTTAATCAGAACAACAGTTTTCAGCTGTGCTAACATAATTGCGAAAGGGTTTTCTAATGATTAATTAGCCTTTCAAAATGATAAACTTGGATTAGCTAACACAACGTGCCATTGGAACACAGGACTGATGGTTGCTGATAATGGGCCTCTGTACGCCTATGTAGATATTCCATAAAAAATCTACTGTTTCCAGCTACAATAGTAATTTACAACATTAACAATGTCTACGCTGTATTTCTGATCAACTTGATGTTATTTTAATGGACGACGCGATGCAGAGTGCCTGGACACAGTCCTTAGCCATGGTATGTTGGCCATATATCACAAACTCCCAGGTTGCCTTATTGCTATTATAACTGGTTACCAATGTAATTAGAGCAGTAAAAATAAATGTTTTGTCACACCCATGGTATACGGTCTAATATACCACTGCTTTCAGCTAATCAACATTCAGGGCTCGAACCACCCAGTTTATAATATAGTTTTTATTATAGTAATATTAGTGTTTATACTATAGTAAACTTTACTACAGTGTACTACAGGGATGTCCACAAAAACACTACAGTGAATACTACAGTATACTTCTGCAAAAAGTATACTATAAATATAGTAATACTACAGTATTTAGAGCATAGTATGCTATAGTATTTTTTCATATGGGTGTCTACTAATTCATTTTACTAGATCATTTTGTTGTCTGATTGAAAGGAGGTTCTCCCTGCACCTCTCCTCTCTGACCCATATTACATCTGTCTGCACTGCAGTCTCTCTAATGGGAGAGTCCTGGGCATCAGTTCAGTCTTTTTACATTACTGTAGGGTAATCCTGCTGTTGTGTGTATGTAACTATGTAGACAACAGGAACTTGATGGTTGAACATTGTGTCAGTGTATGTGTGTTTGTGTGCGTGTGTTCTTGTAGGGTCAGGAGGACAGTGGCCTGGAGCAGTATGGTGTGTTTCCAGAATTAGACCAGTGTTACCCTCCAGTAATGAACTGTATTGTGTGTGTGTGTGTGTGTGTGTGTGTATTTATTATCTCTGTTTCCTTCCTGTACCAGTGTTTTGAGTCCACTTCTCTTCGGTAATTACAACACGTTGCTGTATGATCTAACAACTAACCTCTGTGTGTGTGTGTTATTTCTTCCAGGAGTGGCGATCAGCGGCTATGCCAAATACTGTTACCGTAAACTGCAGAAGGCTGCTCTGACCGGAGCGAAGAAGGTCTGTGCTTGGTTATTCCCTGTTTTTTTTCTCTTCCTTCTAATCTTCCTCTCCTGGGATGTCTGTCTGTTGTCTCTGTACCTGGCGGGGCTGTGTCTGGGGGGCAAGTCTGCTCATCTTCCTCCCCTGTTAGCCGTAGCGCAGTTAGTGCAGGGTTAGTTAGCTAGCTGTTAATTGGCTGACAGCACAGTAACCAAGGGGAGTAACGAGGTCTATGTAGCTAACTACTAGCCATCCCTAAGGCAACAACACACGCCACTTAATTAACACCCCTCCTCATGCACGCCACACACACACAGACAAACACACACACGCACGGATACGCACACACACAAACAGAGACACACTGTACACACCCTGATAACACGGCGTACCCCACCGCCATCTGATTAAGAATTCCATATCAGAATGCTCCCCGGGATGGGAATAGGAGGGGAATATGGGGCACAATGACATGCTACTTACACACAACACACACACACTACATACACACACATTCAACGGTATGTCACCATTGACTTGTATTGCTTTCGGCTCTTATTTTCTGAATATTAATAAGTAGATCAATCAAATGTATTTATGAAGCCCTTTTTACATCAGCAGATGTCACAAAGTGCTGTACAGAAACCCAGCCTAAAACCCCAAAAAACAAGCAATGCAGATGTAGAAGCACGGTAGCTAGGAAAAACTCCCTAGAAAGGCAGGAACCTAGGAAGAAACCTAGAGAGGAACCAAGCTCTGAGGGGTGGCCAGTCCTCTTCCGGCTGTGCCGGGTGGAGATTATAAGAGTACATAGACATTAAGGCCAGATTGTTCTTCAAGATGTTCAAACGTTCATAGATGACCAGCAGGGTCAGATAATAATAGGTGAATGAGAGGATAAGCTAAACTCCAATTAGTCTCATCATTTATCCTTTGATTTAGTATTTTACTGTTTGTGTGACAAAGGACTTCCTGTTTTTCCATTTCATTAGCCTCTCTCATTTGAATCATCTCCCTCTAGCTGTGCGTGTGCGTGTGCGTGTGTGTGTGTGTGTGTGTATTTGTCTTAATTTAGTTATTGTTTCAGCAAGCGGTGTACAAAATGTAGTGTATTATTAATGTAAATGTCTGGAGCAGGACTCCTGCTGAGACTGCTGGGACAACACGGCACACACACGTATCCGCCCACACGCTTGCACACACACAAACGCACAAGCACACACAAAACACACACATGCTCACATGCTTCTTAACTAGTCCACCAATTACAGGGGCCCTTTAGGCAAATGTATCTTCTGAGTGTTTTTATACCAGATCACAACTCTACAGTCTGCCTCTGTTTACCAGGCTCCCAGACGGAGGTGTGTGTGTGTGTGTGTGTGTGTGTGTGTGTGTGTGTGTGTGTGTGTGTGTGTGTGTGTGTGTGTGTGTGTGTGTGTGTGTGTGTGTGTGTGTGTGTGTGCGCGAGAGAGAAGGGGGTAAGGCTGGTAGGGTGTGGAGGTAAGGTTGGGTGTCATGGAAACCATCTCCTGGGGGACGTTCCATTCCGTTGTTCATCTATCCTCGCCCTGACCTAAAAAAACATTATCTGACTAACTGACTCAATAAACCAGTTCCAATCGAAACAAGCCCAGTTAGCTGTCGGTTTTAGACCAGTACCAATCATTATCAGGCCCCTCCACTGGTTTAAATGGGTTGTAATATAATGGCGTCTCTCTACTGCCCACTGGGCACAGACTTCAGTTCATCGTCTAGTTTTGATATACATTTAGTTGAGTTGTCAACTAACATGAATTCAACGTGAAATCAACAAAAAATGTCACCACGTCATTGGATTTCAGTTGAGGGAAAAAATAACACTTTTTTCAAATCCAATTTGTTTTCCACGTTGATTCAACGACATCACATTACATTTTTTGGTTGAAATGACATGGAAACAACGTTGATTCAATGACATCACATTACATTTTTTGGTTGAAATGACATGGAAACAACGTTGATTCAACGACATCACATTACATTTTTTGGTTGAAATGACATGGAAACAACGTTGATTCAACGACATCACATTACATTTTTTGGTTGAAATGACATGGAAACAACATTGATTCAACCAGTCTTTGCCCAGTGGGTGGTGACCAGTGCTGATCTCTACTCTGACCTTCTGACCTTTTGAATGCCCTAGAAACCTCTCTTTGAGGTTTGTCGAACGCTGAAATCTGAACTAAAGATCTCGGTTTAAAAGCTGACAGTGTTTTTATATACTTTTATTTTATTTTGAATCCTCTGTTGGGCTAAATTGCTGTGAGCGCAGCTACCTGTCCCGGGATCCTGTCAGATTCCGTATAGGGGGAGAGACGCGAAAGCCCAGCTAGCCTAGCTGGCTCGGCGTCTCAAATGGAGGTCGCTATTGAACGTTTCCAACGTTGCAGGAGTTGTGTTTACTTTGCTTTGTTCCGGGACAATGTGGACCGCGTTGACTTTCAATGTAGCAACTGCTTGCTTGCAGGGGACTACAGGAGTGAAGTAGCTACTCTTAGCAAGCAAGTAGAAAATCTACATAGCTACTGGGGAACCCACGCCCACCTACTTTTTATTTTTCTTCCACCCCAGTAGCCGGACGCCGCTCTGGTCTGGTGGAAGTTTTGCTCTCCATAGACAACTGGCCGGTGCTAGGCAGGGTTCCATCCCCGAAGGGGTCTCCCCCTTCCCTGAAGAATGTAGCTGATCTCGACCCAACCAACCAGCCATGGAGGTACGTCACTCGCCGTGGAAGTCGAAGAAGGCGTCCTCTGGCAACGGGGTTTCCATGGAGATGTTGAGCCTGGAACTGACACAGACCAGAAACAGCTTTGCCTCCCTAGATCTAGAGGTTCCGTTGCCTTCGTCCGTGGTGGCTTCCCAATCAAGATCAGCTCCGGAGGTACCTGTCTCCCTCTCCGGTGCCTTCTACCTCTTGTTCAAATCCTCAGAGCTCCCAGCCTCACCAGACAGTGAGGATGCCTGAGAGACCGGCCCATTCAACATCACCTGTCATCATAGGCAGCTCTATGGTGAGAAACATCTCGGTCCCCAAGGCAAAAACCCTGTGTTACCCAGGAGCACAAGTACAGGACATAACAAGGCTGCTTCCGACTGTTCTACCACAGATGCCGGGAGCTGACACTGTCGTAGTCCATGTGGGGTTGAACGACATCAGGAGGGCTAGCTCGGAACATTTGAAAATTGATTTTATAGAACTGATTTTAGCATTAAAATACTACAAAAAACAGCCAATAATTTCAGGTCCAGTACCATCGTTGGGCCGTGGGTGTGAAAGATTCAGCAGACTGCTGGCATTACACATCTGGCTAAAAGACTAGGGTAGCTCTGCTGGAGTCACTTTTATTGATAACTTTGACACCTTCTGGAAACAGAAGATACTCTACAGGAATGACGGAGTCCATCCAAATCATCTTGGCTCCTGGACTCTGTCCACGCATTTCAAGGCTGCGTTGAAACAATGATTGGTAAATGATCCAAGACCAGCTCAATTAATCCCTACCATTGTGACAATGAGTAGTCATAATGCTGATCTTAGGGGCATTGGCAAACACAATGTAAGTCATTTAATTTATGTACCCCTAATTGCACCGAATACATCCGTTTATCCTACAGCTATTGTAAGCAGCAATCATGAGCCTATAAACCAGAGTAACACTGTTAGCACTGAGGCGGTGTGCAATAGTAGGAAGACCACTTTATGCAGCTCACCCTGCACTGTCAATGTAAATAACATGAGGAAGTCTACCTCTGCTAAGCTTCCCAGTAAAGCATTAAAAACAATCAAGCAACCCAGAAAAGTGCTAAAAATAGCCCATATCAACATATATAGCCTAAGAAACAAGGTCCATGAAGTCAATAACTTGCTTGTAACAGATGACATTCATATTCTGACTATCTCTAAACTCACTTAGATATACCTTTGATGATACAGTGGTAGCAATACATGGTTATAAAATCTAGCGAAAAGACAGAAATGCCAACGGAGGAGGTGTTGCCGTCTATATTCAGAACCACATTCCTGTAAAGCTTAGAGACGATCTAATGTTAAATACTGTTGAAGTAATATGGCTACAGGTTCATCTGCCTCACTTAAAGCCCATTCTTGTAGGAAGCTGCTAAAGACCACCAAGTGCTAACAGTCAGTATCTGGGTAATATGTGTGAAATGCTTGATAATGTACGTGATATCAACAGAGAATAATATTTTCTGGGTGATTTAAATATTGACTGGCTATCATCAAGCTGCCCACTCAGGAAGAAACTTCAAACCGTAACCAGTGCCTGCAACCTCGATCAGGTTGTCAGTCAACCTACCAGGGTAGTTACAAAGCACAGGAATTAAATCATCAACATGTATTGATCACATTTTTACTAACGCTGTAGATATTTGCTTTAAAGCAGTATCCAAATGTAGCGATCACAATATAATAGCCATATCTAGGAAAACCAAAGTTCCAAAGGCTGGGCCTAATATACAGTGGGGAGAACAAGTATTTGATACACTGCCGATTTTGCAGGTTTTTCTACTTACAAAGCATGTAGAGGTCTGTCATTTTTATCATAGGTACACTTCAACTGTGAGAGACGGAATCTAAAACAATAATCCAGAAAATCACATTGTATGATTTTTAAGTAATTAATTTGCATTTAATTGCATGACATAAGTATTTAATCACCTACCAACCAGTAAGAATTCCGGCTCTCACAGACCTGTTAGTTTTTCTTTAAGAAGCCTACCTGTTCTCCACTCATTACCTGTATTAACTGCACCTGTTTGAACTCGTTACCTGTATAAAAGACACCTGTCCACACACTCAATCAAACAGACTCCAAACTCTCCACAATGGCCAAGACCAGAGAGCTGTGTAAGGACATCAGGGATAAAATTGTAGACCTGCACAAGGCTGGGATGGGCTACAGGACAATAGGCAAGCAGCTTGGTGAGAAGGCAACAACTGTTGCCGCAATTATTAGAAAATGGAAGAAGTTCAAGATGATGGTCAATCAACTTCGGTCTGGGGCTCCATGCAAGATCTCACCTCGTGGGGCATCAATGATCATGGGGAAGTTGAGGGATCAGCCCAGAACTACACCTGGTCAATGACCTGAAGAGAGCTGGGACCACAGTCTCAAAGAAAACCATTAATAACACACTACGCCGTCATGGATTAAAATCCTGCAGCGCACGCAAGGTCCCCCTGCTCAAGCCAGCACATGTCCAGGCCCGTCAGAAGTTTGCCAATGACCATCTGGATGATCCAGAGGAGGAATGGGAGGAGGTCATGTGGTCTGATGAGACAAAAATAGAGCTTTTTGGTCTAAACTCCACTCGCCGTGTTTGGAGGAAGGAGAAAGATGAGTACAACCCCAAGAACACCATCCCAACCGTGAAGCAGGGAGGTGGAAACATCCTTCTTTGCGGATGCTTTTCTGCAAAGGGGACAGGACGACTGCACCGTATTGAGGGGAGGATGGATGGGGCCATGTATCGTGAGATCTTGGCCAACAACCTCCTTCCCTCAGTAAGAGCATTGAAGATGGGTTGTGGCTGGGTCTTCCAGCATGACAACGACCCGAAACACACAGCCAGGGCAACTAAGGAGTGGCTCCGTAAGAAGCATCTCAAGGTCCTGGAGTGGCCTAGCCAGTCTCCAGACCTGAACCCAATAGAAAATCTTTGGAGGGAGCTGAAAGTCCGTATTGCCCAGCGACAGCCCCAAAACCTGAAGGATCTGGAGAAGGTCTGTTTGGAGGAGTGGGCCAAAATCCCTGCTGCAGTGTGTGCAAACCTGGTCAAGAACTACAGGAAACGTATGATCTCTGTAATTGCAAACAAAGGTTTCTGTACCAAATATTAAGTTCTGCTTTTCTGATGTATCAAATACTTATGTCATGCAATAAAATGCAAATGAATTACTTAAAAATCATACAATGTGATTTTCTGGATTTTTGTATTCGATTCCGTCTCTCACAGTTGAAGTGTACCTATGATAAAACATTACAGACCTCTACATGCTTTGTAAGTAGGAAAACCTGCAAAATCGGCAGCGTATCAAATACTTGTTCTCCCCACTGTAGTGTATAAGAGGTCATACAATAAGTTTTGTAGTGATTCATATGTTGATGATGTAAATAATATTTGCTGGTCTGTGGTGTGTAATGAGGAGCAACCAGACGCTGTACTTGGGATCTCAATGGGATCTCAATCCATCACATCTGGAAACTGTTGGATCGGAGGGTGAGGGGTAGGCCCATTCACAAAAAACATAAATACCTTATTCAGACCCTTTGCTTTGAAACTCGAAAATTGAGCTCAGGTGCATCCTGTTTACATTGATCATCCTTGAGATGTTTCTACAACTTGATTGGAGTCCCCTTGTGGTAATTTCAATTGATTGCACATGATTTGGAAAGGCACACACCTGTCTATATAAGGTCCCATAGTTGACAGTGCATGTCAGAGCAAAAACCAAGCCATGAGGTCAAAGGAATTGTCGGGAGAGCTCCGAGACAGGATTGTGTCAAGGCACGGATTTGGGGAACAGTACCAGAAATGTCTGCAGCATTGAAGCTTCCTAAGAACACAGATGCCTCCAACATTCTTAAGTGGAAGAAGTTTGGAACCACCAAGACTCTTCCTAGAGCTGGCCCTGGCCAAACTGAGCAATCAGGGGAGAAGGGCCTTGGTCAGGGAGGTGACCAAGAACCCAATGGTCACTTTGACAGAGCTCCAGAGTTTCTCTGTGGAGATTGGACAACCTTCCAGAAGGACAACCATCTCTGCAACACTCCACCAATCAGACGTTTATGGTAGAGTGGCCAGATGGACGCCACTCCTCAGTAAAAGGCACAAGACAGCCTGGATGGAGTTTGCCAAAAAATCACCTAAAAGACTAGATTCTCTGGTCTGATGAAACCAAGATTGATCTCTTTGGCCTGAATGCCAAGCTTCACGTCTAGAGGAAACCTTTGTGAAGAATGGTGGTGGCAGCATCATGCTGTGGGTATATTTTTCAGCAGCAGGGACTGGGAGACTAGTCAGGATCAAGGGAAATATTATTATTATTTTACCTTTATTTAACTAGGCAAGTCAGTTAAGAACAAATTCTTATTTACAATGATGGCCTACCGGGGAACAGTGGGTTAACTGCCTTGTTCAGGGCCAGGACGACAGATTTTTACCTTGTCAGCACGGGGATTCAACCCAGCAACCTTTCTATTACTGCTGGCCCAACGCTCTAAAAACTAGGCTATCTGGCGCCCAAAGATGAACAGAGCGAAGTACAGAGAGAACCTTGGTGAAACCTGCTCCAGAGTGCTCAGGACCTCAGATTGGGATGAAAGTTCACCTTCCAACAGGACAAAGACCCTAAGCACACAGCCAGGATAAACGCAGGAGTGGCTTCAGGACAAGTCTCTGAATGTCCTTGAGTGGCCCAGGCATTTGACTTGAACCCGATCAAACATCTCTGGAGAGACCTGAAAATTGCTGTGCAGCAACGCTCCCCATCCAACCTGAGAGAGCATGAGAGGATCTGCAAAGAAAAATGTGAGAAACTCCCCAAATACAGGTGTGCCAAGCTTGTAGTATCATACACAAGAAGACTTGAGGTTGTAATCGCTGCCAAAGGTGCTTCAACAAAGTACTGAGTAAAGGGTCTGAATACTTATGTAAATGTGATATTTCAGTTTTTTATTTTAAGACATTTACAAAAAATTCTAAAACCTGCTTTGCTTTGTCATTATGGGGTATTTATTGTGTGTAGATTGGTGAGGAAAACAAACAATTCAATACATTTTAGAATAAGGCTGTAACGTAACAATGTGGAAAAAGTCAAGGGGTCTGAATACTTTCTGAATGCACCGTGTATATTTTTGGAATAATGCGTTAAATTGCATGAGATTAGCTTTAAAACAGCTAAATAAATCTCTGCCCCATGCAAAATTTGTAGAATTGCAGGAAATTTGCTTTAAAACTGCAAAAAAAAATTATCCGCCAGCAAGGGGTGTGAATACATGGGCTCACATGGGTTGTAAGGTGGGGGTTTGTTACAACGCGGATAAATTACATTATCCATCCAGACGTTTGGCACCCAGGCAATTTGTGTGATCGGACCATCTAATATCCCTGCGTAAACCAGACTACTAGCCTCCCACTGGGCACAACACGTCATTTCAACGTGGAGAATTGGGTACGGTTCTTATAGTGGATATTACGTTGAAGATCTGACGTTGTTTGGCCAAAATATCATATCATGGTATTTTTCAAATTTTTGACGGTATGATGGTATTTGACGGTATTTAATATTTTTGATTAATAAAAGTTCTACATTTACTTTATGAGTAGTGAGTGATCCTAGGGTGCTGTATGAGTAGTGAGTGATCCTAGGGTGCTTTATGAGTAGTGAGTGATCCTAGGGTGCTTTATGAGTAGTGAGTGACCCTAGGGTGCTTTATGAGTAGTGAGTGATCCTAGGGTGCTTTATGAGTAGTGAGTGATCCTAGGGTGCTTTATGAGTAGTGAGTGATCCGAGGGTGCTTTATGAGTAGTGAGTGTTCCTAGGGTGCTTTATGAGTAGTGAGTGATCCTAGGGTGCTTTATGAGTAGTGAGTGATCCTAGGGTGCTTTATGAGTAGTGAGTGACCCTAGGGTGCTTTATGAGTAGTGAGTGATCCTAGGGTGCTTTATGAGTAGTGAGTGATCCTAGGGTGCTTTATGAGTAGTGAGTGATCCTAGGGTGCTTTATGAGTAGTGAGTGATCCTAGGGTGCTTTATGAGTAGTGAGTGATCCTAGGGTGCTTTATGAGTAGTGAGTGATCCTAGGGTGCTTTATGAGTAGTGAGTGATCCTAGGGTAGCAACACATACATTCTAAATGATTTAAAGGGGTCTTTCTCCTTTCTGATTGGTTTATACTGTTCAATTCAACTTCAACCTAAAATAATTTCCACACTGCCACAATATGGGGAAAAATACTACGCCTTATTTTTAACCAAATGTTGCAATTGTGATTTAGATCAAAACATTTGGTGAACTTTTGGAATCATGGAAATAGAAGGTTGATTATAATTCTATAGTTAGAATATAAATAATAGTGGGCACTTTGAATACAGTGTTGTTTGACATGACAAATGAAAATGCCATGGATGAGTTATTGTGACAGGTTAGGAACCAAAGTGATGTTCAGTGTTTCCTAGGGGACCCTATAATCTTTGGCTACATTAAATCTTTATTCATGTAGCCAACGTGTTCATGCTTCGCCTATTTCCTCTTTGATTTAGAAGATACTGTTGCACAAACAACATGCTGATTTAGGCCTCCACCAGCACTGGTATCAGGCTGTATTAGCTAGCTAGTACTTTTATTGGCTAGTTACCTTGCCAGCTAACTAGCGATTAGCATTAGTGCTAAGAAAATACAAACTAGCTGTTTGCAGATGTAAGAAACACAAACTAATATTGTAATTATAGAACTCTTGTGGATTTATATTAAGATTAAAGTGGAAACAACATCGTTGTCATCAACATTGTTGCATGTGCTGCATTGACCATGCAGACTAAACGCAAGTGTCTCGTGGTCAAGCAACACTAGTTCTGTGTGGAAAGCGGCATGGAGAGCGAGAGAGACCTGTGACCTGTTGCCACAAGAAAAGGTCAACCAGTGAAGAACAAACACCACTGTATATACAACCCATATTTATGCTTATTTATTTTCCCTTTTGTACTTTAACCATTTGTACATCGTTGCAACACTGTATATATACATACAATTATATTTGTAATGTCTTTATTCTTTTGGAACATCTGTGAGTGTAATGTTTACTGTTCATTTTTATTGTTTATTTCACTTTTGTATATTATCTACTCCACTTGCTTTGGCAATGTAAACATATGTTTCCCCTGCCAATAAAGCCCCTTGAATTTAATTGAATTGAGAGAGCAGAGAGGGATGACTCAAGTAGCGGAGTTAACTATAAAACATGGACGTTACACACGGCGTATCACATTTAACAAACCAAACATTCAAATACTGTTATAGAAGGTAAAGTAAGAACCCAAACCGGTCCGTGGATAAATACCGGTATATAGTAAAATACGGTATACCACCCTGCACTACGTTGTTTCAAAGGTACAATTTCAACATATTTTATGCAAGGTTTGTCTATTTTGAAAGTTGGTTACCATGATGACATGATCTTGTGGTTGAAATGTTATCCTCTTAACAATTGTTTATGCTAATTACTTTTTTCTAATTCAATGTATTTTCCGGGTAGATTCCACATCACAATACGTTGACAAATTAGGTGAAACAACATTGATTTAACCAGTTTGTGCCCAGTGGGCTACATCTAGCTCAGTTCATGTGAAATATTTTGAATATTGGAGATTGAAATAGAATGAATAGAGCTAACAGGTTACTTTATTCTATCTAATATCAGTTATATATCACAATGCATTTCTATTTGAAAGTTTGCTAACATTACATCCTCTCAAACAGGCCCCAATGTGACCATGGAGCAATAATTCTACTTCCTGTCATAGAATGGTGCTTCTCTCTTTCCGACCACAGTAGGGGGCCAGTGAGGCAGTCATCTGCTGTCTACACTATAGAGTGCCTCTATAGAGGCAGAAACAGACAGAGGGCTGAACTGAAGGAAAGGGCAGATGAGGGACAGAGGAAAGACAGATGGAGAGTGAGACCTAAGGATAGAGGGAGGATCAGAGCAAAGGAGCAGTGGAGAGGAATTGACTGAGATGGAGAGGGAGGAAGACGAATAGACAGGGAATGAA